>NW_008824029.1:411743-423045 GCF_000699105.1 Pygoscelis adeliae
GTCAAGAGACTGGCTTGTTCTGACTTTTGGCAGAAAAGGCTGGGTGGGGGGGGGGATGCTTGGCAGGACCCCCGCCTTTCCGCTGGCTCTTTGCCACCCGGGGTTACCCTCAGCCGCTGCGTCTCGCTCCTCCCAGGTCTGCACTCTCCAACGGGCGGGCAGGCGTACATCAACGGCTACGAGATCTCCCAGGACATGGTCCTCATCCGCCGCAGCCTGGGCTTGTGCCCCCAGCACGACGTCCTCTTCGACAACATGACGGTGGAAGAGCACCTCCACTTCTATGCAGGGGTGAGCACGGCGCTTGGTGGGAGCGCTGCTGGGCCCCCGGGAGCCAGCCCCGGGGGAGGCACCCTGCAGCCACCTTGTGGCTTCCTGAGGCTGGGAAAGCGTGGTGAGATCAATCAAGTGGGTCCAGATCAGAGGGTGGAAGACCTCTCCTATGAGGAAAGGCTGAGAGAGTTGGGGTTGTTCAGCCTGGAGAAGAGAAGGCTCCAGGGAGACCTTATTGCAGCCTTTCAGTACTTAAAGGGGGCTTATAAGAAAGATGGGAACAGACTTTGTAGTAGGGCTTGTAGCAATAGGACAAGGGGGGATGGTTTTAAACTAAAAGAGGGGAGATTCAGACTAGATGTAAGGAAGAAATTTTTTACGATGAGAGTGGTGAGACACTGGCCCAGGTTGCCCAGATGGACCAGTAGATGCTCCATCCCTGGAAACATTCCAGGTCAGGTTGGACGGGGCTCTGAGCAACCTGATCTAGTTGAAGATGTCCCTGCTCAGTGCAGGGGGGTTGGACTAGATGATCTTTAGAGGTCCCTTCCAACCCAAACTCTTCTATGATTCTATGATAAGCAGAACAGCCCTTGCCTCCTCTTTCCACCTCATCTGCAGGCAGGAGCTCCCTGCTTGGCTGAGGGAGGAGTGGAGGGTCGCGGGCAGCATGGCTCCGTGGAACCCCCCACGCCAGCTGTGCCAACTCCTTCAGGGTTGGGTAGGAGTCCTTCTCTGTGCCTCCCCACTTTCCTGCCTGGGTGTGGAGGAGGGAGCGTGGTGGTGTTTAGCAGCCGATGGCTGATGTGGTGGGAAGGGTCTTTGCCAGATTCACTTACCCCTGCAGGCAGGCTTAACCCTCCCTTCCCCCTGTCTGGCAGCTGAAGGGGTACCCACCCTCCAAGTGCCCCGAGGAGATCAACCACATCCTGAGGATCCTCAACCTGGAGGACAAGCGCCGCTCTCTGACCAAGGCGCTCTCTGGTGGCATGAAGCGCAAGCTCTCCATTGGCATCGCCCTCATTGGGGACTCCAAGGCAAGCATCTTTGGTGGGGCTCACCTCGAACTATTCTCCCTGGGGCCAGCTTAGGTCCTTCTAGTGGCTCTGAGGTTGTTCCTCACTCATGGTGAGCCAGTGGGAGATGCAGGGACAGCGAGGAAGGGGCAGGGGCACCCTCACGAAGGGGGACGACTGAGGACAACGCCCTGAGGCTGCAGTGCAGCTCTGCTGCCTGGTAGCTGCTCCCCCAAGCAAGGTCATCATATGCATGTTGTGAGGTCAAGGCTCCTTCTGGGCCCTGGGGTTGCCCCCTACTGCGCTGCTGTGCCTCTCCCAGCCCTTTTTGGCCAGCACCCATCTCCTGTGTGCAGGTGGTGATGCTGGATGAGCCAACGTCAGGGATGGACCCAGCCTCTCGCAGGGCCACATGGGACCTCCTGCAGCAGCAGAGGAGCAACCGCACCATCCTGCTGACCACCCACTTCATGGATGAGGCTGACCTGCTGGGGGACCGCATAGCTATCATGGCCAAGGGCGAGCTGCAGTGCTGTGGCTCCTCACTCTTCCTCAAGCGTAAATATGGTAAGGGAGGAGCAGGCAGGCCGTGGTCGATGTCTTCTCCTTGCCAGGGAGGAGCGGGAGGGAGAAATAGGGCAGGGAGGGGGACCTGTTGCTTCTCGTCTGATGGCTGCTTGCTCCCCGTCGTGCTGTTCTGCCTCTTCTGAGGCCCATCCCCACACTTGCTCCTGCATTGTGTCCATAGCCCAGGCAAAGTCATCAATGCTCTGCGGTGCCTTAGCATCCCTCTCTGTTCCAGCACCCCAGGGCCAGGCTGGGCTGCGATTTACCCTCTCCCTTCTCTTGTGGCTCTGCCCAGGGGCGGGATATCACATGGTGATGGTGAAGGAGCCCTACTGTAACCTCGGGGAGATCTCCCGCCTCATCTGTCAGTATGTGCCCAATGCCACCATGGAGAGCAATGCTGGGGCAGAGCTGTCCTTCATCCTGCCCAAGGAGAGCACGCACAGGTAACGGCATCGTCCCCTGCTTGCCCTCCCCAGGTGGGTCCCCTTGTCTGCACACACTGGGGCACACACTGTCGTCACAGGCGTGCTGGAAAGGGGAGCTGCTCTCTGCGTCAGCGGTGGTCTTGGAAAATCGGGCTCGGTTCCTCCTTTCACCGCCGTCCTCCCCTGTGTCTGCTGGCGCATCGCTCTCGTGCCCCCTTGCCCTCCCTGTCACTGCCTGTGCAGCAACTGCCTGGGACAGCACTGGTTGCTGATAGCCGGTGACGGCTGCGGTGTGGAGGGTGGCACAAATGAGGCAGGCTGGTTTGGCTCCGAAATCAAATATATGGATAGCTGAGGCTGCCTGTGGCAAGAAGGAGCAGATGATGGAGCCCAAAAGCTGCTCTTGGGGAGAGTGGGGTGCTTAGTGCTGCAGGCAGCCCCGGAGCTGGCTGCAGGACTCAAACCAGCTGCAGGACCGATGCCCAGAGGGTCTTAACCTCTGAGTGCCCCCTCTCATGAGCGTCAGCGTCTAACGCCTCGCTTCTCCGTTCAGGTTTGAGGCCCTGTTCACGGAGCTGGAGCAGAAGCGGGAGGAGCTGGGCATCGCCAGCTATGGCGCCTCGGTCACCACCATGGAGGAAGTCTTCCTGAGGTAGGCAGGAGGGAGGCTGGCCCCAGTGGTGATGACCAGTCCCGGTATGCTTCAGTGACGGCGGTGTCCTACACAGCTCTCTGGGGCACGTGTTGGGTTTTGTCTCTTGGGTTTGGCTTCCCCCAGCTCAGAACGGCTTGATCCTGTATTTCATCACCTGCTTTCCCTCCTGGTGCAGGGTTGGGAAGCTTGTGGACTCCAGCATGGATATCCAGGCCATCCAGCTGCCTGCTCTCCAGTACCAGCACGAGAGACGCTCCAACGACTGGGCCATGGATGACTCCAGCAGCCTGAGCGGCATGACAGATATGACGGACGACAGCGGAGCACTCATTACGGAGGACTGCTCCAGCATCAAGCTCAACACCGGGGTGAGTGCTGGGGGCATCAGTGCAGCGGGAATGGGGAGAGGCCATGTGAAGGGGGTTTTTGGAGCGGGGTTATCAGGTGGAGCCTCCCCCACGGCTGGTCTCGTTGCATGTGGTTTGGAAGATCAAAATGGAAGATCAAATTGGAATCTGCATCTTTAGGGCAAATTATTTTTAGGGTTGTCCTCTTCATGTTAATCCTGAGGTTTACAGAGATGCTCTTGAAGGTGTACCAGGTGATCTAAAGTGGTTTTCACATGCCGTTGCTACATCACTTGGGATTTCCAGCAGGGAGATGAGAAAAACCATCTTCCTTCCCTCACTAGGCTTGTGTTTCAGATCCCTGGCAGCCCTTCATGGCCCGCTGCCTATGTGCCTGTGATAAATTTCCCTGCGCTTCTCAAGGGCATGTCTCAAAGGCAGAAGGGGAGAAAGATGCTTATGAGTTTAAAAAGCAAAGAAGGTGCTTGCAGGGGCTGGGCTGGGAGCTCCCAGGCGTCTCAGCCAGGCACTTTGGCAGGCAGCCCTGTTGCAGTAATCCTCTTTGTGAACCTCAAATGCTGAGAGGTGGAGGAAGGTAAAGGTCATGGCTGACGCTGCTTTTAACACCTGAGATCCCAAAGTGACTGCATCCCGTTGGGAAGCCATGGAGTTTGATGGGCTGACCTGCTGTGCTGGAGTCAAGCAGCTGCCCTGCTGATGCCTTTACAGGCTTGGCTGGAGAGCAGGCTCTGCTGCGGACTCACGGGCTACATGCAGGACGGGGAGGTGGTTTTGGGGTCGTTCCCCCCATCAGCTGCATGGGGTGATGTGGCCGGCAGGGCTGTCCGCAGCTGGCAGGGCTCGCGTTGACCTGACTTCTCCCCTCCCAGTTCTACCTGTGCTGCCAGCAGTTCTACGCCATGTTCATGAAGCGAGCCATGTACAGCTGGCGCAACTGGAAGATGGTGGCAGCGCAGTTCCTCGTGCCTCTGATCTTCACTGCCTTTGCCCTCATCGTGGCCAAGACCTTCCCGGGTCCCAGGGACTCTTCCCTGCTGAGGCTGACGCTGGAGCCCTACGGCCAGACCATCGTGCCTTTCTCCATCTCGTCCACTTCGGGTCTGTCGCAGAGGTTGGCGGAGCAGTACGTGGAGCTGCTGGACACCCAGCGTCAGTCACCGCTGGAGGTGCTGGGTGAGGGTTCATGGAGCACCCGTGGAGCAGGCGAGGCCTGGCGGGGTGTGCAGGAGCCACAGGCTTCTCTTGCCAGGGCCCTTGGTGTGGGTGGCTCAGGCCCCAGCTGCAGCGTATCTGACGTATCCCCTTGTATCCTCTCCTGCAGGGGAGGGTCCCACAGTTGGCAGGACCCCTCCTCACCCAAGCAGGGCTGTGTTCTCCATAACCCTGTGTTTGTGGCCATCATTGGGGCTAGGGTGGGCCACCAGGGCTGGGGCTGCTTGGGGTCTTTTCCAGTTGGCCCCAGTTAGCTCTCATGTGATGGGGCCTGCTCGTAAAGCTGTGGTGTTTGGCAGGTGACCTGGAGGAGTACCTCATCTCAAGAGCCTCCGAGGAAGGGGGAGCCTTCAACGAGCACTACATCGCAGCCGCCTCCTTCGAAGGAGCCAGGAACCGCACGGTGGTCACCGCCCTCTTCAACAATCAGGCATATCACTCCCCCGCCACAGCCCTTATGCTGGCCGACAATGCTGTCTATTTCTTAAAGGGATTTGAAAAGGTGTGGTTTGGCTGACCTCAGCCCCGCAACATCACCGAGAAGGCCAAAGACCAGCTCATGGAGTACGTCTGATGGCACGGCGCTTGCTTTCCTGCTAGGGCTCGTGACTTCCGTGGGTGCAGATTGGCTTGGTTGTACTGGCGTGGGTGGAGGAGCCAGGCTGGAGCTTTTCAGACCCAAATGTAGCTGTGATTGTACTCAGGAGGTCAGGAGAGCAAAGCTGTGTAGATGACTTACCTGCCTGAGCCTGGCAGCCACGTCACCCTGTGCACATATCTCAGTGGGTGGGTATTCCCCCCTAGATACTGGTTGGGGTTGGTTTTCCTCGGGTGTTCAGAGCAGAGGGTGCTGTATGGCCATACGCTTCATGACATCCTGCATCCAGGGTCTCTGAACCTCACTTGTACGAGAGGGGACATGCGTGGGGACCTTGCAGAGGCAGGGTGGAGGTTTGTGGTGTGCTAGGTGGGCTGTGCGTGGGAGATGCTCATCCTACTGAGGTGCGCTTTTATTATGGGGTGTTTCTTCTGCATGCTGGCTTGCTGGGTGAACGTAGCCTGGAGGCTGGGTGTGGGTGTGCTGTCCCCGTGTAGCCTCAGCATTGGTTTGTTGAGCTGTCCCTGTCCTAACCTGCCCCGCTGCTCTCCCTGCAGAGGCCAGACCGGGTTCGCCATTGCCATCAACTTGCTGTACGGCATGGCCTCGCTTGCCAGCACCTTCGCTCTGCTGCTGGTCAGCGAGCGGGCCATCAAAGCCAAGCACGTCCAGTTTGTCAGCGGCGTCTACGTGGTCAACTTCTGGCTTTCTGCCCTGCTCTGGGACATCATCAACTTCCTCATCCCTTGTGCCCTGATGCTGGTGAGTCACCCCTGACACCCTGGTACCCTCCTGTCCTCTCCTTGGGTGGGAGCTCTGGGTGCTGCTTCTCCGGGAGAGCTGGGATGTGGGTGCAGGGAAAAGGATGAGGCTACTGGCATTGTCTCAGTTAATAGAAAGGACCAGCAAGAAAGCTGTCCCTTGGTCCTGCTGGGAGCTGGGCCATGGCCAACCAGCTGGGTCAGTTGCCTGCAGCCTCTGGTACCTGAACACTTGGGTGTGGGCACTAGGAAATCTCAAATACGTGGGAGCATGGAGAGGAATTCCCCAGATCTGCCCTTCTGCATCCCAGTCTGCAGAAAGAGGGCTTCCCCTGGGGACAGGCACAGGCTGCTGGTAGGAACCATGTGTGAGGGGTTATCCGGGTCAGTGTGGTGCTGCCATTACCTTGCTGCCTGGGCCGTTGAGACAAGGAGACATCGCTTGTGGTCAAGACAAGCGTGCATTCTCCTCGCATTGGTGTGCCCTAGGTGATATTCCAAGCCTTTGATGTGCAAGCCTTCACCCAAGACAGCCACCTTGTTGATGTGATGCTGATCTTCCTCCTTTATGGCTGGGCCATCATCCCCCTCATGTACCTCCTCAGCTTCTTCTTCTCGGTGGCAGCCACGGCCTACACCCGTCTCACCATCTTCAACATCCTCTCAGGCACGGCCACCTTCCTCGCGGTCACCATCATGAGCATCCCAGGTGCGTCTCTGCCCTTCGTGCCTGCCCAGCACTGCACCCTGCCATCACCAAGAAGATCCAGCCCCCAAGGGGACTTTTTCACCCCAGGGCTGTCCCCACACTAGCAAAAAACCCTATGACAGTCCCTTCTCACCCATTAAATGTGACAAAATTTGTTGGTCTTCCTTCTGAACTTGGAAGTATGGGGGTCTTTCTTTAAAACCAGCTAACTCCAATCTGTTGATCCTCCTGTGCTCCTCTTTCAGAGCTGGGCTTGGTGGACCTCTCCAAAACCCTGGATAAAGTCTTTCTCGTCTTACCCAATTACTGCTTGGGCCAATGCATCAGTGACTTCTACCAGAACTACGAGTTCATTCAGTTTTGTACCTCCTCCGTTGAAGCCATCTTCATCTGCAAGGCGTTCAGTGAGTCTCTGTGTTGGTCTTCACCTGCCCCTCCTGGCCATGCCACTGTAGCCGCACTGGGGGGTTTCTGTGGGGTGGGTGGTGGAGCTGGGCAGTATCACGGGGCCTCTTAACCCAACCTGGGCAGCAGCTCCAGGTACCATTTTAAAGCAAAAACTGGGCAGCGTTTGACACTCACAGGTGATCCAATTAAGGAATCTTCTCCTTACTAATGATTTGGAGGAAAATGTGGGCTAGGGAAAGTTTCATAGACAAGTAAAGAAATCCCAGTCTCAAGAGTGACTTGATCTCTGCATGCCTCCACTTGGGCATCTTCTGCCAGATCCCCTCCAGACCTGAATCCTCTTGTGGGAAGCGTTGGAAAGAGCTGTGGGCAGGGAGCCAGTGTGGGCTGGGATAGAGATAAGCCTGGCAAAGCTTTGGGCTCACAGCTTTCCCTGGAGCTTATCTACCCCTCCCCAGAGTGTGGGTTGACCCAAGTCTTGATTTTGTTCCATCTCTGCTCAGATATCAGTTATCAGATGAACTACTTTTCCTGGGAGACGCCTGGGATCGGACGATACCTGACATCCTTGACCATCCAGGGTTTCTCCTTCCTCTTCCTCCTTTTCCTCATTGAGACAAACCTTCTCTGGAGACTGAGAACTTTGGTCTGTGGCATCTGCAGGCGGCGGAAATGGGTGAGCTGAAGTGTGTGGGAGGAAGAAGTAAGGTGCTCTCCAAACCAAGCCCAGGAGTCCCTGCAAGCTGGAGACAGGCCCTCTTCACCTAAATCATCTTCCCAGGGAGCATCCCCGGAGCAGGTTGCTTGGAGGGACCGATCCTGTTGAGTGTATGGGTTGGCAAAGGGAGTGAGGCGTCCCCAGAGGTGGCTGATTGAAGGGATGGATCCTGCCCGGGTTGGGGGCACTGGAGGAACCCATTTGTCCCGCAGCATCCAGGTGGCAAAGAGTGTTTTTTCTCCCCTGTGTTTAGGTGGCACTGCTGAACAGGGTGTCTGTGCTGCCAGAGGACCGGGACGTGGCAGATGAGAGGAAGAAGGTTTTGGAGTCACCACCAGAACTGCTGTCATCCCTCAGCAGCCCTCTGGTCATCAAGGAGCTCACCAAGGTGAGGAGAGCGTGGTCGTGCCTGAGCATCCTGCTGCCACCTGAGCCGTGGTCCTCACGGGGCTGGTAAAGCCACCACTTGCCTTGTTGTGCCGTCGGGCGGTGACTGGTGTGGCTTGTGTGTTGGTCTCCACCAGGTCTATGACAGCCGGGAGTCCCTGCTGGCGGTGGACAGGATCTCCTTAGCGGTCAGCAAAGGGGAATGCTTTGGCCTTCTTGGCTTCAATGGAGCGGGCAAAACCACCACCTTCAAGATGCTGACTGGTGACGAGAGCATCACGTCGGGGGACGCCTTTGTGGATGGCCACAGCATTCTGGCCAACATCAAGAAGGTACCGAGGGCTGCAGGGGCGGAGGGCGGCATTACAAACAGTCCTGCATCTTCCTGGGCTGGGTCACCTTGCAAGCGCCTCTGAGGAGGACACAGTTGCAGTTGCCAGGGGTGAAGGTAATATCCCAGGGACGTTGCGTCCTTGTCTGGCCCAGCTCTTCGTTACCTGGCCACGTGGAAGCAGTCCCCTCTCCACTGGGATGACAGATGTGAAACAAATGAAAGCCAAACCTTGGGGAGGTGGCAAACCCTTCCTCAAAGGGTTTTAGCTCTGTGGCTGGAAATGTGAAAAAGGTGAGTTAGTGATCACAGTCGGATGACAGGCTCTCTAAAACAAGCGGGTCAAACCTTCCCAGACCCCTGCTAGAGGTCTCCTTGCTGGGAATTGCCCACTCCCTTTAGAAAAGCAAGAGATGAGCAGGGGTCAGGCTTTCAGTTCAATCCCTGGATACCTCTACCACTGTCAACTCCAGACAACGTCAGGCAAGGAGAACACGGGGAGGGTCTGCCCTGAAAGCATGGCCCTGCTTGCTTCCTCCCCTGGGACTCTGCCTTCTGTTGGGCTCTTGTCCCCAGAGGAGACTGGCATATGGGGAAGGTGCAGGCCTTCCAGAGCTTTCTGTCCCCTGAGAGCCTGGGCCACCTGAAATGGCCCCTCACAATGAGGAACCAGCTTGGGAAACGCAGCGTGAGGCCAACACGCAGTTGCCGTCCCGAGGTGCGCTGCGTGTGTCCATCCCCACCAGACTGGCTGCTCCAGCGATGGAGGAATTTCCCTCTCGTTTCACCTGCGGTTTCGGAGCTGCAGCTCAGTCCCCATCGCTTTGAGCAAAAACCTTGCAGAGATGCAGCAAAGCCCTGTGGGTGCCAAGGGACCTTCTGGCTTGGACACCTCCTTGCAGAGACCTGCCTGTGAGCTAATCCCCGTTGGGTTCCTCTTGCCCCGAGGTCCAGCAGCGGATCGGCTACTGCCCGCAGTTCGATGCCCTCCTGGACCACATGACGGGCCGCGAGACCCTGAGCATGTACGCCCGGCTGCGGGGCATCCCCGAGCGCTACATCGGCAGCTGCGTGGAGAACATGCTGAGAGGGCTGCTCCTGGAGCCCCACGCCGACAAGCTTGTGAGGACCTACAGGTGAGAGGAGACACCCCATGCCCTCTGCCCCTCGTCTCGTGGGCCTCTCCCTGTGCTCACATCGGGTCTCTGTCCCCATTCCCGTCTCCTTCCACAGCGGTGGTAACAAGCGGAAGCTGAGTGCTGGCATTGCCCTCATCGGTGGTCCCCCCGTGATCTTCCTGGATGAGCCCTCCACCGGCATGGACCCTGTGGCCCGACGTTTGCTCTGGGATGCAGTGACGCGGACGCGGGAGTGTGGCAAATCCATCATCTTCACCTCCCACAGGTGACAGCTGTCCAGGCAGGGCTTGGCCTGAGAGATCAGGGAGCGGCCAGGAGGGTGGTGGGGTCCAGGGGATGGGATCCACCTCCAGAGCCTGGTGGTTGGGCACTCCCACAGCCAGCAGTGGCTGGCTTTACCCAAATCTCCCTCCTCCGAAGGCCTGGAGAGGAGAGAATCCACCTCCAGCCCCTTCCCAGAAGCT
The DNA here is from genome assembly GCF_000699105.1 of Pygoscelis adeliae. NCBI lineage: Eukaryota > Metazoa > Chordata > Aves > Sphenisciformes > Spheniscidae > Pygoscelis > Pygoscelis adeliae. The sequence continues at coordinate 421,778 of NW_008824029.1, forward strand.
TCTGCTGTTCTGTCTCGGTGCTCCTGCCAACAAGTCCTCTTCTGTCCTGCAGCATGGAGGAGTGCGAGGCCCTCTGCACGCGGCTGGCCATCATGGTGAACGGGCAGTTCAAATGCCTGGGCAGCCCCCAGCACCTGAAAAGCAAGTTCGGCAGCGGCTACACCTTGCTGGCCAAAACGCGGAGTGAGGAGGAGGGTGAGCTGCAGGCCTTCAAGGCCTTCGTGGAGAAGACTTTCCCAGGTACCGTGAGCTGCTGGAGCGGTTGCCCTCCAGGGGAGGGCAGGATGCTGCTCGTGAGCTTCAGTGAGTTTCCTAACTCAGAGCCTCTCCTTGCTCATCTCTCCCAGGCAGTGTCCTGAAACACGAGCACCAAGGCATGGTACATTATCACTTGACCAACAAGAACCTCAGCTGGGCACAGGTAAGGGGGTGCTGGAGCACGTCCCACCGCTTTGCAGGAGGAGGCTGGAGGGGCAGCCCTAGTCCTGTCCCTTCGCATGCTCTCGATGCTTTGCTTTCACGCTCAGCTCATCTTCCTTTTCTTCCAGAGCCACTCTCTGTCCAAAATCCAGGTGATTTATAAAAAACAAGCTAATTAAAAAGTGGTTTTTCTCCCTGACCCTTTCCCACCTCCTGGCCCAAACAGGTCACCTGCATGTATGGTCAGTGTGCGAGCACCCGGCACGCACCGTGCGTGCTGAGCCGGGACCGCTCCATCCCACCCCCCCAAACTGGCTGCCCTTGACCGCAGCCCTCCAAAGGGAAAGCAGGGTCTCCCCAGGGAGCAAGAGCTGATTTTGCCTTCGTTTGTACATCTCAAAATATTTCGTGAAGGCTCTGGAGGGTGCTGGAAGGGATGTGTTTGGTCGTCGCGTCCTTCCCACCCCGCATCTCCCTGCTGGGAACGTGGCACTGGTGGTCACGGGGTGGACCCACCAGCACCTCTCCGCTCCCTGCTGCTGCCCCTTGGCCCGAGGAAGCGCCTTGCACCCCGGCTGCTGGCGCTGCCGCACACGGTCACCGGTGCTGTCCCGCCCGGGGCTGCGGGCATTGGCTTTACCGAGCCATGGACCCTGTTGGATCCCAGTTCAGGGGTACATATATATAGATAGATAGTATATAACTATCTGTATACAGTGTACATAGATAGGTTTTTTTATATAGTATATACAGATAGTTATATACTATCTATATATAAATATGTAGTATACAGCTATATATTTATATAGTATACAGAGTTTTTATATACAGTATAAAAGTATATATAG
>NW_008824029.1:423629-424406 GCF_000699105.1 Pygoscelis adeliae
CAAAAACCCTCCCCCGGCTTTCCCAGCCCCACCCCGGGGGGTTCCCCCGCAGCCGAGGTGCCCTGCGATAACCGCCGTGCCGTCCCTCGCAGGTCTTCGGGGCCCTGGAGAAAGCCAAAGAGAAGTATCGCTTGGAAGACTATTCCGTGAGCCAGATATCCCTGGAGCAAGTCTTCATGAGCTTCACTCGCTTCCAGCACTACACAGAGGACAGAGGGAAATGAGCAGAAGCCCCCACTGGTGCCCTTCGTCATGGACTGGCCCTGCTGCCTATACATAGTATATATAGAGACAGTAATTTATATATCGGCGTGTCTTAAATAATGTATAAATGTAAGAAACTTTTCAGCGGGGAGGGGGGAGAGGATGGCGTCGTACCTTCTGCTGTCGGGACCACAAGTGGTGCGTGTGCATCGCGTGCCGCCGCAGCGCCGGCGCGGGTCTGTGTGTGAGTGTGCGTGTGCATGTGACACTTCCAGTCTCCAGCCTTCATTCCCATCTATACAGCAAAAAAAAAAAAAAAAAAGCCCAAAAAAAAAGTCCAGACATGTGGCCACTTATTTTGTCATGACAGAAATGCCTGTGCCTGTAAATACAAAATGTGTTTGATTTACTCTGCTCCTGAGCTTCTGACCCTCTTGCTCCTGATTCTAGCTTTCTGCACAGTTGTAGGCTTTTCCGTGCAAGGGTCTCATTAATCCCCTCACAAGCACCACTACAGAGGGGAGACAGAGCTGTCAGAAAGCAGCGGCAGCCACTCTGAGCACTGGGGGGCCC
>NW_008824029.1:425005-425713 GCF_000699105.1 Pygoscelis adeliae
CAGACCACGCCTGCCCCGCGTACCCCCCTCCTCGTCCCCATCCCCTCCGCACCATGCCAGGCTGCTCCGGCAGCGAAGGCACTGTCCTGCCCTTGCCCAGCCATGGGGGATGCTGCTGGGCACCGTGCGTTAGGCACCAGCACTGCCCAGCCCTGCCTGCGCCGAGTCAGAGGCAGCAACTGGGATTTCTTTTTTGGCATTTCCCAGTGGTTGGGTTGCTTTTTTTTTTGTTTGTTTGTTTGTTTTAAATCTGTGTTGATTCTCGTCTGTCCTTAAGTAGTCCCTGTGTCACCTGGGGGCAGTCCCCTTCGGGCCGGCTGCTCCGCGATCAATGCAGAGCTATTTGCACTATAGTAATACACACAATTGCACATATAAAATGAATTAATATTTATGGCGAGGGGTGCTGATTCCCTTCTAGTGATTGCATTGTCAGGGGTTGGGTTATATTTTTGGGTTGGGTTTTTGTTTTGTTCCTGTGACTGACTCATTCTTTCCTGTTCCCTTTTTTTCCCTTTGCCTAATGTTGTTGTTCAAAACGATGGTGCGTCATGTTACTATGAATTTCCCTGGATCTTAACGATGTGTGTTTTTATTAGCAAGCAGCCAGCAGGTGAATGGCATCCCTGGGACACCTCAGAGCCCTTCGGAGCTGCGGGCATGGAGGGTTTGCTCCCTGGGAGCATCCCTGCAGGCGGCAGAGCCAGC
>NW_008824029.1:426722-428950 GCF_000699105.1 Pygoscelis adeliae
TGTCCAGCCGCCCGCCCTCTACCTTGGGGGGAAGGACATAGGGGAGGGGGGGGGGGTTAATCCTCCAAAACCTCACCTGGAAGGGCTCAGTCCAGCCTGGAAAAGCCCATGGGCTGAGGGATGTTTGTGTGCCAGATGCCTCTGGGAGCAGAAGTGGGGATCCCCATCCCTTCCACCACAGGCAGCCACAACCACCCTTTCTTAGCCCCCCACTGCACCCCCACAGCCGTTGGCAAGGGGGAGACCTTGAGCTTGGGGCTCAAAATAGCTTTTGTCAGAGCAATGTCAAGGGCCTCCATGGCAATGGGGGCCTTGGCCTGGCCCCCTCATTCCTGCAGCCTGGCTCTGCACCACAGCCAGGCTGCTCAGCCCCCTGCCCGTCTTTCATTCCTCTCCCCCAAACATACACCCAAGACAGAACCAGCCCCTGGCTGCGCCCAGGGAGATGAGGGAGCACTGGGGCAAGGATGCAGCTCCAAGGAAGACAGGGAGATGCTCCAAGCCCTTTGCCTCCAGAGCAGCACAGTACCCGCTCAGCCAGGGCTCAGCCAGGAGCATGCCCCCTCCACAGGGATGCCCCGTTCCACGCTGGCCCAGGGCGCGATGCTGCACCCCAGCTGCTTCACCACCTCCTGCAAACACATCCTCCCCATCCCGCAAGTGCCTCTCCACTGGCAGTTTCAGCACTTTATTGTCTGGCGGTCCTGCTACAGCACCCCGCTGTCCTCCCCGTGGCTACGGCCGCAGAGGAGGGATCCGCTCCCTTGTCCCCAGCATGGCACCACAGTGTCCCTGGGAGCTGGCGGCTCCCGGAGCTGCAGCGGTCCGAGAACTGGCACTTAAGGAATCCTGGCTGGGGCTGCCTGCTGCTCCTCCACGCTGGGTGCAGGGAAGGGGCACGCGGCCAGGCATGGCTGTGGTCCGGTCCCGCTGGCCTGGCAGCGTGGGTCACTTGATTTCGGTCATCTTTTAAAAACGTCGTTCTAAAATGCCACCGATTCTGGGTTCTGACCAGATGCTCTCAGCTTTGTCTCTCAAAAAAAACCCAACCCCCAGGGGCTGCCTGCTGCTCCTCCACGCTGGGTGCAGGGAAGGGGCACGCGGCCAGGCATGGCTGTGGTCCGGTCCCGCTGGCCTGGCAGCGTGGGTCACTTGATTTCGGTCATCTTTTAAAAACGTCGTTCTAAAATGCCACCGATTCTGGGTTCTGACCAGATGCTCTCAGCTTTGTCTCTCAAAAAAAACCCAACCCCCAAACCTTTCTTCCCTTTTATGAGCAGTTTTCGATTTTGGCCAGAAATTGCTGTGCCCACCACTCCTCCAGGTCGATGGGAACAAAGTCTGAAAGAGAGGGGAGGGAGAGAGCATAGCAGAGCAGCTGGAGCAGGGAGCAGAGCTCTGGGTGCTCCCACTAAGCCGTACCATTTGCCACTGGAAGAGTGTGACACCCAAAATTTCCCCCACCCCTGTGCCCTGTTCCCCAAAAGGCCAGGCTGGGTTTACAGGGACCTTCTCTTCTTGGGGACTTCTTGGCTGCTGCAGGAGCCCCCAGGCTGCGTTCACAGCCCTTACTCCAGCTGCCGTCCGAGAAGCATGTTGTCCCCGTCCCGCTGCGCTCCGGCTTGGTCCTGCTTGGCCCCGGGAGAGGCAGGTCCCCACGGCGGGACCCGGGGGGCTCCTCTCCAGCACAATATTGAACCCACCTTGGTGGCTGGAGAAGGCACAATTTTAAGAAAAGTCATCAACCAGGCGTCCTGCTTGCTTGGGCTCTTCTGACAGGGCACCGTGGGACATCCCCACCACAGTGCTGGGGGCCAGCTGCCCCCCAGCACCCCTCGAGAGGCCTCAGCACTGGCAGGACAGACCCAACCCAGCCCCTCCGGCACATCCAGCACTGGGATCCTCCTTCTCTTCCCATCGCAGCCCTGCTCAGGTGCCCAGCTGAGCCCACACCAGCTCATCGCACCCATGAGCCCGACGCACCCCCGAGTGCCACGACTGCTTCCAACTTACTTTTCAGTCCGGGGTTGGGGGTTTTCTCTATGTACTGCACAGGGCCGCAGGTGCTCTCCCCGCTCCGGCTGCCGTCCAGCTGCTGCTCTACCTGCTGCCAGGCTGGGGGTGGGTGGAAAACAGGCAGTGGATGGTTTATGGGATGGGGATTTCCCAGCCCGGAGGGGCTGCGGGAGAGGAGCAGGAGCTGGTGCAAGGGAGGGCAGCTGCCCAGG
>NW_008824029.1:429088-430868 GCF_000699105.1 Pygoscelis adeliae
GGATGCGACGGCAAGCAGGTGCCTGCCCCCAGAGACCCTCTGCCCTCACCTTCATAGACGAAGCGGACGTTCTCCTCATGGGCCAGCGTGTAGCACTCCTCAGGCGCCGAGACCTGCTGCGGCAGCACCTGTGGCCTCTTGCCATTCACTCTGTTGAAGACGAGTTTCTGGGCTGGGCTGTCGAGGGAAGCCAGGGGGAGGTGAGGGGGGACAGGCAGCTCTTCCTACCATGGTTTGGAGCAAGGACAGGGGTTGTTCAGATGCCCCAGGTTGCCCCACGGCATGCACAGTTGCCCACAGCCCTGGCGAGGCCAGGGCCACAGTCGCAGCCAGCCAGACCCGTTCAGCCCTGTCCCACAGGGAAGGGACCGAAAGGGACACAGCCCCCTGGGAGAGGGGGTTCCTGTGCAGAGAGGGGTGCAAGCAAGGGGAGCTCCCCAGGGAAAAGCACGCCCTGCCAGTCTCCCACTCATCCTCCAGCCCCAGCAACAAGTGCAGTCCCTAAAATAAAACATCTGCCACCAAAATTGCCGAAATATCAGGAAAATGGAAGTGAAATCCAGTTAGGCACTGGGCAGGGGGATGCGCCGTCATGCCGTTCTCCACAGGCCAAGCACCCTGGTTTGCTGAAGCAGCCCCAGCCCCCAGCATATGCCCGAGGTGTCCCAGGACTGGGACAAAACCCTCTGCCAACTGGGAGCAGGTCAGGCTTCCTCGGAGCTGGGATCCCCTCCCGAGAGCAGGGCACTTAAACCAGCCCCAGCCTGGAAACAGCAAAACTGGGCAGATGAAAAGGAAAGGTTTGGGATGAGACTCATGGGCACGTTCAATGCAAAACTTCAGTATTTTGGCTTTTCTGCCCAGCGTCAGGGCGGGACACATCTGCAACAGCCACGTTTCTCACGGGACAAAGTCTAAGGGGCCCGGGAGCGCAGACGGGTTACGGTTTGCAGGGCAGGTGAGACCTAGAACAGGCAGCCCCTGCCCGCGCCTCCCCTGCCAGTTCCGCAGGCGAAGCCTGGGGCAGGGTAACGCCCCCCACCCCCCGCCTTGGCCGGGAGAGGCACCGGGCAGGCATCCCCGCCTGCTGCAGGGCACGGCAGCAGCCCGGAGCGTGCCCAACCAACCTGACTGGAGGAGGGTAAGCGTGGTAGCAGCCACACCGGTTAATTAGCGAAAGATCCCAGGAAGGAGGGGAGCTGGAGGGGAGGCTTTTCTCATCCATTTCTTGAAGCTGGAGGAAACGGGCAGAGCTGTACGGGCCCCACAGCCCTGCCCGACAGAGCGGAGCTGCCTACTCTGCCCGGCTGGGGTTCGGCCCCAGCTCTCCAGCTGAGAAAGCATCTCCTTCGGAGGAGAAGCCATCACCCCTCCAGCTGCTTAAATCCCCTCCGACACCTGCCCAACAGCTCCAAGTCATTTCTGCTACAAGCTGGGAGTTTCGCCCAAAAGCTACCCCCCTCCCTCCCCCTCCAGGACGACCTCCAAACCCTCTCGTGGGCCACCACGGCCTCCGTGAAGCCAGGGCTGCAGCTGGGACCCGCCAGCCCCGGGGACCAGGCGGTTACACACCGGTCCCCGGCGCGGTGCGGGCACTCGCCCGGCACCCGTTCCGCCAGCGGGTTTGTGCAATCGGTGCCTCCCCCCGGGGCTCGCGGGTGGGTTGCACAACCCCGGCCCGGCCCCCGGCTCTCCTCGGCACCCACACCGCAGGCAGCAGCACCCCAGGCAGCGCGATGCCCCCCCTGCCTTGCCTCCCCGGGGCAGGCAGGCCGCCCCC
>NW_008824029.1:432406-432818 GCF_000699105.1 Pygoscelis adeliae
GGCGTGCCGAGGTCTCCCCATGTGGCAGGAGGTGCAGCCCCAGGATGTGACCCCCAGCCGGTCCCCAGCCACCCCACAGCATCGCCCGTAGCTGGGTGGCATCCAGGGTTTTGGGGACAGGCTGTGTGACAAAGCCACCGGGGTCTTCGGGGGGTGCTCCAGCCTTGCTCTGGGGGCAGCAAAGCCACCCCACAAGGGTGACCTTGGCCTTTCCACCCTGCCGGCCACATGGCCGTGGTGGCACAGCCCTGCCGGGGTGGGAGGCGGTGCGGGAGGGTGCCTGGCCCCCCCAAAAGAGCATCCTGCAAAGCAGGGCCTGATCCTGCAGGGTGCCAGCCACCCGTGGGTGGCTCGCAGGGGGGCACCCAGCAGCCGTCAGCCCCCATGCGACTCCCCCCAACCCTACAGGATG
>NW_008824029.1:437789-438145 GCF_000699105.1 Pygoscelis adeliae
TGGCCAGGCCGTCTTGCCCCTCGCCCATGATGATGAGTTGCCCGTCCTCCGCCGTCATGTTGGGGCAGGGGCAGCTCCAGTCCATGTCAGTCAAGGTCACCTCCAGGTACTTGATGTTGAAGAACTTGAGGCCCATCTTCTCATCCTTGAGGACATCCTCGAGGGCGAAGCGGGCGATGCCGGAGTCCTGGTCCTCCACGATCTCCATCAGCCGGCCCACGATGGCGAAGTCGCTGCGGCAGAGGCTCAGCACCATCTTGCTCTTCAGGCGGCAAGCCTTGCACTGCAGGCTCTTGGGGAAGGGGCAGGCGTCCTCGCAGGTCTCCTTGCTCTCGAAGTTGTTGGTGTTTCCCTCA
>NW_008824029.1:438165-438419 GCF_000699105.1 Pygoscelis adeliae
AGGAGTGGCACTGCTTCAGCAGGTGGTTGTACGCCCAGCGGGGTTCCCAGTTCTGGCAGGGGCCCTGCACCATGGGCAGCAGGCAGGTGGGGCGGGCGCTGCCCAAGCAGGCAGCCCGGCACTCCTCGTAGGTCTCGAAATGGTTCCTGTTGGCCCCGCAGCCCCCGTAGCGGAAGGTGAGGCAGGAGCCCTGCTTGGCGTCGAAGTGCCAGCGCACCTCCAGGGCCTCGCACCGCCGCCGGTCCGGCTCCTTC
>NW_008824029.1:441200-441569 GCF_000699105.1 Pygoscelis adeliae
GGAGCGGGCACTGCCAGCGCCCGGCTGCCTGCTGCAGTGTTACGCATGGAGATCCCCGACCCCCAAACCCACCTCGGTCTAGCCGGGAGGCAGCGTTGCAGGCTGCCATGGCACCGCGCTCCCCGAGGATGCAGCCTGGGGGCATAGAGCCACTTCGGGGTGCCCCAGGCTCCTTCTGAGGATGCTGCTGCAGGAGGGAAGGGAAGGGAAGGGGGGAAGAGAAAAACCGGAGCCCAGATTTCGCCCATCCCCACGCCGGGGTCCACGTGGTCACAGCAACAGTCTAAGAAGGTGCCAGTGCTGGGGTTTGGGTCGGCTCCTGCCCTGCTGACACCTCCCGGGGTCCGGGGGAGCAGCCCCCGAGGGGTG
>NW_008824029.1:441695-453161 GCF_000699105.1 Pygoscelis adeliae
TGCAGCTCCCAACGACTCGAGACCCTCACCCACGGCTGGGGACCCCTGCCCAGCCTCTTCTAGTGCTTCTTCAGCAGAAGGTGGAAAAAAAGTGACTCTCCCCACCCTGGACCAAGCCCACTATAGACTTTCACCATCTAAAGGCTTAAAGCAGCCGTAACTTCAGCCTCTCCCAAACTGTTCGCCTCCGTGCATCCAATCCCCAAAACGGGGATTTTCTGGGGTCACTTTCAAAGATCCCAGACACGGATGCGAGTTTTATGGCTCATCTTCTCCCTTCAAGACAAGGGAGCGCAGGAAGCGGCTCAGCACCCCGTCCTGGATGGAAGGGCACTGTGCCATGTCTCCCCCTCCGGTAACACCCTGCACCCAGGGAGGAGGGCTCCTGCCCCACCAATGCACCCACGGGCAGGGGCATCCTCATTTTCAAGCACCTCGGGCGCAGGCAGATGGAGGTCACCATTTCTTCACAGCCTGCACGGTACAACCCTGTGGAGGACAGCGGGACCAACCCAAGACACCCTCGAATTGAGACGGTGGGTTCAGGTAAACGCACCCAGCTAGGAGAGACCTGACCCAGCCCAGAGCAACCTGCTCCCTCCCCTTTCTCCAAGGAACAGGGACCCTTAAAGGTCCGTCTAGCCTCTCCCCCGACCTTCAGGCTGTGCAGGGTGTTTTCTTGCCCTACTCCTCCCGAGCAGAGACAGCTGCAGCAAAGGCAGCCCCTACTGCTCCAGCCTAATGGGCTCCGGCTGTCCGTACCCCACCTGAAACCACACACAGCCTTTGTTTCGGCTCTGCTGGCGAGAGGGAACAGACACTTCCAGAACACCCCCCCCCCGCCTCCGAAAAGGAGAAAAGTCTCCACGACTCTTCCCTGACCAGGCTTTCACCTTAGCTCCAGGGTTTTCCAGGCTGCAGACACTATCTCATTTCCCCCCTGCCCCCTCCCAGCCCCGGCAATTACTACTTAAGCTGTTAAAACAAGCGTGGCCAGTCTGGTACGAAGTGGAAAATCTGATCCTAGGGAAGCGAGCAGGCAGGGGAAAAGGGAGGTCAAGGGGAGGTGGGATGGGAGCGAGAGAGAAAAGGATCAGGCAAGGAGAAGTTTCCCTCCACCCCTGGAGAAATCCCCCTTCCCGGGGCTCCCGGCCCCAGCCCATGCCTCCGAACGCCAGCCCCAGTGACACCCCAGCGGTGACACCGGTCCTCTGTGCTCCCTTTTCCATTTCAAAGTCACACTTGTCCCAGGCTGACTTTCAGCTCGTTCCAGTCCAGGTAGGATGGGTCCACTCGGTCCTCTTCCCCCCCCGAGATCGCCCGGACCCAAAAAGGCAATTTAAGGCTTCGACTGTACTTGCAAAACCTGTCCCCGTGTACCAGGGACGGCGTGCAATCCCACGCAAGCCGATGGGGAGCCTGGCTCCCTACAGCCACCTACGATATTAAACGTGTTGCAGGCTACTCTGCGTTTCCTCAGAGCTCCGCTCCCCAAGAATCAGCAATTCTGTGAGAATCAAGCCTTTAATAAGAACAGTTTTAGCTTCTGCATTTGTCGAGAAGGGCAAAAAGAAGCCCAGAGCCAGGAATTGTGACTTTAAGACACCCCAGAAAATGCAGTCTGAGGTTAACAGGAGTTATTTTGAATAACTGATGAGGAAGCGGCAATATGCACCTCCAGAACAAGCAGCCCCAAATCCCCAGTTTTGGGCAAAACTATCACCTTTTCCCTTCAACCTCTTCCCAGCCCACATGAAAATTGATACAACTTCTCCACCTTTCAATTGGTAGTTCAAAACAAAAAAAACCACTTTAATTTATACAAAACAAAACCATGTATAATCAGTTGAACAACATTGACTGTACAAAGGAATAAAAAAATAAAAGGATAGTCCAAAAAAACAACTCAGGAATGGTACAAGTGTTGGAGAGCAGCTACAGACTAGTGTTGACATCAGATGTAAGAATCTTTTCCTTTTAAATTAAAAAAAAAAAACCAAAACTCCAGGTAAATCTTTCATCCTCACTCTGGACAGGATCTGTTGAGACCTTGTAGGGTGAAATAAAAAAAAAAATCAACCGCAGGGAAAAAGGCGTGGGGAGGTGTCACACGTGGCAAAGCCAAACCAAGCAGAGGTACATCAAGTTTTTCTAGACATGCAGCAGCTTTGTGATTTCAGGAAGGAAACCTTCGTCCCTCTTCGCCCCGCACACCGGCGCCCGGGAGCAGCCCGGCGAAGGGGCCCCCCCGGTGCCCCGCATGATGTTTTCCAGGAGAAGTCACTTTTGCGGTGCCGGGGCGCATCACCTGTTGGCTGTATATCCCCGGGCTGCTGAGCCAGCGATTGTCTTCTGCTGTGTGTTAAGTGATGGGAAACAGGTGCCAGCCATCCCAGACAGGTTCTCCAAATCCCCCGGCCTCTGCGCCACCGCGCTGAGCTCGGCTGCGGCTTTGCTCTTGAGCCAAACCACCACTACAAAGGATTCTCCTCCCCCCTCCATCTGCCTGGGGTTTAATTCTCTCCTCGCTCATTTGAGCTGGGCAATAAAGCACGCTAGAGACGAGCCAAGAGACCTACCCCTGTACTGTATTTTGTTCTACAGAGCGGGGAGGGGGAAGGCTCCTTCACCTCCCAGGTCGGCTCAGAAGCAAGGGGAAGGAGATGTCCCCCGTGGAGGGACGCGCCCCTGCCTGCTGCCTGAACAAAGCGGGTCCGTCGGCCACGCAGGAGCTGCTGCGGCTTCATTCTGCCCATGCAATGCAGCAAGCTGCTGAGCCAGGGGGAGAGGAGCGAGCCCAGGCCTTGAGGAGTTGCTAACACCAGGAGGAAGATGGCAGCACTGTACCGGCTGGGCTCCTCGCTGAGGAAGAGACCGGCCCAGCACAAGGAAAAGCAGTTCACTTTCTACCACGCTACTCACAATCTACACGTCCTGGCCACCTACAAGAATCTGTCGACATAGCTTAGTCCCACTGCCAAGCCCCGCTTAGCTTTTGCAATAAGGGCTAGGCGTTATTTCTAAGTTTCCAGGTGAATTTCCAGCACAGCTCAGCCACGGGACGAAGCCAGGGAAGCACGTGCCCTTGCTTGACACAGGATCTTCTACCACGGCACACGCACATCTCAAGCTCTTGCCGCCCAGCACGCATGCCCCTCTAAAATCCGGGAGCAGTCCTACAGAGCAAAGCAGTTTGCTTTCCCAATTTCCTGGCGCTGCCACGAGAGCTGAGCGCATTCGCCACGATGGGACCTGGGGGCTGGGGTCCGCTGTTTCCCCACACAAACCTCTCTCGCCTTCCCAGTCCCTGCTCCTTCATGCTCCAGTGGGAAAAGCTGCTTCTGTCCTTTCCCCGCTTTCATCCAGGAGGAGCCGCAGCAGCGCCAGCTCAGGCAGAAGGTCTTTGGAAAAGCAAAGCGAGAAGCAGCCAGGACTCGAGGGCTGTCACGTGGGGCGGTGTGTCAGGGTCCAGAGGGCTGCGTCGAGGATGGAGGGCTCTGGAAGCGACAGCCGAGGCTTTGCAGCAATAAGGGACAAGTTCAGCACTTGCCCTCTGCTTCAGGCGCGATGCTTCCGTCCTCTCCTCCTCAGTCCCTGATCAGCCGCGCATCAGAAGGTGCAAAGCAAGCAAGGCATCAGTCTGACCTCAGAGCTGCCTCTTCGTCCTGCCTGCCAAAAACAAACCCCCGAGACCCTGGCCTCTCCGCTCTGCCCCTTGATCCACTTCCATCCCACCCTGCCTTCGGCACTCACAAGTTTTAGGGAATGATCGGAATAAAGCAGCTTGGGGTATGTTACACATGAATCGTTCCTTCCTTCTGCATATGTAGTATTTAAAAAAAAAAAACAACCCAGCACAAGTCCAGGTGGTGATTGAAAGTCTCTTAAAGCATTTGTGTATTTTCATCGGAAAATCCTCCACTTCTCCCCTTTTGCTGACACTGGGAAAGTTAATCCAGTGCTTGTATTTACATGGCTGCATAAAATTTTCCCTGACTGCTTCTTAAAAAAAAAACACTTAAAAAACAAGTGATATATATATATGTATAATATTTACATAAATAAACGACGAAGGCAAGCAGACTGCTTCCTTCCCCTTTCCAATTGGCCAACTCTTGCCTTTTCTTCTTTGTTTTTGGCAACAGCAGGTTAACATCCCGGTGAAAACTGTCATTAGTCCCCTGTCCCCGTTTCTTTTTTTTCTACATCCAATGATCACTATTGCACCAGCAACCTGTTCAGGAGTCCAAGAGTTAAAGTTGCAGCACAGACTCTCCTTGCCTACTCCCTTAAGCCTCTCAATCTTCCATTAAATCCATTTCTCCATTGAGACTGGATGAGCTTTTTCCCCTTCCCCCCTCCCCAACCCGGCAGCTGCTGAATTTTCCACCCCAGGCCGAAAGGCAAAGCCCAAAGCATTCTTGGAGGGTCACTTGGCAGAGTCCTCTCCCTGCCAGCGCTGCGAGATCCAGCCAGCACCACGCTTCGTATGTGAAGCCAAAATGTGAGCACATTCCCAACGCTTGTGCGCGCCATCGGAAAAAAAAAAACCAACCGCGGCCCATCCGAAAGGATCCAGTCGAAAAGGGTTAAGTGTGCAAACAGCTGTACATCGGTGGGTGGGTGTGGATACGTTAGAAGCTCACGGCGCGTCCATCCTGCTAAGAGATCTTGCAGTTGTTGCGTGAGCAGTTCTGTGGGGGGCTCTGGGGTGGACGAATAGATTTGGATCTCTTCAAGCTGTTACCTTTGCTGCTGCTCCCACCCCCGCTGCTGGCCAAGGAATACGACCGGCCGTGCATCATCACCGCGTTCATCCCATTGGCCATCGAGAAGGATTTCAGGTGACTCTTGATGGTGACAGGCAACGGCAGCTTGTCGATGAGGTGGACTGGGGTGCAGGAAACGATGGCTCGGCAGCACAGGTCCTGTAAGCTAAACACTGGTGGGAGAAAAGACCAGACAGTCAAGGGCCAAGAGATTTCAAGGGCTGCCTTCTCCCTACAACCATTCCTTATGCTGCGCAGTTCCTGCTCCTGTGGGGAGAGAAGCTAATAATGATTGCATAGGAGCCTTGAATAGGGAGCAGATTAGTTAGGACAAAAGCTTGGGAAACTCTAAGCTCTGCCTTAGAGGTTACTGCTTTGCGACACCCCCAGCTTTGGTGTCAACACGGGGCTTAGACTCTGCCACCCCTCCTCTCCGCACAGCGCCCGGGGCAGGCAGTGCCTTGCTCACATTCCTGCCAGACACTTGGCTTTTCAGAGCATCGTTTGGCAACCAGAAGGACATGCCCAGGGAAGGGAGGCAACAGGGTCAGCAAGCCCCGGAGCAGGACAGTCTCACTTGGGACCTGCTCGGGGAGCAGCAGCCACGGGGACCAGCTCTCTGCAGAGTGCCTGCAACAACAGAGATCCCACCAAGCCAGAAGGCGGCTCTGCCCTTTCAGGCTTCCCAGCGTCCTCTCAGCTCAGCGTACATCATGTGAGCCTGCTTTGGGAAGTCTGCTTGGGGGGGATTTCCCAGCAAGCGGCCACACGAGGGCACGCTTTCACCTCCGGCCTGCCGCGAAAGCCACGCTGCTGTTCCCAAGCAGGCAGCAGTTAGAAGTCCTGCCTCTGGAAGAGGTTCAGAAGAGGTCTGCGAATGCGGCCCAGCTCCTGCTCTCCATCCCTCCACGAGCTGGAGACAGTGGCACGGCAGCCAGGTCAGGGGCAGAAGCCCTGGCAGATAATTTGGTGACTGGGGCTGGCAAACAGGATTTTCCCTCCCTCATGAGCAGGAGCCGAGGATCCATATGAAGGCAAGTCACCCCCGGAGTACAGATCTCCTGCTGCTCAGACTGCCAGTGGGGCACACTGCTACCTCCAGCCAGGAACGTGGGACTTAAGACTATTTTGCTTCAAATGCAGCAGGCTGAGATGTAACATGGACTCTGCTCGCAGTTTGCTGCACTGCAGCACGTGTGCCTGGATATAAGGAATACCCCAGCCCACCGCTCCTTGCCGACAGCAGGGATGTGATTTAGCCCCTTTCAGCTCCTTGGGCTCATTCTCTTCACGTCTCTCCAAAACAGGAGACACAGGCTCAGGCAAGAGTAAGGACAGAGGTGCTTATGCTTGGATTCATCCCACACAGCCATTTGATTGAAGTACTTTCAAGTTGTGAGCTTAATTGCCCTCAGCCTCATCCAGACTAAGTGGAGAGGTGTAGGATGCCCTGGAGCAATTCAGATCCTAGACATGCTGAACTGCCTTCTGGAGCTGCCCATCCCTCACCGCTGCCCGCCGGGTTCCCGCGCTAGTACAGGCAGCTTGTTGTGGCTCAGCTTCAGCTTGTCTGACCCGAGGCATTTCTCCCTGTCAGGTGCTTTCCAATCCCACAATTACTAATAAACACACCTCCCACCTAGGCAGCGAGTCCTAATCCTCGATTTCAGCCCAGATAGCTCTCATGCCTTTCCCACATGGAGCATCTTCCTCACTACTGACCTCTGTTGGGTCTCCAGATCTTCTCCATGCCGTGCCGCATGAGGACGATACGGGACAACTCCGTGAAGGACTCTATGACATTGAAGTTGCACAGGGGGCTGACCTCGAAAAATGTCATGCAGTTCTTCTCCGCGTAAGCCCGGGCCTGCTCCGTTGGCACCTGCCGCTTGAAGGCGAGGTGAAGCCTGTTTCCCACCAGGATCCGAGGGACACCGGGGGCATGCTGAAAAAAGGAACGAAGTGGAGAAATCATGGCTTGACCTTAGTAAGGGCAGCCTACAACCAGAACTCTGCTTAGCTGCAACAGCAGTGAAGGGCAAAGAAATAGAAACTGCTCTGTGACCGAGAGGGACTGCCAAAACCAGTACTACATGGTGAGGAAGACTAATTTATCCCCTCTACAGTCCATTTTAGAGGGCACCTTCTTAGAAGGAACCTTCCTATCTTTCTTGGCCATTCCCAAGCCCTTTCCTACTACTCTGGATTTATAGAGATGTGGACGGCAGACACTTATCCCCTTGCTTTGCTTATTAGCAGACTGCCATCATTTCCTCTCCATAGCAGAGCCATTCTTGTCCCCATATCAGAGGTGGCACCTCCACAGATTTTTGCTGTAGACCACTGCACATGTTCTTCCCTTCAACTTACCTCATCTATTTCCTTTATCCACCGGTCTATCCCATCGAAGGACCAGCGATTAGTGATGTCGTACACCAAGAGAATTCCCTGGTGGAAGAAAATCAGGAGCAATCAGGAAGTTCCATAGTAGGCAAACTGAAAGGGAGACACACCTGAAAGACCACCTCCATATGCAGAAACCAAAAAGCTAAGGGGCAAAACATTGCTCCTGCTGCATTATTTGTGTGCTTGCTAGGGCAAAAATTGAGATGACAGGTCTGTACTGAGTCCCAGACTGGGGACTTCCCCAAACCTGGGGAAGGTTCTACTTCCCTGAGTAAAACCCAGGGAAGGTTTTACTCCTGTTTTGGCTTGGACATAGAATCATAGAATAGTTTGGATTGGAAGGGACCTCTAAAGGTCATTAGCCTGACCCCTCTGCCATGGGCAGGGACATCTTCAACTAAATATCCCCCAAATAACTTCCAAAGCAGCAGCCTCTACGAAGGAGGAGGAACTGCCTTGGTGACTGTGCATCCGGAGGAGCGCGGCTGTGCAAAACACTCCCTCCTGCCATCACAAATCTGATACAAACTCACTGAGGCAGAAACAAGTCTTTTTCTTTTCCCCTTATGCATTCAGTGGTAGGATGGTAGCAGAACATGACGAAGCTAATAAAGCACACCCATCTTCAGCATGTTTTCCCTCTCCAGAACCTCTCTGATTATGTTGTCCCTCTGCTGGTGGGGAAGAAGTTGAGTGATGCCAATAAGCAACACAGCATCTCTAGAGGACAGATCTCATGACCGGGGATCCACGCTGGGCTTTGCTGAAGGCAGCTGGTGTTGCTAATTGCCACTGCTGCATTGTCAGAGAACAAATACAGTGCAGCGATGCTGCCAAACCCCAGAGGGACAGATCAAAGGTCCCACCGAAGGACCTTTCCCCCTGCCCTTTCTTCTGGAAAGAGAGGGGAAATCTTCAGGCCCGCATCCATCTTCCCTAAACACTACCCACATCTGCAACTCATTTCCCAGTCACCTCTCAAGGTGCAAGACAATGATGCTGGCAACCAGGACAGGCACAACTCAAGGCAGGAAAGTTTGTGCCTGCAGCCGCGACGACACGGAGCAGCACCCTGGAGGGTCTCTACCCTCGCCCTGAGCCCAGCTAGCAGGACTCAGGACCATGACCAGACTGCTAGCTACCACTCAAGGTCCACAGCAACTCTTTTAACAGCGAGCTTTTCTTGAATCAAAGTATTTCTGAGGACAGACACAAGGAAAGTAGGCTACGCACGGCCCTGCAGGCACACAAGTCAACACATCAGGAGCTGCCTCTCGGTACCAGCTGGGCACATACAGCATTTAGAGAATTGTCTTAAGCAGCAGCCTTTCTGCAACTCTCCCGTTATTTTTCTGACTTTTTGCCCCTCTTTTCTTTGCAAACAAGGACATTTCAAGTGACAACAGGCACTTCAAAGTTACTTCACAGAAGCACAATTGAAGATGCCCTGAAATGGGAACTACGGAGAAACAGATGATCTCGCACTGCGAGAGGAGGCACCCCAGCTGGGAACACAGCGCTGGACGAACGGTAACCCAGCAGCAGTAAGATTAGGCTAAGAGCAAAACAAACCAGCCCGAGCTAGACTCCAGAATAACAGATCATTTAGCAGCAAGCTCAGCAGAACCAGTCTTCTCTGAATCAGGGGTATCCTCCAGGAACAGCCGCCCCTACAGCAAGTCCCCAGAGCAAGCAAAAGAGATCTTAAGATGGCAAAGGAAAGTCTCATCTGGCAGCCTAGTCCTCCCTAGGAGATGCCTAGAGAGAGCGCAATGAAGGGGGGAGCTGACAAACCGCCTAGCATCTGTCCTGGTACAAGACTATCAAGCACCCTCACATACTGGTGGAGTTGCTCCTTTACTCATTGAAATGGAAGGTCCACTACACAGATGGGAAACACAAACTACCCAGTCCTCCTGAAACACAGCTTTACAATATTTGCTGCTGCCAAAGCCTGTGATGAACAGGAGGAAGCCTGTACAGAAGCCGTGTATGTAATGTACCTCAAGTTTATGAAAAAATAATCATCAGCATGCGATCTGGAGCACACGGGAATGATAAATGCCAGGGCATCTGAGCCACAAAGGCACTTGAATCCTCATAATAAGTCATGTCCTGAGCTGGCACTTGAAGTGTTCCACCCACTTGGAAAAGCAGCCTTTCTCCGAGCATGCTGGGTGTGCCTCGATGTTGTTTGCCTTTCTCTCAAAGCTCTCTCAGAATAAGCAGCTCTTACAAAGCCTGCCCAATTATATCGTTTTTAAAAGTCTTGGTCAGAACAGTTCTGATTCTTGAGCTTTATCCCCAACCTCATTGCACAGCACTTCCATCCTGGGCAGTCGCTTTCCAGGCAAAGCTTGCTGCTTCTGTCCTCGCTGGCCCTCCAACATCTACACCTCTGCATTTGTACCATTTGCAGAAAGGCTCAAAGGTACCCAAAAAGGAACTGGAGGGGGTACAAAAGGCAAGTCATGCGTGGTGGGTTGTTTTTCATGTCCGATAGCCCAACATGAAGAGCGAGCCCTTCAAAGTTTGGGTTTGAGGTTGTTCTGAGGGACCTGACGATGAGTTTTCATAATTGCAGAAGCATGTGTGGGGTGGGGGGAGCAGATACATCTTCAGTTTCCTCCAAGGGATGTTCAGGGTTCATGTCTAGAGTCCATAATTTTTTTGCAGTGTCATTTCTAGGAAAGTCAAAAAACTTCATACTCAGAAAACTGGAAGTTGTTTTTGTTTTGGAGGAGAGAATCAGTTTCTCCTAGGTTTAGATAGGAAAAAATAAAAAGGAAGTAATAATTTTCCATAATCCACAAAATCAAAGATACTGCTTTTCAAGAATGCAAATCAAGAAATACCAGGATACATCACATTTTAAGTACATTAAAAAAAAAAAGACTCTGAGCTTTCTTTTCATTTTTTGTTATATTTGTTTTGACTTCGAGCTTCCAAGGCTGCATGTGTGAATGAATGAGAGTCAGGAAATAACAAAGCAAAAAGTTTGATGACCCCCTTCCAAGTCAAACTGCCAGCAAGTTAAATAAAGTCTACTTATTTTATTTCTGGATTGACAAGTTCCTTTAGCCAAGAGAAACAGACCCAAGACCTAGTTTGTCAAGACTGCTTCTGCCAGAAATATGCTCTAGGATGAGAGAGTTTTTAAGCTTGCTGGCAGCTGCAGCCTGGATCTTCTTTAAATAGGAATAAGGATAAAACATCAGCAAAAAAATGTAGACCCAAGTTCTCAGGAGCAGAGCGGAAGGTCAAGATCACGATATCTAAATGCAAGAGACAACACACTGTCTGCCAGCCTACCCTCCACGTCATAACACAGCTCCATGCATGCACATTAGAGTTAAGATTGTCACGTAAAGCTTCCCAAAGGTCAAAAGACACCAAGGCCAAGTTGTCTAACGCCTTGCTTCTGTCCCCATCCTCCCCCCCAGCACGGGTATTAAGACCAGCTTCACTGTAACTCAGCAGAAGATGGAGGAAGCAGTCTTAAAAGCCTCTGGCCAGCTCATGGTGCTGCCAGATAACCTCATACTGCTTCCAAGTAGCGCTGGCATGCTCCAGACACCACGTTTCTAGAGCACATATCCCAAATACACTTTGTCATTAGCATTTTTTCCCCTAGAGAGAACAGTACACAGACATGCACGCAGGCAGGGAGCTGGCTCCATTTCTGCCAACAGTTCCAAGTAAGATCTGTTGGGTTTTTTGAATTTTTTAAAAAAAAGCCTCCTTTGGAATAACGTGCACAGAATTTTAATTTACTCAACTAGACAAATGAACAGTTTCCCATTCACAGCCTAAATTGTCCTCTAAGTGCCTAGATGGTTGTCAACACCATAATATTTCCATACCTCTCAACTTTTAGTTTTCACAAAGCACCTTTGTAAGTGTTACGTACCCCAGGTTCCCACAGCATGAAGTGAAAAGCTGCACCCTCAGGTTCTTGATCAAGGATATTCTGGAGCCCTCACCAACCCTCCAACAGCCTTTCTTCTTTTTCTTCTCAACCTGCCTACAGGCTTCTGTGTGAGGTGGAAGATGACCGGACTCATCCCCAGACCCGTCTCGGGTCTTTTCACAATTGATTTTCAAAGTTCGTTTCTACTCTGTTTTTGTTCCATGCTACTGGGATTGGCATGACCCTAAGCACACCAGCGACAGAAATTTCCACACGAATACGTCGCATAGTGAACAAGGAACACAGAGAGATCATCTGTTATTGTATCTAGCAGCACATGTGGACAATTACTCTGCCAAAACCTAAACTTGTTTTCAGCAG
>NW_008824029.1:453206-476990 GCF_000699105.1 Pygoscelis adeliae
CAACCCAAACGTATCATCCCTGTCTGCTTGCCGCAGGTTTAGACTAGGCTTATAAGCAATAAGCTTTTAAAGGTGAGAGAGAAGCAGCATGCTCACCCATTAGTGCAAAGCAGACTTCTCCAAAAAGGCTTCTCAGATGCTTTAGGAGCTGGATCTCCAGCCACTCGCACAAGCACGCACGAACACGGCCGGGGGAAGCAAGCGCTCGCACGACTGCCAAAGACTTCAGCTCAGTGCAGGCAGATGACAGGGCGGCCAGGAAAGCGTCACGCACTGCTATTCTCCACTGACGGAAAAAAGCTGTTGCTGAAGAAGCCTGGAAGACCTCCCCCGACTGGATTTCTCTGGCCCACAGGACAAAGTAAACCATAAACAAAGATCCAATGCTGATGGCAACCAGAACATTTTGTCTCTCCTGCCTGCTCTTTCGGAGCTACGTTTGGTCATGGCTTTCCAGCTGGCACCTCAGACCTTGGCTCATGGGCAATTACATCCTGCTGCCAAACCATTTCCCAACAGCATACCACGCTGGGGGGTTTATTTATCACTGAGCTTTTGAAAACCATTTTGGCAGGCAGGGCAGACTCCTCCAGCAGCTGGACAACCCCATCAAAATGACCCGAGGCAGGTAAGGTATTTGCAGCAACCAAGAAAGCCATAAGGTAGAGCAGAGCCTACATCTCAGAGCCTGCTGAGCTGCCAAAAAAGCCATCACCTTCCTGCATACTAAGAAGCCCTCAACAGGATAAACAGCAGCTACTCAAATCGCCTGCCTAAGCAGAACTCAACAATATTCATTATTCTGTTAGGGCTGCAGCTTTGCTGTAAGATAGGAGCATTTTTGAATGTTGATTATGGCTTCCTGTAGACGGTCTGAAACTATTCATGAAGGACCTTCTGTATCACACTGACTGCGAAGAGTTGGCAAGCCACATTTCCAGAAACAGTTTAAATCACTGGCACATGAGGACATCAGGAATCATCCTAGCACTGCTTCTTCCTTGCTAGATCAGAAAGCGCCACCACAACCCTCTTTCTCCCCTCTGTGATGACTCTTGGAATAGCTTGCATTTGCTCACAGCAGCCAGAAGAGCCACAGCTGCACCCAACAGTTGAGATCAGCGTGCCAGCTCTGCCGTCAGTATGATTGAGACCTTAAAGCCAAGCAGAAAAAGTCAAACAGCAGAAGTCCAAGAGCAAAATGAACGATTTCTGAAGGACCTTTAAGCATCACTAAATGCCTTTCACCATATGCTACACTGTGACAATTAATATTAAAGTCCTTCTGCAACATAGCAAGCTCCAGACTCCCCGAGTTTGCTCTGCAGGTCGCAACACTACTGGGTTTCCATCCCTCCCCTCCCCTGGCCCTGCAGTCACCATGACGTGGCCTGCACACTCTCCCTGCCCCACCAGTGCCTAGAGGCTAGCGCTCTGCTATCCCAGACACAATTGCTCCTCTTTTGCCCCAAAGCGAGACTCTGAAGCGATGCGGTCAGGACCTGCAGGCCCAACAGACCCTAAGAGGGAAGGGATGATGAAATCGCAGCTGCGATAGAAGGGAAACTCAAACCTCAGGGAAGCGAGAAGAGGAGGGGGGTCCCAGGCACACCAGTATGCCACAAGCCTCCACCTTGAGCCAAAGAGCTCATTGCATCCCTAATGAGATCAGATCAGCTGGGCAGGGCAGGGAGGGAAGGCAAGACAGATCTGTGATCCTCACAGCAAATCCTGAGGCAAACGTGGCTGGTCCGCCTCGGCTGAAAGAAGGGACTGGTCCTCATCTGAAGCCAGCTCATCAAGGACAACGAAGCTATTTTACTTTAGATGTTTTCAAGAGGAAGGAGTTCCTGCCAAACATGAAAGCCACATGGCTATGTACCCAGGCAAGCGGTGTGGAGTCTAAATTGGGGAAGGCATTGAGGTGCTCAGGGAGTCCTTTCACTGGGAGGGACTAGCCTGAAGTCCGGACTGAGCAAAGCATGAGGCTGTGCTGTGGGGGAAAGGAAAACTCCCGAGAAGGTCTGCTTCCTATTCGGAGACTGTTTTTCCACTTTGCAACCTCTCCAGGGTTTATTTCAGAAGATTCAATTCTTATCACTACACTTGAGAAACAATGAGGTGTGTGTGGGAAAGCCAGGTGTACATCCCTTACCTGAAGGCACTTTTCATACCAAGTATTCTCTCAAGCACTGGCTATTCAGATAGACTCACCCTGTTCTCAGTCACCCATGTAAGGGCTGTCAGGTTGCTGAGGCCAGCCGCCTCCTCTCACAGCCAACCTGTCAAAGTCCTCCTTGGAAACTCATTCTTCAAGCTCCCCTCGTGCTCCTTACGGGAAGCTCAGTTCAGAGTCTCGCTCCTCTACTCAGTGAGAACCTTCTGCTGATTTTCAGTGTGAAGGTGCTCGTGGCCAGTTTATACCAAGCTGTTCTTGTACAAATATCACCCTGCACTTTAAACAGAGCTTTTCCCACCCTGGTGTCTCGCTTCTCTGCTGTATTTAGTCTTCCCGGAGTTTTGGCTTGTTAGGTTAAAAAAAGCTGTTTCTCTTGCCTCCAACTGGATTTGCATCAGGCTTCCTACAGCAGAAATCTTGAAGTCTGATGATACCAAGAAAGGAAAGCAGACAGCTGAAGCAAAGAAGTCAGTACAGCACGCAGCATTAAATACATCTTGAAGAAATAAGAGAACTCGGGAGCATTTTATCTCTTTTCCCCCGAGACCATGCTGGGTTAAGTTGTCTTTATGCTAAGGCTGTGCCAGAACAAGTTAGCTTCTGCATACTGAAAATAACTGGAGGTGTTGAAGTCCATTCTTGCAGTCACACAGGCATTTGTTATTCAAAACAAACAGTCCTCTTGCTTTGGTTAACCATTAAGAGTTTAAATTAAGATGCTTTCCTCTTCCATTGAAAGATGCGGTGAGTTATTTAAGAGAGACAATGTCTGTATTCCTGCTAATACAGGAATATTGCTGTATCGCCACATGGGAGCCTATCGCCTGATGCTGAAACCAATCTAAGTTTTACTCCAAGCCACCTGGAGAACAAGGTGTACACCTGGTGCACAAGGACTCTAGCTACCAGCCTTCAAGAGGCACCCACTTTTCACTGTGCTTGTCTCAAGAACACTTTCAGAGGGCAGTGGAGATATTTCCCTTGGGAACTACCCCTCCTCCTGCTGGGCAGGCTTGCTGTTTAGGGCTGTTTTGTTGTTTCTAAGGGTGAAGGTTGACTGTTTTGGCAGATCAGGACTGAGGCATCACAACAATCCTTTGGAAAAGGGATTTGTTGCACAAGCAGAATACAGGCTTGAGGTAAAGGCGTAAGCTACACCTTGCTGCCTAAGTAAGCTCCGTACCCCAGCATTCGGCAATAAAGCATTCACATTAAAGATCCCTCTGCCTGGCTGATGAGGTTTATTGCGAACATCTCTCAGACAGACTCCTTGGGAGGGGTAAGCAGATAAGATGGATGAGGCAAGCCTTGCAGATGTTCAGGTGAGAGTTCCTAAAGCAATACTGATGAAGACAGCAGAAGGGCAAGATGTTGCCTCCAAAGCAAAGAAGGTCAAGAACTTCATTTTGAGAAAGGAAGATAAAAGCAATCTTCAATTTCAAACTTAAGGTCAGCCAGATACACGACACTTTATGGCATCCAGTGTCAAACATAGTGTCTAGGGAGAACAGGCTGCAGGAACCCAAAGGCTGCACCGTGCAAGTGCCTTACAGCTCCACGGCAGTTTCTAGACAGGTGTGTACCTGCCTCTCCATCCAACTCAAGTATTCCCATCACTACTTATTTCACCTTTCCTGTCTGCCCCAGTTCGCTGTATGGCGGCAGCAGCTACGAGCTCTGGCATGTGGGTGCAGGCTCTGCTGGGTGCAGCCCTGTGGAGACACAGCACTTGCTCTGAGGAGCTCACGGTCTACACGAAGGGGAGAAAGTCTTCTGTACAGCCGTTTGGAAAAGCAGGTCATGCTGCAGACCGGAGTAAAAGATCTCAAATGATATTTCTGGACACATTAGTTGGGAAGCCTGCCGCTTTCTATTCCCAGTTTGATTCAGGCATCTGACACAGCGCATCTCAGCAAAAGACTGACTGAAGCCAAGTTATGTGGTCATCAGAAAACCACACTGACCGATTCTGTTCATTTATAACTGGTAAGGGAAGTGACATGGTCTCAAGCCCACAGGTTATATTAGGATTGGAGCTCTAGATTTTTCTGAAATGTAGTAAGGGCAGAGGTAAGCTTAAAGATAAACTCACACATGGGACCGAGCATGCGAATGGGAGATCCCGTGCTCTTCCACTGCAGAAGGCATGCTCCAACGCTCCCTGCCTTGCACTTCTGCAAGCACCAGGAAATTGGCCTCTGCTTCAAAGGAGCTGCCTCAAAGCCACCCCACAACAGCAGAGATGTGCACAAACAAGAATAAACGAGACACCGGAGGAGATACCAGCAGCACATCCCAGGTGAAGCGCTCTTGTCTCTACAGCACAAGTGAATTTGCAGGAAGTCTTACAGAAACAGAGCATGATGGATTTTGCCAGTTAGCAAAGCAAACGTCTACACCTACAAGGAGCAAAAAGCCAAGAGCAATAGGGGTAAGAGCTTGAATAAAAGTGGCAAAGTTTCCCAAAGGCTGGGAAGCTGCCAGGATATTGGCACATATATATCAGGAGGCTGATATATAGCTTCCGACTCTTAGTGTCTAAGAGAGGAGGAATTTTCTCCAAAGTTTTCCAATTTGGAAACGAAAGGGAAAACACAATAGTTCATTTAACTTAGGAAGAACTATCCTGCAGGGACCCTGTCACATTACTAAAAGGATGAGTATAAAACTGTAAGAAAGCACTGTTAACTAACAGCAATTTTTCAGAGCAGCACAAGATTTTTCTGCTGTTCAGAATCTAGATGCTATTCTGGAGCAGGGCCCAAAGGAGAAACTCGAAACGTAATGCTCTGTCTCATGTTTTAAGGAACATACTTTACGATCCAACTGAGCTGCTCTAGTTTCAAGTCTGCATCAAACATGCAAGTAGGAGCCACCCTATTTTTGGAACTGACTTGAAGGCAACACAGACTGGAAGAACTCCATTGGGAAAGCCAGTGTCGTATTTAAACAAATTTGACAAACCTCAGAAAGTACGAGCTCCCACATTAAAGCTAAGGCAGATCTAGAGCTAGAATTGCCTTGTTCTCTATAACCCCATCTTCTCAGCCCTCCTCTAGAAACTAATAGTGAACATAGTCTGTAACAGACCTGTTCTGTAGCGGTCTAGGAAAGTCTGTCATTCACTCCCCTCCCTCCCATTATTTCATGAAAACAGAATAGCAGGCAGCAAGACGACGTGCAGCGCCTCTCGGCATTTACACAGATCCCATCCTGTTCATGCTTGATGTGTTCCTCTTCAGAGCTCTTTACTACAGCATGAAAGGTAATGCCTGGAAAGTATTCAGCCCAAATGAAAAGTAAGTGTGCCCCATCAAAGCACTGCGAGCAGCACTTACCTGGGCTCCTCTAGAGTAGGATCTGAAAATGGTGCAAAATCTTCCTTGCCCTGATGTGTCCCTGCAACAAGGAAAGTTACAGCTATAAAATTTGGAGAATTGAATCCCATACTGCACATCTCCTATTGGACCTAAAATAAGTAAGGAAATCTGTGTTGATCTTGTCAGATCTTTAGAACATGCATGGTACCCAAACGGCTCTGCATGGTGTTTTTGGGGAAGAATCAGTGGGTGCATCACCACCTTTCATTAGTCAGACACACTCCAGAGGTCCTCGCTGTCATCGTGCTTCACATGGAGAAGGTACAACCCAAAACCACTCAGCTTCAGCACTACCTTATGATGTACGAGGATGTAAGTCATTTTACCCCCTTGGGCAAAGGATTTTCGCTCTAGTTCCCCACAGTCCACGGGAGTTCAAAGTGAGAGTGAGACCGCAGACGTCTCCTAGTCATGGAGAACAGCTAACCTATTGTAAAATGAACGTAACCACTCAAGATAGGAGGAATTGTCTTCCACTGTCTAGTTTCACTTATTTTTCCAAACACGTTTTAACCAAAAATGAAAGGAAGTATCTTTATACCCAGATCTCTGGCAGACCTGGTTGATCATACCCTACAGAGAGCTCAGGAACAGGACTAAGGAACAGCATTTCTAGCCCACTGTGACAATAAGGGGCTATTCAGTCACTATCATTTGTCCTGACTGCAACTCTTGACATGGTATAAATAAGTTTGACTACATTACCAGCACCTCTCAGTGCCTGCAGGAACATCTGGGACAGTCAGCCAGAGCCCAGCACACTGATTTAACCAGTATATACTGAAATGTGTCAGGGTAATCAGAGACATGTTATTATGTTTGTCATATCTGTTCACTAGGCCAGCATAAAAGACACATTAACGACCACTGAGAAGCCCGATGAATCCCTCAGCCCCAGATTTGCTCCAGCTATATGAAAAAGGCAGCGACCTCAAGTTCAGGACAGTCATTCTTTCAGATCTAAAGCTTTCAAGGTTCATATTATTGGTCATGGATGTTAACCTAACAGTCTGTGCTCTTTCTCCCCCAGCAATCAAATAGTGGGTTGTATGAGGAAAGTAATGGTAAAAGATTACATTAAGGCATCATAAACCGATGCTACCAGCTTTTCAGGTTCTGTGCTGGTTCTCCAGCTCAAGAATTACAGTATAAAAAGAAGAGGGTTTCCGGAGGGAAGCAACAAGTAACCACACACTTGGGGCTGAAATGTTAGAACAGACATCTTACAAGAGAGACAAAAGAATATAAGCAGCACATATAAACATACAAGGTAGAAGAGACAAATTAGCTGCTTCTGTGTTTTATTTTGTTTTTTTTTTTTGAAGAAAAATGAGGACATTCAGCTTCAGAGAGCAGGGGTATAATTAAAACGTGAAACTATACGCTGCTGGAGGTTGAGAACATGGCGTTCATTCCTATTTAACAATTCACACAGATTACTAACAT
Source organism: Pygoscelis adeliae (assembly GCF_000699105.1). Lineage (NCBI taxonomy): Eukaryota > Metazoa > Chordata > Aves > Sphenisciformes > Spheniscidae > Pygoscelis > Pygoscelis adeliae. Next base: position 460,212 of record NW_008824029.1, read on the forward strand.
TCCTGTTACCTGATACAAGCGTTGGTAAAGGGGCTATTTAACTTCATGTTTTAGGGCCCGTGTCATTCCCTACTAGATCTGGGTGAAACCTAGAATAGGGGCAGGCTACCTGTCCTTCCCCTTTCATCTCGGGGATTGCTGTGGCAGCTTCTCAGCAGGTTAAACCTCAGACAAAGCTCAGCCAGAAGGACTCCAGGTCTCCCTCCAGTGCTGACAGATAAGGCAGGGGTCACCCCTCCCATGCAGCGTTCTCCCGTCTCCATCCCAGTGTCAGGTCACTCCAGTAAGTCCTGCTCTCCAGGGGCTTACCATACTCTGACGCTAACTGTGAGGTCTGTTCACTGCTCTTGTTGTAATTTTCTGCTCAAGTCATTGAGAAATATCCAGCTTCTGTAGGGGCTAAGAGCTTCACCCATTTTTTTCTCCTCCTTGCCTATTCTCTCGACTGTATTTCTCTTCCTAGGATTTCAGGAAAATCCAGTATTACTTCCAAAATAATACTGTTCCCTCAGTGATTGAGAGCTGTATGGGAACACAGTCGGGTATGATGGAGAAAGACTGAAATCGGACTATTCCAGCAAAGAACAGCATGCTGTTTGTGCTACTCCATTAACAGAAAGGGGGCTGGTTTGCCAGAATAACTCACTGGTAAGAACTCAAGCCTCACTGCACGCCTGGGGATGCTCTGCACTCTCCACAGCTCGGTACAGCATCCCACCAGCAGCACTACCGCCCCTGTCACCGGTCCTGCGCTCGCAGCCAAAGCGACTCACAAACACTCACCAGAGTTCCAGCTTGACCCTTCTGCCGTCCAACAAGATGGTAGTGGTCTTGTAGTCAATTCCTGAAAGGGAAACAATAAAAAGCTGAGCAAACACCGAGCAGGTCTTCAGAGACAGACAAGAAATCTGCTCTGCCCACCCAGATCTATCACTTCACCTTTACAGAACGTGATGTTTTCTCCCCCTTGCTGTATTGCGTGTTTGTGGAGGGCTACAGAGACTTGTTAGAAACAGACCTCTGCTTCAAGGCAAACCCCACTCTTGCGGAGCTCTCTCCCTCCTCCCTAAAAATATAGTTAACCCCTAGATTGCTTCTTACTTCTCCATGGTTGGATAAAAGCTGTTAGGACTCAAGCTGTAGGAGATTCAGTGGTCTGTAGCATTATCCCAAGTGACAGCATTAAGTTACAGACTTTTGGGGGGTGTGCCAGAGAGACGAACAATTTAGAAGCATCTCTGCTAAGTCAGCCTGCAGACCCATCACCTCTCAACAAACATCACTGCCCGAAACATTCAAAGGACATTTTGGGAGGCGCGTGATACTGAAAGGCTGTTTCTTCTTCCGAGCAGCTCTCAGGGTGCGTAGTATCATACAGGGTCAGATAAGGCAGAAAGCACTCCCCCTTTACCAACAGCTGAGAGCGCAGCACAGACAACTGCTTTTCATAGAGCCATAGTACCAGAGCAGCAGAAGACCCTCAAAACCACACCACCAGGCTGTGCTGACCAGCAACTCATTCGCACGAGGGGTGCCCAGCATCTTCAGATACACAAAGAGTTTGTTAAAAACTGGGAGCCTGTTTCTCACATTCAGGCAGAGAAGGAGTTTAGAAGAGGGGCAACTCCACTTGCAAGCAGCACGTCCAAACCAAGCCGAACACGCTGCTCGCCATGGCCCCAGGCACAGGAGGGAAGAGGCACGCCGCACCTCCCACCTCCTTCCCCAAAGCCTGGGCTTGGGAACAGCCAAGGGGCACCAGGTGCCCAGGAAAAGCAGCTTCTCCGCAAGCTCCGGTTAATAAGCTTCGAGAGTATTGAAGTTGCTTAAACAAAGCACCGTGCACCATTACTGCACACCCACTAAAGCATAAACTAATTTACAATCGTCTTTAATAAAGCAGAGTTGCTTCATTCCGATTAGATCAACTTTAGTTTTTCCTCTTGCCAATAGATATCAAACTTTGAATCCATATTAAACACCCACCATTGTGTTACGACCTGTATTTCCCTTTTCCTGCAAGGAGAATACTGCCCCGATAACCAAACAGACAAGTTTGCCAATAAAGCAAATGGATTTTTCTAAGTCATCAGCAGGAGCTCCCTGTTAGTGAAAAACAAATTAGATTTCAGCCTTCACAGGGTGCTATAAAAAGCAATAAAGATAATTATCTTAAATTCCAACTATTTCCAGTGCTTTATCACAGAAAATAGGCAGTTTACATTTTATCTTCCTCCAGAGCCAAGTGAATGATCTGTATTTATTTTCAGGCGGATATAAATCTCCCTCGTCCCCAGGGATGGCGAGCAGTAGTGGGAGCAAGCCTGCTCCGCAACCGGGAGGGAGCATCCAAACATCTCCCCCCCTGGGTTCCTGAACCAGGACCATCCCCTGGCACAGGCTGACGGGCCCTTAGGGAAGGGGCTAATTAAGCCCACTGCCCTGTTTCAGATGCAAAATCCCCAGAGACTCTGCTCCACGCAGAACTGCCCCATTTCTCGTTAGGCAGAAGAGCTCCCTGCAAGCAGAAAGTCCTCAGCATCCTCTGTGCCAGCAGCCCAGGCGCATGGATGGAGCAGTTGTGTGCAAGCACCAAGGAGGGGAATAACGACATCCTTTTCGGGGCACAGAGGCCACACGCTTCCAAAAATGCCGCCATGGGGTGAAACAAGCTGCCCGACTATCAGCTCTTAAAAGTGAGAGAGGTTCAGCTGGACTGGAAAGAGAAGAAAACTCATTAATGGAAACGCCAAACACACAAACCCAGAAATGTCCTTGTTAGGCTCCACGCTCAGGAACTGCCCAGCCTACACCCCCAACAGAGGGAACATGCGTTCCCTGTCACAAATATACATGACTCCGTCACCAGAGCAATGCTTTTAATACCCGTTCCCTCCATGCCCATCTGAAACTACACCACATACTTGAAATCAGAGCAACGCCGGCCTTTGGGCAGAACAAGATGGTTATGACCGAAGTGGGCAACCACCAGAAAACAGCACTGGAAAACTTCCTGAGCTCCTGCTGCAACTGCTCCTCGCACCAAAGATGCTCAGGGAAAATAAACAGGCAAAGTAGAAGTTCTTCACGTCCTTCACAGCGATGTCTATGCTCAGAAGAGAAGGCATGCGAGATGGAGGGAGGAAGCATGAGGTGCATGGTTGTACCTGCCCCTGCAGATATCCCTTCCCAGGGGACAGGCGGGGATGGCAGCCCATCGCTTGTGCGGGAAATTAACAGAGCTCACCACGATGGAGCGGTTCCGGCAGACTCTCCAGGCACCTGCCGCCCGCCACACTTGACGTCAAACGCCGAAGGCAAAGATCACCGAGAAATGAAAGTACCAAATCTCTCTCTCCACATTTCCAGACAGCTGCCGGTCAACTGGTTTCGCTGCCTGGCCTCAGGGCCGTCCGTGCCTTTGCGCAGAACTTCTCTCCTTGGCATCAGAGTGCTGGAGGTGAAGGCCTTTCTGGGGACCACACACCTGCGGTACTGCCATGAAACCGGCCTGAGGAGTTCACATACACTTGAGTTAAAAGCAAAGCTGTCTTGACTTTTTATTCTAGGCTACCGTCAGCATTTAAGCAGTATCTGGTAATACGGGTTGGAGGAAAGCGATGCACTTTTTAAACTTGCATACATCCAAATTAGGACTAGGGGCTAAATTTACAAAAGGTTTTTGAGCAAAAACTCTACCTACAAGCTCACTGATAAGGACAAAAACCACGCAACTGCAACATTCCGGAGAAAATGTCAGCTTCCCTCTTCCATACACAGTGCATCAGGACAGCTCAAACGGACTCCCTTTAAAGCTTGCACGCAACATCTTTTTTTTTTTTGTCTTTTTTTTTTTTAAGCTGATTAGTACTCGGGGCAGGATGCCGCTCACAAGCGCAGCTCTCCCATGGCTGTGCAGGACAGCCACGGCTCGCTGAGGCTAGAAAACTTGCATCAATCACAAACGCCCTTAAAATCGCGGGACTCGCCACAGCAGCTAACGCTGGTGCTGGCCACCTCACAGCTGGCACTGGCCACCTCACAGCTGGCACCTTACTATTTTAGTCCCAGTACCACACAGCAGTTTCCCGAGCTGTAGCCCAATACGTACTCCCCCCATTTACAGCGGACAAGGAAGCCGAGCAGCCCAGCTCACTTTCCTAGGCTCAGCCTACAGCTCAAGCTCAGCCTTGGCTTCCCCCTCGTCCCAGGGACCTGGGGACAGAGGGCCACAGCCCCGCCGGCCGCAGCAGCCCCTCGACGCCAGCAGCGTGACAGCCGCTGGCAGAGCGTGCCCTGGCCGTGCTGCTCCAGGGCTGCCCCTCTGCCTTCGCATTTCAGGCAGCTCAGACGCCAGTAAGTTAAGGGAAGTTTTTAAAATTTAACTTCTGTAGTTGACAGGGTTTCCCCCACCTGAGCATCACCTCTGCTCGCAACCAAGTACAGCTCATTTCGAGACTGACATTTATTCTCCACCAGAACATGCTTTGATCCCCCAGAAGGGATGCGCTGCTACAAACCCCACGCAATGCTCCTGCGGCACACGCAGCATCAGCAAGCCAGCCGACTCGCCACCAGCAGCTGCCTCCGCAACCCTGCCTGGCCCTCGGGGCACGCAGCACCGGGGGAAAAGAAAACAGTCTTGTTTAAAGCTTATTTTATATCAACCGATCTCTTTCTTGACCAATATCTAGCATGATGCAACAAAATGAATGAGTCTTGGAAAACAAGTCTGGGCTGTTCTCTCTAATTTAGCATTCAGGCCGACTCCTCTGCTATTTTTCCAGTCCTGCTTTAGACTCCTACTTAGGCTGACGCCATCTCAACCCCACTTCTCGAGCAGCGAGCTGACCTGGCACAGGGCGCTCTGCAAAGCAATCTGCTGTCACCAAGCCTGATGTCAGACACCCAATTCCCCTTCGCAGAGCCGGGTTTCACACTCCTGGGCAACACTCCAGGGAATTCCAAACCTTTATTTCTTTTGCCAATTGGTATAAGGAAAACCTAAGAAAGCAAGCCATTTTCCCATGGGAATAGGCAGGATGTGTTATAGGAAACTCTGACCTCTTCCAAATTACTCATGCAGAGCACAGCACACTTCGCATCAGTGTGACCTGAAAAAAACCCGCACCCAATCTTAGCTTAGTTCAAACTTACAGACTTTCACCTGAAAGATTACACCTGATGTGACCAGCAAAAGTAAAACCCCTCCAAGAGAAATGACAATTTGCTTCCAGCACTTGATACTACTTTGTATCGGGCTGTCAGTCCCCCTTCCCCTTGGGAATTCACGGCTCAGAGAAAGGCGTCCCTCCGCTCTGCCAAGCCCCTGCACGGCATCTGCACAAGCAGCAGCACACCGAAAACACAATGGAGGAGGCAGCAGGCAAGCAGATACACGGAACTGGAAGTCACGCTGGAAAAGGTAGAAAGACAAGGGAGATATGTATTTCATGCTACTCTTGGGCTTTCCCTTTAAACAGATTAATATTTCAGGAAAATTGCTTTAAATAGCTCGAGTGAACAAGGCTCTATAAATATTTACTGCTGTGAGCACAGCAGCTTCTTGGCTTTGTGTAGGTCTTTGTCTCAGAGAAAAGGAGACAACTTTGCAGTGGCAGACTCTCAAGATGACTCTGCCCTAACACCTGGGCGGGGGACCAGAAGGGTCGCCTCCCCTTAAAACGGCAGATTTGAGCAAAACCTTACAGCAGTAAGAGCAGCACGTGCCTTTTGCCTCCTTTAGCTTTCCAAGGCGATCCTCCCTTAGTGCTGGGGTGAGAGCGATTCCAGCCCTCAGTGCGATGCTAGAGCCAATACTGCATTTTAGGTTATTGGTCCAAATCTAGTGTCCTCCTCCAGAGATGCTCTAACGATCCAACCCCCAACTGACAGCTTCACTGCGCCTATACAAGTATCAAAAAGGCACAGCCGAGATTCGCCCCGTGACAGAGGGGCGAAGGGCCTCGCCCCACATTAAAGCAAGCCATCAGCAAGTTTTCCTGCGACCTTCCTCGAAGGCTGGGCTGCAGCAGGCTGGCAGCAACATCTCCGGTTCGCATCCGCAGTGTCTTTGAGAAGAACATAATTTATTCACACATCTGGGGCAGAAGACATTCCAGGTAACACTCAAAAACCTCTTCCCAAAGGGGGAAAAAATTAAGTAAATAATAATTAAAAAAAAAAATCAATGCACTCAAGTGAGACTCACACATTTTTATGACAAGTTTGCTTCCCTTCCGAGGGACACTCTACTTATCACTTAAAGTCATTTACGGTTTGCGTGACTCAGATTGGCCAAAGATGCTTTTGCCACCTCATTTCTTAAATGAGGTTTTCTGCTTGTGGGAGCTCGGAATCCACCACCTCACTTTCTGTTAGTCTACCCACAACAAAAACCAATGCACATTATTTGAACTTCATTAAAAATATAATCAGTTCCCCCAGCTTACAGACATGCGCTGTATAATGCCACCTCAGCTTTTCTCTTTTTTTTTTTTTAAATTAAATTAAATTGGGTTCAGTTTATTTATAATTCAAAAGAAGTCAACCAACCCATTTGCAAAGTGATATATAAGGTCAATAGTCAAAACTTGAGGTGCACAATGACAACGAGCCAAGGCCAATCCTTCACTCAATGCATTATATAAATAAGAAAATAAGATAAATTGAGTAGACTTTTGTTACTTATCTGACTAATGCTGCTTTTTGGCAGATTGTTATTTCATCTATAGACATAATTAAGCCAGAGTGACTCCATTCTGCAACTCTCCTAATAATGATGGCATTTGAGTCCTCAGAGGCAGACTGATGAGCGAGATATGCCTGATCTGTTGGCACCTCTAGAGAAACGCTCTGCCCTACCGGGAAATTCTAACACTGGCTCACAAGCCACCAGAAACACTCGTCGTGCCACCGCAGTGCCTCACCCAGCAAGCCCGGTGACGGTCACTTTCATTTGTGACTGTCATTAGTACAGCCAAAGCCATCACGCCGCAATTGTCTAACTGAAAATGCTGGATTTTCCCCCAAAGCACCCCCCAGACGCTTCCGTTTTCCTACAGGTCATCAACTCCGCCAAGTCCAGAAAAAGGCCTAGGACTTCTTAAAAGGTGGTCTTAAAAATTTGCAGGTCTAATGCCACACTGACCAGTGACTGCTGGGAGGAGGGAAGAGCGCAGGGCTGGAATTAAAAAAAGAGAATACACATCAAATATTTAACTTGCTGCAATATCACAGTGAACTCGAGCAGCCAGCTATGAAGGGCTGGTCATGCTGCATCGTCTTCAAGAGGATCCTCAGGAAAAAGTGATGTAGGTCTCTGTGAGCAACTGGCAAATTAATAACTGAAAAATTTAAAGACATGCCATGATTATAAAACAGGCAAACACCATCAAGAGTATCGAGCAAACCCTGTTTCTCCTGGGGCAGCACTGAGAATACCTCCCAATCAGCGTGGCGGACTTTACAGGCAAACCGCAATGAATTTGTAACCCAAGTGTCGTGGAAATCCTTACTTAATACACAAGGAAGGATAAGAAGCCGTAATCATCCAGTGTGCAGCTGGTCTTGCGGCAGTGAAAACATTCATTTAAAAGTAGATAAACACCAAGAAATGCTTTAGAGTGGGTCAATGGGATATAAGTAATTTTTTCCTTCCCTTCTGCAAAAGGAAAAAGTTAAGAATGAGTCTCCAATAAAGCTTCTTAACAGCAAGGACTCCAAGAGCTGCGGCTAAGCAGAGACAGGTAAATTTAGTTTAAAACCTTTATCACCAGTACAGACAATGCTCTGGATGCCAGCAAGAACACCATAACCAACTGGGAATTTTTGGGAAGATGTAAACTACACACATGAGCCCTGTCCCCTCCCTGGCAGTCCCTTACCGGCCAGACAACCGCTCATGGGCAGCCAGGCCAGGCTCCCCGGGACGGCCCCGGGAGGGGTCTGGGCAGGGTGTCCCCTCCTCCGAGACGCTCCTGCAGGGCTGGCAGAGCCCGGCTGGGTATCGCTTGGGCTCCCCAACCTGCCACCGTCCCTCGGCACACCTTTGGGGATAGGCAGGCAGGTTTTTTTTAATCACATAAGCTAGCAGCTGTCTTAGATGTGTGTGCAAAACGCAAGCTGCTGAAAGGTCCCTCCCTCTCCCTCCAAAGGGCTTGTGCAAACCTTCCAGCTGGATTAAAAGAGGAGAAACCAACCAAGCCATTAATCTGTGCAAAAACCAGTGCAGCGACTGTACAACAGACTTGGTAACTGGAGCCTTTCTGTGCTCCGGTAAGTTCACCCTAAAGCCATTACCGCAGAAATTAATTTATCCCAAATGCCAGCAATAATTGAGCAGTGTCCAAAGACGACTGTTTATTCTACCAAGTCCCTGGGTGTCACAGATGGTAACTAGACCTTTCTCAGCCATGACTCTTGCAGCTGGGTTTTAAAATGGAAAGCCTCACCCCTGTGTGCGTGGGCACCAAGCAAGGCTGCCTGGCTCCTTCAGAAAGCCGGAGCGACCGCGGCGTGCCATGCATGCGGGGAGAGCGGCCGGCAAACTGACCACGGCCAATGTTTTCATAGGGTCAAGTTAACGATGAAAAAGCAATAATCACTCCCAATGGAGCAGCAACACCCCGCCGCACCTGACATCTGGGATAGCGTGCCACTTGGTTTCCCCCAAAACAAATTAGGAGGGATGCCCCCGTCCCTGCTGAGTGCAGAGAAAGGGCAGAAGCAGCGACATCCAGCCAGTCCCATCCTCATCAACAAGCCCAAGAGAACAAACGAGGGAAGAGAAGTGATGGGAGGTCACAAAATTGAGGCCAAAAGATGGGTGCAGTAGCTCCAGGTCTGTGTTGGGACATGACAGCAGACCAGCTCCAGAATAAGAGCATCATTCCCACTTCCAAGCCTCGGCATGCTAAAAACCCGACCCCAAAACCAAGGCAAAACCCCACAGACCACTACCACCCCCATAACCGAACCGCATTCACTCGTGGGGCTGACAGCTGGAATTTGGACAGCAGCTAACACCACCGTCTGAACAGAGACCCTCCCCGTTAGGTTATTTCAGAGTGAAATAACCCCCCACCCGCGGGGTGTCATCCACAAGCAGCATTCCCAGCAGCATCCCTCTCCAGTGCCCGGCTTTGGGGGTGTACCGGGAGCCAGGTCAGGCCAAGAGGGACAGAGCTACTCCAGAAGTTTCATAGCACATTCCTGCGACACAGACAGCACCGTACAAACTCACCAGCTTCTCCACAGACTCTTTGCTCAAACCAGAGTGGGCACTGGCCTCCTGGGATTCATTTTCCTGCAGCACAACTGTATTCCACAAGAAGACAGCAGTTATTATCCACACACACCCCCAAAACACACACACAGAGCCCCCGTCACCATGTTCACACATTTCCTCTTATTGCATCCCACACCCTGCACTTTTTCATTTAAGAAGAGTTTCTAGCGAGCTGTTCAACCTACAGCAGCAACTGAGTCCAGCAGCCAAGTTGCTCCAAGAAGCAGAATACGAAGCTAGGATGCATTATGAGCGTAGTTCAAAATGCCTTATTTGGGGGTTTTTCGGGTTCTGGGTTTGGGGTTTTTTTGTGCCTTCACCAGCCTATGAGTAAAAGAGCAGCCAGGGCTGAAGACTCATATCAGAATTGTTCGCTTGTGAGCAGAAGTCGATACAGAAAGACTTGTTTCATTTCTAGTCAGCGAGGCAGATGGGTACAGAAATGCCAGCAGGCCAGGCGTTGCCAGCTGTTGAATGCACGTTCAAAGCAAACAGGTTTTGCACTGCAGTGTGCAACACCTGAATGTATTAGTCCAACACCAAAACCTGCTCCTCGGCAGAAGGCAGCTGCTGGGGCCAGCACCCAAGTAACGCGTGCACCAAAGATGCAGGTATCTAGATCCTCTGACTCAAGTAATTTAAAGGACAGGCAGTAGCATCTGTACGTAGAGGATACTACCAGGACATTACCTTCCACTGCAGCTCCTACTATTAACTTAGAGTAGTTATTTTCTCCATCATCTGTAAGTGATACTAAATCATTCAGCAAAAATGTGGTATGAGCACATAAACACTAGCTGATGAAAAAAGTGAATTCAAGCTATTCAAATAACAACTGATGAAGTCATCTGACCTTAAAAAGTGTGTACAACAGCACATTAACAGCAGCAATTTAGCTAGTCAGCTCAGAGCTGTGAGCCGCAGAAAAAATCCCTTCCAAACAACACATGAGCTCATCAGTTTGAGTCATGCATTCAATTACCTACTCTTTAGATAGACAAACAACAAATTATCTCCAACAACAGGGGACAACAAAACTTATGCTTTAAAACAAAGGTGGATTCACCCCAGGTCTGTGTCTTTTGCTGTTAGCATTTACCTTGGCAGTATTACTTCTTTGTTTTAAGCAGGGTGATAAAAGTTCCCCAACAGCATCACTGCAAAACACCCCCAGCTCGTGCCTGCAGAGCTGGAGCTGAGGGTCAGAAAGCATTTGCTTCTACACAGATGCTGCACTCCTGTCCTGCACTGTAGCTAAGCAGCCGCCTTGGGAACAGGATCAAGAGGTCTCAGTTCCCACCGGGCACGCAGGAGACCAGTGCTGCTCCTGCATGGTGCTGGCTGGGGGACAGGGGTAGACGGAAGCCATCTGCTCAAGCCTTCGTCATCGCCTGCTCCCAGCAGCAAATACAGAATCCACTCTTGCTGCACAACTCACTGGGGGGTAACGAGGAGCTTCTGATTGTTTAACTGTGCAGCAGATGAGTTTGACGAGCTGTTTTGAGCCGAGGAGTTCAGCCCCACGCGCACAGCCAGGAGCCCACGTCCCCGCACGAAGCTCAGCACATCACGCAAGCTCCGGCCAACTCAAGGGAGCTGCTGCGGCGCTTGGCAGCTCTGCGCGATACATCCAACAAGCTGCCAAGCACCTCGTACAAAGACACATGCAGAAACAGAGAGAGAACAAACACCTTTCAATTATTTGAAGTTACCCAAATTTGTGGACTTTCTCCCGAAAACGTACTCTGTTTTCCACTCGCATCCATCTCATTTCAACTGAGAGTGCTTTTGATTTAGACTGGAAGCCTTTCACAAGAAGGCTGCTCGTGTCAGAGTTTGTTCCCGGGCATTGTCATCTACAGCTGAGGGCTCGTAGGTGGGGATCTCGGACAAATAATTGCTTGTTTGGTTTTATAACCAGCCAAAAGCAAAACACTTATTCCGAGACCTCTAGGAAGCCCAGATTTGCAGAAGACTTCACTTCTCCCTGCCTGCTCCACAGCCCAGCAGCGTTTCAGCAGCTACGTGGTCCTCGCACAGAGAAACTCTGTTCTGGGCTCATTTAAGGATGACAACTGCATCCGAAAACGGCATTTGGAGCCAGAAGTAAATCTGTTCCTAAAGCTCAAACAATTTCAGCAGACACCCGGGAAGCCACAGAAACAGTCAAAAGTCAGTCCAGAATTGGGGATGTTAAGTGGATTTGTGCTTTAGAAGAAAATCAAGAACGATTTTATGTACAGAAGCAACAACAAACAAAAGAGTTTCTTCATGCTTCGCAGTTCAGATCTCCATAAAAACTATACAGCTGCACACAGAAACAAAGACAGCCTATGAGGAAAATCAGAGGGCACCATAACAATCTTCATTGTTGCTGGATTACCATACAAACACCAAGATATGCTTGGAGACAAAAAAAAAACCCACAACACTCAAAAAAATCTAAGTATTTGTCCAAAATACCTTCAATAGCAGGCTACTGAAGAGGTTCACTTTCCACATTTACACCTCTCAACACTGTGCACGTTAATACATGGGAAATGCTGCTCTACAACACCAGACCTTCGTGGCATCACCGCCAGGCTGACGCGCATGCCACCGTGCACGAGGTGCTGGGCTCACACGTACGGCTGCACACCCGCTCGGGGATCCCGCACACGGATCCGGACGCACACGGCGGCAGTTTCCAATCGGCGGGACACGCGTCCGCAGTCCCTCCTGCCATCCACACCCCGCTGCCCAACGCCAGTTGGCATCTCCAGCTTTTGCCATTTAAAGGGTCACATTGCAACACCGCAACAGGGGCGGCCAGCAATGACGCAGCCGTCTCCAGACTGACGCTGTACACCCAAACGCCCAGAAAGAAGGCTACAGCATTTCAGCTGGGCGTAGACGGGTTAAGCACCGCATGCCTGCCGAGCACACGCACTCACAGAGCTCCCGGAGCAGCTACAGAGAGACCACTCACCATGAATTTCACTGGCTCTCAAATTTGGTCTCGCTGCACCAACCACCAGCCCCGTGCCGGAAAAGGACTGCTCCACGCTGGAAGCACCAGGACGCCTGCTAACATTGGTTTCACATTTCAGTGTGCTGTTTCCAGCGATAACAAGTCTCCAGGGACTTGACCTACAATACATCGTCGCGTACACTCAACAGTCCCTCCTTGCCCTTAAAGGATCGGCTGGCCCTGCTAGCAGAGCGAGCACCCCTCTACACACCTGCACGAAGCGTGCCACATCGCAGCGGCTCCACAGCAGCTCTCAACAGCCCCAAATCACGTTTTCAAACCCTCCGCTCTCAGCCCAAACTGGAGCCTCCCAGGTCCTCTCCTCCTCCTGACCTACAGCTGTTGCAGAACAAAGATCTCACCCCAGCTACCCTGGCTGCAACTCCGAAGCACGACTTTTGCTGCTACCAGGAGAAAGCCAGCATTTTGCATTTTTAAAAATAGGAAAACAATATTGAATTTTAACCTTGTAATACAGATGACACCTACAAGAACACAAGCGTGTCTCAACCTAAGGAGGCATTTCACGGTAAACATATGTTTGCTAGCACGGCCAGCAGCACAGACAAGGCTCTCGGGTTAGGTAAGATCAACCCCACAGAGTTTCATCTCCTTGTGCCGTAGCACAGACCTGCGCGCTGTTTCCTGGAGGGATTTTACCATCAAGTTACTTAAGCAGATTCTCAGCATAAGAAAAAACAGCTCTCAGGACAAGAGATGATTTAAGATTAAGTAAACAGCACAGGCAAAATAGCGGGGTGGGGTTTTTTGAGGTTTTTTGTTTGTTTGCTTTCATCTAGTTAGGTTGCCTGTCCACTCGGCCTCCAGAACCACAGGCAAAATTTAACAGCCTGTTGCTATTAAAACCGGTACAGAAGCAAACAGAAGACAGGGTGATTTCTATGTACATGACTGGGTGTGTGTGCAGAGAGCAATCATTTGCAAAGACAGGAAAGTGGTACAATAAAACCCCCGAACAGGCCAGGGAACTCAGAAGCTGGGCTGGAAAATAAGTTAAAATGACATCTCTAAAAATAAATAAATAAATAAATAAAAATCCACATTTTCTTTAAAAGGAGATTATTCCAATGATGCACAGCACCTTCTATTAAACTGCCAGTTAAATACAGCCTTTCAGTGTCCCCTTCTGCCCGCCTCCTCCTTAACCACTGATGGTTTAAACAGCAAATATTTTGTTTGAATAGCGTGAGGATTTTTGTCCAAATTCAATGCCTGATGTTGAAATGCCCGCAGCACTGCGCAGCACACACAGGACATCAATCACCTCAGGGGTTATATTTACAGAACAGGTGTCAAAGTTTTAAAGTGATATAATATTATCTAGTTTCCCAATGGGGTGATGGAAATGAGACAGAGAGGAGCTGGAAAAGAGGAAAAAAAATATAAAAAGCTATGGCTACGTAAAAATGCTCTCGGCAAATAGAAGCCCTATAGGAACAAACAGTCTCTGAGCTCATGTTGCAACCTTACTATTACTACAACTTTTGCAGAAACAAACAGACCTCTTCAATGGAGGTCTGAGCCCTGAGCCACGATCCTCTGCGCCCCAGGGAAATTTTCTTTCAGGTGAGTGCCAACCCACAGCAAACCGTTTAGCAAAAAGGGGCTGGAGGTTTTCACATCAGAGCTTCCTTCCTCATCCTCTGCCTGCAATCAAATAGAAACCAGTATGACATAATGCTTCTGTATCGCTGCTCGTTCCGTGCCGAGCCTGGGCTGCCAGAGGAAGGTGAGGGGTAAAGGGAAAGAAAATGAGATAAAAAGCAGGGTTATAAAACCTCAGCTCCAAAACCTAAGCTTGGAGCGTAGCTATTTGCAAGTGCAAGGGAAAGATGCTCTGCACTTCTGAGAGAGGGAAGCCCCCGGAGGAAAACATGCCAGGGAACAGCTGGAAACAAGAGCTGAAGGAGACGGGGCAGAGGAGGAGGAGACATTTTCCATGGGCTTTCCTGCGCGGCTTATATACCGAAACAACCAAAGAGAAAACCCCACGCACCAAGAGAAGTGGACAATGCCATCGCGGGAGCTGGATAGCACAAAACCCACTCGCTTTTTAAAAATAAAAAATACAGAGAAACTTTTAATCCCAGTTATTAGAAGAAAATTCCACCCATTTCAGATTTATACTGCTCAGTCATATCACCTTTATGCATTTAGGGGTCAGAAACATATTAACAGCCATGTAAAAATACAGGGGATTAGAGGTGGCGAGAACTGCCCAGTGCCATCAAGAACTTTGTAGAATAACCCCCCAGCTTTATAAAAACACAACAAAAACACAACCCTCCTGAAACAACCCTCCTACAGTGCTGTGCATTAATCCTGACTTGAGAGAGAGCTGAAGACATCAAAACCTGCTAGGCACTCAGTTTGGGGGTTGTTTTTTGGTTTAATGGGGTTTGTTTGTTTGCTTTGTTTTGGGTTTTAAGTTTAAGCCACAGCTAGTTAGTCCCACATCAAGCAGAGATGGAGGTACAACACTGTACGTTTGGAAAAGTTTTTCACACAAAGGAGTAAACAATGGAGAAATAAGAGATGCTGGAGTTGTTTCTCAGCCAAAGCCTGCTCTGATGAGATCAGTTTTGCATCCCTGATGACAGGGAAGTGAGCATCCCTGAAGTATGCTGATGCAAGTGCTGGCAGACACGCGGACTTGCTGCAACAACCACTCTCCACTCTGCAAGCCATCGAAAGAGATTTCTAGCAGCACGACCAGTGTGGTCCAGCTGAAGCATTCCCTGCAGATCAATTCTGCAGTCACTACAGGGACGTGATGGCAAGGCTGCACTTAGAACATTTTGCCTCAATCTCCCTCGCATCAGAGTGCTAAAACCTCAAAATAAAACATTATTCCAATTAATACAGTCATGCCAGAAAATAAACACCAGTTTCCACTGGCGTGTAGCCTCTGAAACAGCAGGCCAGCCCAGCCGGACAGCTCGTGTCTACCACCGACAGGGACAACGCTGCTCCGGCAGACAGCAGGAACACACCCGGCAGCACAGGGACCGGCAGGGAGGAGGAGGCGGCAGCAGCAAAGCAGCACCAGGATCAGCGTTTCCCTCCCCACCGATGCCAAAGAGAGCCCTGACACACTGCAGCAATGCCGGGATGAGCACTCAGCTGCAATCTCAAGGCTGTGCTGAACATCTGTGGCTCTCGTGTCTATGCTCAGAAGGTGCCACCACATCAGTGCTGCTCCCCCCGAGGTTTTACCGAACACAGGTACACCCAGCAACTGTTTCTTGTATGCTCAAGAAGGGAAGGTTAGAGGCTGTCGGGTATTTACAGAGGTCCTGTCCTTACAGAAGCTGCAGAAGTTTAAAGCAGAACTGCTCGGCCGAACCAGCGATGGCAAATTGCAGCAGCGCAGCAGGACCTCCAGCCAAACACGGCAGCAAACAGAGAGGCTGCAGACGAGAAGCAAGAGACCACCTCCCCCATCAGCCTTGGAAACTCAACAGGCAAGGAGCAGAAGCATCGAGAAGCATCCCCTTGCACGCCCTCCTTGGCGGCGAGGAAGACGAGACAAGGCGTCCCCTTTCCGCCATCCCTGCGTACGCTGGTTGTGGTACAGACGATCTGGCTGGCAAGCGACTAACTTGAAGACTGCTACGAAGCAAAGCAGAGCAGTTTTACAGGTGATGTTTCTGGACGCACCTGAGGGGTCACAGGACATACCGAGAGAGTAACTGCTGTAGAGAAAGACTTGAAAGGGATAGCTTAGGGACCTACAAATTTAGACAGCTGCACAAGAACAACCAGAGGGAAAAGACATCCAAAGATGTGGGTCACTCAAATAAACAACCTGGTAATTAAACAGCAGTGGTGAGGTCCCCAGGCAAGCAGCACCGGCTGGGAGGGGCCTGACCACCTCCTAGGGCTGAGCAGTGTCTTCAGCCGCTCTTTGTTAACGCTGCCTCTCCCTGCCCTCCCGGCCAGGGAAAGGGCAAGAAGCTGCACTGCCCCAGACCTTGCTCCTTGAACAGACACCGAGCTGCGGTGGGCTCACCGCCCCTGCCCGAAGCTGAGTTCCTTGCACTTCTGCTACGGGGGAAGAGCTCTTGGGAAAGATCCAGTTTTTATCTGAACCATAAAACCTGTCGGCAGCTATTGCAATTGAGCACTTAAGTTGCCTTTTTCCTAACGTTTCCTTGGGTCTTTGGGTAGCAGTGGGGTAACAGAGCACCTAAGGATGGTCCTCAAATAAAGGCACTAAGCCCCAGCTAAGGGACGGGGTCGAACCAAGGCATCGGGGCTCACTGCTTTAGGCTGGTCACAGCACCATCCCCGCAGCAGGGCAATGCTTTCACTTCAGCTTTCACATGCTCTTTGAAAGGAGATCAGAGTGCAGACATAAGGCTTCCTTCTCATCGCTTTCTTAATAGAAGCTGAGGACAGGGAAGAAAAAAAAAAAATCCATCCCCCTTCCAATCAAAGCCATCTGCTCAGAAACACG
>NW_008824029.1:477015-480880 GCF_000699105.1 Pygoscelis adeliae
GGGAACAGCAGCAGGTGAGGGGGAAGGCTCTGCTGCAGAAAAAGCCCTCCATCACGTGAGGATGGAGCACATCACATTCACGTCTGCGTGGTGAGACCAGCCCGGCCCTATTTCTGGTGCATGCGGGGCACCATCTCATACGGCAGCAACGGCACTCGTGCCTGCCGAGCGCCCCCGTGCAAGGAGCCCTCCCCTGACTCACCCGGTGTTGATGGAGCCTGAGCAGGGCTGGCTTCACAAGCAAGCCAACAAACCAGCTAGGCAAGACCGTTTCAGCGCAAGCACACGAATAACTAGATATTCGAGAGTGGATGTATGACACAGCAGTGACAAAGCCACGGGTCCTTCAGGTGAGGAATAGCCTTGTCTTCCTTTTGCAGGACACGTACGCTGCCCCCACGTTCACACGCAGCTCCACCACATCTCGTTATCCAAAACCACCCTGCAACCAGAGGCGTTTCTGTCCTGCTTCAGTACTTGGGGAAGGATAAGGACAGACCTCAAGTGGGCAACTTAAGCACCAAAGTGAAAAGCGATCTGTGTAGTTGACTCGTACCTGTGAGTAAGGCACGCAGTTTTGCTCCGAGTCAGCCGTAACATGGCGGCTCACAGCACAGGGGCCAGAGCAGCCCACCCCTGTACCTCAGGAGAAGGAGCGAGTGCTGAGAGGAGGGGGCATTCGGGGCAAAGGCAGGATTTTTGGTTCCCAGGTGAGGTCCTCCGGCTGTCAAGAGCAGTGGTGGGGCTCCGAGAATGGCACCCTGCCTCCACAACTGCAGATTTGGGGAGTGGGGTGGGTGAAAGTTGGGAAGGAGGACAACATTGGAAGCCCAGAAGAAAGAACCATAATGTTCTCTCAAAAGCCCAAATTTTCACCAAAGTATAGTAAGATGGCTTAATTCAGGGCCTTTTGCGGCTCGCCAAGAAAAAGTAAAAGTCCACCTCGGTTACAAACCCTCCTGGGGACGGGAGGTGACAATATCCAGCCACACAACACAAACCACACTCCTGGGGGCAGATCCTGCTCTGCACAGGGAGTGCTTGGCCTGATGCTCCTGGAGACTGATACACTCGGTAACTTCAGCATGAACCTACTAAGAAACACACAGGTGACTACTGGACCCCAAATCCCTCTTCAAAATGCTGTTTTTAAGTCACCAGAAGTTTTATATCCAGTGCCCTTGCAGCTCGGGCGCAGCAATGGTCAGGGGCATCACCCACACCTCTTGCTGCAAAGGCCATCAGCATCCAGGGAGTGACAACCACCTCTACTTATACAGACCAGACTCATTTCTGACAGCAATTTAAATAAAGGACACTGCTAAGGTCTTGCTATACACAATAGGAACCACAGTGTCTAATTTAAGACGTGCCTGATTTAGTCTGAGGTGCCAAGCTATAAGACTAAGTTGAGAAGCGATGCTTCGGCTCAGGGATCCTGAACAAGGACAGACAGAAGCGACTATGATGCTTTAAGAAAGACACGGCTCATACTGCACCCAAGGCTTTCAGAAACTGGACATAAGCAAGCAGAGGATGCCTGCTGCTTACTGCTCGCAGAAGCAGTACTGATAGAAAAAGGGCTCTCTCTTGGCTGCCTGCTCTTCTGACACCCAGCCAGCCGCTCACAGAGAAGAGAAGAATCCCTCAAAGCCTTTTCAAGAGGCCAGCTGTACGGCAGACGAGCAGCAGCGAAACCACGGAGCTTCATTTGCAGAGCGTCACTTTTAAAGGTATGCCTTCCCAGAGCTGGAAGGACAATCCATTTCACACCGCAGTTCAGAAAACCTGTGCCAAAACATTGGCCAACCCAGTAAAAGCAGCAGACCCCAACAAGACAGAGAGGGCACAACGGCATTACCCCTCCCCAGAGCTTGACACGAGATGTCCCAATCAGAAGATCAACCTAAAGCATACTCCATTTCACATCGATAATGGCAAGTTCTGTTTTCTGGACAGATCAAACAAGCAGTAGACGACACAATACTTCTTTCAAATTGGGAGGTAGGGCCTGGGAGGGGATGAGGAGGAGGACGACGCACTTACAAGTAAAAGATTTACAAAAAGAGCCTCTACATAACGCTCCACCGTTGCAGTTTTGGGACAGCATTAGGCCCACGTCAAAAAGGGGGCCAGGCACTAGCTGTTCACAAAATCTAAGTGCCTTCACATCAGGGGATGGTCCCCGTCAGGGCAGAGTGAAAGCACGCTGGCGGAGAAGTGTGCCCTGTCAGTACGCACATCCCAACTGCGCCAGAGACGGAGGGAGTTTGATTGCCAAGGCTGTCAGGAATAGCAGCAGTATCAAATTCACTCAGATTTCAAAGCTACTCCATCTGATTATCCAAAAGGCACGTAGCTTCAGAGAAGCAACAGAAGCAGAGACTATCAGAGCATATATTACTGTGAAAAAACAGCATGTGACCTGATTTTCTAATTAGGAACGGGTTCGACTGCCCACAGAAGATGAGGGAAGGTTCTGAAAATATTAGTTCACCGAGACTTCTTTTCCCAGAAGAAAGAAGGTAGTATTTTGTTGTTATAAAATAGCGGGTACAGAGACAAAGCTTTTACAGCGAGAGCCCAACTCACCGTTCTTTGGGGTTTATGCATATATCAGAGAACCCACTGCACACTCACTTTGCGATCGTACTTATTACTCCCTGCATCGCCTGCTTCAAAACAGCGGTCAAAACCACTTCTACCAGAAGACAATTCCAACTTCAACACTTCACTTAAAACAACCACCCCGTTACACTCTTCATCCCTTTCTGCTTAGTAACGCTAACTCCTAGGAGCAGCTCTACAGCTCCCAGACGAGGCAGGCTCTTCAGAGACACAAACTCTCTTCAGGGAAGCTTAAAAGCACCAAGCATCTCCTCGAAGGCAAACCGCACCAGCTCAGCCAGACACTCAAGGAGATGAATGATACCACAACCTTCTAGTTCCAGAATTTGCTGCTCTCATTTCACAAGCATCCTGACTTCTGAGTCACCACCTCCCCGTAAATCTCTGCGGAGCAGGTGCGTGCTTGCATCAGCCCCTACAAAGCTGGTAGGAGCTCTGAGGACCAAGCACACAGCCAGGAGCTGAGCCGCGCTGCTCGTTTATGCTCTAAATTCAGCCAGCTTCAACACAGAGCATCGAGAAGCACCCGATTCCCTCAGACTCCTGCTTACAGGCAAAACTAAGCACCACCTGCTCCAGCCCCGGGGTTGGTTGTGGCGATGATGCAGGGTCTGAAGTGGATTGCTTCTGCCGAGCCCTTGGGGACGTTATTTTGCACGGAGGCTGGGGGTGGGGGGGGAAGGATGACAGATTGAAAACCACCCCAGGACCTGCACCCCGCCAGGCCGTGTTACGCTTTAACTGCAGCGAGGGGATGCAGGAAATAGCAGGGCACCACTCCTTGGCTCTTAATTACGGTCTTGTGACACCGTAGTTAATGGTCTGTCATGGGCTCCATTAGAAACCTTGATGTTTGCAGGAGGCGGACCAACCAAGCTGCGCTCGCGGTAGCCAGCTACCAAGGGAGAGCAGGTCTGGCCTGGAAATAACACTCCTGTTCTTTTGTTACGGACCCGCTTCCTCTGGGTACAGCTCGGTCCTCGCGTTAACCCCTGCGGTGGCCATGGGAGGCCATGGGAAATCGGCTCGGCTCTTGGAGCGGGGTGCCGAGGCAGAGCCCCGCTTGGGAGCGTCCAGCTGGGCGGCGGGATTCGCGCACCCAGGGATTACATCAGACGCCGACCCCTCTGCCACCTCTCTGGCCAAATTCTCCTGCAGATCTTCACGGCCTTAAGGAACAGCCGTGGCCTTCCCACCGCCGGCAGCGCGACCCCTGATAAACCGCGCTACGCTTCCA
>NW_008824029.1:483590-487204 GCF_000699105.1 Pygoscelis adeliae
GCGCAGGGGCCTCCTCCCCCCCGCACGCGTGCCCGCGCCTGCACACGGGTTCCCTGCTCCCTCCTCCCCAAGGAGTTTAGCGCCAGGGAGGGGGCAAAACCCCACGGACCCCAACTCACCCCGGTGCTGCTGCCCAGGCTGGGGTCACTCATGGATGGAGGGGGGGGGGGGATGGATGGGGAGGGGGGGGAGGGGATGGAGGGAGGACAAAAGGGGAGGGAGAGAGGGATGGATGGATGGGTGGATGGATGGATGGATGGATGGATGGGAGGGGACGGAGGGGGAGAGCGGGTGGATGGAGGAGGAGAGGGGACGGCTGGGGCTGGCGATGGAGGGTAGGAGGGCTGGGGCAGCAAGTGGGGGGTGGTTTGGCCACAGTTTCTGGGGGCAGATTTGGCAATCAGGTGAAGAAGAGGAAGAAGGTGGGGGAAGAAGACTGTCCCAGCCACAGGGCGAGGTCCCCAGCAGCCTGGTGCCCGCGAGCTGGCTGGACCAGGAGCGCTGGCACTGACAGCCGGCTGGGCAAACGCTGCTGGAGCCGGGCTGCCTGCACCGCTGCGGACACCCGGCGTTGTCTGAGAGGGATGGAGAGAGGGGAAAACCACCCCAAACCCACCAGCACCCGTGAAGCCCTGCTGCCGGAGCTGCAGCACTCCCGCCCAGCCCAGCTGGTCCCTCCAAGTCTCCAGAAACATGGACATAGCAAGAGATTGTGTCACGTCAGCCCAAAGCAGGAGGGATTACAAAGGGCCGTGCAGCTCAGCACCCCGCTGCGGCAGGGCTGGGCTTCTCCCCAGCACACAGTGGAGGCAGTGACCCCCCAGCTTCAGGCTTTTCCCCTTGACCTCTCTGCCAAACCGCCCTGGAAATGGCTCCCCCAGGGCAGAGGAGGTCCCACAGGAGGGCTGGAGATGGTCCCGTCCCACCGTGGGGTGGTGGGTCCCTCCCAGTGCTGGTGGCAATGGCTGAGCATCGCTGGGGCACTGCTGGGGAAGGGCACGAGCCTCCGCTCTGCCAGGATCAGCTTTGTGCCATAGTGGAAACCGGTGTCACCGCAGGTCCCCGGGCAAGGAAGCACCCAGGACGTGCAGGGCCCTCGCAGATGCCAGCGAGCGGTTCAATCCTGATGGGCCAGCGCGGGGTGAAAGCGGTGATGGGGGGACAGGATGGGACCCACCACCCAGCCCCGTCATGCTCCAGCACTCTCAGCCGTTGCTTTGTTCCTCTTTCAGCTTTCAGGCTGCAGCCCCCAGCCCCGGGCATGGTGGTCCCACCTCCCTCCTCTCTGCTCCTGCCCCAGTTTTGAAACCTTTCCCATCTGCCTCATGCTGGGAGGAAACCGGCATCCATCGCATCCTCCCCCGCTGCCTGCTGCGAAGGTGCCTCCCTGCAGCCCCAGCGCCCCGGGTCCCTCTGCTCCTCCTGCCTTGTTCCCCGATCCCCCGCCTCTTCCCAGCCCTCCTCTCTCCCCGGTTTCTACGATCCTGGGAGCCCGATCCTGCGTGAGACCCCCCCCAGCCTCGGTGTAACCGGTGCTGTAGCCTGTCGGCGCGGGATCGGGGCTCTTGCCATGCCCGGTGGCATGGAAGCCCGCGGCTCTCGGCTCCGCGGGGCTGATGGCAGGCCTCCCTCCGGGTGGGGGGGCATCAGCTCCTCCGCTCCGCTCTCCTCCAGCCTCCGCTCCTCCTCCTCCTGCTCTGCTCCCTGGCCTGCGCTCCTCAAGTTGCAGCAACAGCAAGACTTCTTGCTTTTATAAAATATTAATTGCTGCCCAAACCTGTCTTTTACTGAGTGGCTGATTCACCTTCCTCTCTCGGGGATTGCTCTGCGTCAAGCAACGGGCCAGGACAGCTGCGGCCATGGGCACGTGGATAACCCCCATCACCAACTCCTCTGCCAGACAGCCTCCAAAAGTGGGGCTGGCAAAGGGGAATCTGTAAAATTGGCTGAAGTGGGGTGGACCGAGACCAGGCACACGGCAGCTGGCAAAGCCCAACCGGCTCCACCACGCTGGCCGGGCAGCCAAGGAAGGGAACTTTCCGCCCTCGGAGGTGACGGACTGGCAACGTGCAGCGCTGGGGACCGGCCAGCGATGGGTGCATCTGTCCAGACATAAAGTCTGGGCACCAAGATGCCTTGTCTGAGCACCCCGTGGGTGGCAGGACCCCGCCGCCCCACGGCTCGGGGGACATTGGACCCTCCTGTGCTCCGGCGAGCTGCGTGCAGCGTCTCTTCCCCTTGGCTCCTGTGCCACTTGCAGGAGGGCAATGCTCTGAACCTGCCCAGCCTGGGGAAGGCAGACGGTAAAGCCTTTCCCTCCGTGCTCATAGGGTGAGGGGAGATGGCAGAGCTCTGGGGTGAGGGGCTGCCCCCCGCTTCGGCGGTCCCAGCCTCCCCCTCCCCTCCTGCGGCCTGAGGGCTTGAGCTCATTTGCTGCCTTGGAGCCACACAGTGTAAACTCCTTTGGGGGGGCTTGTTTTGATGAGGGGTGAGGGTATCCTCACGCTCAGCGCTGCTCAGTTTGGCTTGTCTGCATGGCAGGGGCCAAAGACAGCCCCCACCGTCCCCCCGCCCCTGCCTCCCAAACAGCCCAGCTCATCCAGCCTCTGCAAAAGCAAAATGAAATAGCAGATAAAAGCAAAATGAAAGAGCAGATGTCCTGCTGACTCTATCTGGAGCTGCCACCCCCAGCCGCTGCCAACAGCATTCCCTGGGGAGCGGGGGCTCGGAGGGTAAAGCCTGCAGAGAAACTCTTACCCCAGGACAGAGCCCGGGATGGTGGAGCAGAGGAAGAGGAGAGGGGAGAAAAGTCCAGGAGGAGAGAAAAGCCATTCCTCTCGTTTCTGTCCATCAGCCCTTTGGATCCAAAGCGGTGGGGAATGGGCAGAGGAGGAGGATGGGCAGGAATCTCCTTGATCTTCTCTTTTCTTAGCCTCTGGTTCTCAGTCCTGCCCCTCCTCCAGGGCCAGCCCCGGAGCCCTGGTTTACGGCTCATTCAAGTGATTTCTCACCTCCTTGGTGGGATGGTGGAAACCAAACTAGAGCCCAGACCCACGGGAATCATCACGAGAGAGGAGCAGCGCGGAGAAGGCGGTGGGGTTGCTTAAGGGGCTGAGAGCAGCACGCTGCAGGAGGCAGGCGGACTGGGCGCTGCTAGCTGGGCAAGAGGCAGCCGGGTGCAAACTGCTGAGGAAGAAGAAGAGGAAGAAAAGGAGAAGGAGATGGAGGAAAAGGAAAGGGAAAAGGATTCAAGGGTGTGACTGCTCTGATGTGAGAAGGAGAGGAGTGGCCACGAGGCACCCATCATTCCCAGGCACGGCTTGTGCTCCTGCTCAGACTGCGCCGTAAGTGCTGCAGAGGTTTGTCCCCCTCCGTCCTGCCCCTCACGCTGAACAGCAAGACATCGCGCGGGCAGGCTCATGGAAAACAAAGGAGCTCCTCACCGCATCACAGGGAAAAACAGGGCTGGAGGAGCATCACCTCGACCATCTCCCAGGCCTGAGGCAGGATCCACCAGACCAGCGCTCCTCCTTGCAAGGGCTTCATGATTTGGCCTTAGCAGAACACCCTCTGCTAGACGAGCGGCGAAATAACTCTTGTGTGTGGAGAGCAGA
>NW_008824029.1:487214-496125 GCF_000699105.1 Pygoscelis adeliae
CAGAGATCAAGTAGCCGCTGAGCCGGGCCTCAGGACTGGGACGAGCAGCCCGCTCGGCCAAGCCGAGCCTCCAGCAGCCTCCCTGCCCAGTCCCCGTGGCGGTGGCAGACGCTGCTGCAGGCAGCCACACACAGGTGCTCAGCGGCAAGTTAAACAAGAGGCAAGAGCTCGATTTTTCTCCCAACACCTTTATTCTAGTGTAATCAAAGTCCATTTAAGTTCTGATTAAAAGGTTTAATTAACCAAAAAGTCCACACCTGTCAGCAGAACAAAGATCTCCATCCCTAAGCTCTCAAACACAGGCACCTGCAACCGGTACACGCAGCGCCTCGCTGGCCCCGACTGGGCAGGGACCTGCCGACACAAGCCCCGCTCGCATCGCCACGGCTCTGCCAGGCACGTCCGTCTGCAGAAACGGTACTGCGATGCACACGAAGCAAGTCCGTTTACGAAGCCAGGGGTTGTTCCCTGGACTGGTAAGCCGGACTGCTGCGTTTTAAATCAGGGCTGTGGTGGGAAGGAAGTCACCTTCAAATGGTGTTAACGGTGACATTTTAAAACAGCGTGTCGCTACTGTGTGAGCACTTTGCTCCTGCTTAACACTTGGTAGCTTATGTGAATGCAAAGAGAAAACGGACCGGCGCTTTTTAATCAGCATATCAAATTTCCTCATCATCTTTTATGTGCACACGCAAACACACACACACACACACACACAGCTAGTTGAACTGCGAATGTGTCAGCACTTTTTTAATAATACTTCATTTAAAAACTGAAAACATTATCAGTAGGAGGATTGACTACCATAGTAGCAGAGTTCTCACGAATTTCCCCAATGCCAGGTGCTTAAATAATACTATGGACGGGAGACGTGCATGCAGCCCCCTCCACCGGCAGTGAGTGCAGAGCAGGGCCCTGGCTCTGGTGCGTCTCCGGACAAGCAGCCACCCAGCACCTCCACCTGCTCCTGAGCCTCATCACCCATCTGGAAACGAAGGGTTTACGTTCTGTCACCTGCAGCATTCATAATCGCATGTACCCTCCTCATATTCGGCTTGCTGAGACGATAAATGGGGAACTGGAGCATTCTTGGTTTGAGGTCCAGGCCCAGATGTGGATAAGGACTGGAGGTGAGGCTGCCAGCTGAGAGTCAGAGGGGACAGACTCGTGGAAGCAGACGTTCCGCTCCCAATGCAAAATGGTGAGCCAGATGCAAAGGCGATGGGCACGCTCTTCTCATCCGGGAAGGCAGATCAGCTGCCCACATAAGGTTTGGATTGCTCTGAACACGTTTATCCTGCACGGTGGAATACAACCCAAAAGCTCCTGAACTAGCTGGTAAGCCCTGTGGCCTCACGTCATGTGGATGGACCAGCTGAGATCCAGACACATCCCATCTGTATTCACGGCGCGCCGACTACCCATGCAGAGCCTGAGAGCACCGCACAAAGGCGGCTCCCCGATCCAAGCAGACCTGCATGCTGCCAGCTCAGGGGTTTCTGCTCCACATTTCCCAGAGTTTCCACTCTATGCCTCACGCAGGCAGCGAGTTTGGCTGGAGAGCAAGCACTCTCTCTGCTACCAGGTTCAGAAAAGCTGACAAAGAGCAGGTCAGGTAACTGGCTCAATGAGCAGGCTACCCTCTCTAACTGCAGAGGGCTTAGATACCCCCCAAAAGGCGAAGGGACTGCTGAATAGTCCCTGAACACAACTGCTCAGGAACAGAGACAACATGGGACCGCAAATCTTCAAATTCGCTGAAGAGATTTGAGTTATCGCGTCCCCTAGCTCCGCATAAGACAACGACAGGACCAGAGGCAGTGGGCATGAATTGAAACACATCAAATTCTGTCTGAAGATCAGGAAACACTTTTTTACTGTGAGGGTGACCGAGCACTGGCACAGGTTGTTCAGGGAGGTGGCGGAGTCTCCATCCTTGGAGATGTTCAAAAGCCATCTGGACACGGTCCTGGGCAACCGGCTTTGGGTGGCCCTGCTTGAGCAGGGGGGTTGGACCAGGTGATCTTAAGAGGCCCCTTCCAACCTCCACCAGTTTGTGACTCTGTGATGGTGTAATCAGCAGGTCTAAGCACAAAGAGTAAGGGCTTGAGTTAAGCAAGCAGATGGTGGTGTGGCAGCAGGATCAGGCAGCACAGGGCAGAAGGAAAGCAACTCATTATCTGCACGATGACAAAGCAGGAGATTTTCCTGCCTTACCCTCCTGAGAGTGTAAGTCAACGTATGGATTATACATACGTGCAACGCTCTTTCTGTGGGCCTGATGGTATATTCACATGTGCCAGCAGAACAAGGCACAGTCCAGCTGCAGGACCAGGGAAAACTCCCAAAACCATAACCAGCCTTCAGTGCAGTGTAATTACTGAGATTTCCTTTCAGCATCGTCACATGCTATTCTGGTTAGGAAAGGAAAGTATTTCTCAAAGACAGAATTTCTATCTAGGATGGAGTTTTGCATGCAGTGAATCACGTTTTCCTTCACAAAAACCATGCCTATGCAGAGGCATAGCGAGCGTTGTGCCAGCCCTGGGAACCACAAAGTGGAAGAAATAAGGAGGAAATGCAGGATTAAAAAGAGTCTGCAAGATTACAGTCTTTGAATGATGGTTGGCAAAGACTGCTTGTTGCCTGCTGTAAGGGGTGTGTGGTAGGGATCAGAGAAGATCTGAAATCTTTAACTACTTCTCATCCAAGGACTGATGCGGATAATATGGATCTGAGGATAAATTAGAGCCATAACCTCACCAGCAGTCTCTTCCCTGAGGAAATGTCAGTGCTAGGCCAGTCCGTGCTGCTGTGGAAGATGATGCTGATCCCAACTTCTAATTAGAGAGATGACATAAGGTCAAATGTTCCTGAGCAGGATGTCTGCTAAGTTGTTGTAATGTCTCTGCGCAGAATCGGAAAAGGGTGGGGGAAGACTATTTCACAGCAGTGACTGGAAGGGAAGAGGAGAGACATGGCAAATATCCAGCAGAAGAAACTCATAGGCTCAGATACCATCATGGGCAAGGAGAACACCGAGGACGAGAAACAGTAAGACAGCTCAGGCACCAGTTCTGCCTGACGCAGGAGAACTGCACCCACGAGGGGCTGTCATTTCCCAGCTGGGCTACTCAAGGTCCTCTGTGTCGCAGAAGATTCAGGGTTTGAGGAGGAGCTTTTTCTCCGTTCGATATTTCACCATCCCCGGAGTCAGTATCAACCTTTAGTAAACAGACCCAACACTGGAACATCTAATATGTTTGGCAGGTTCCCAATAGGAAAGTCACATTTGCTGGTTTTCATGGCTCTGTGCTGTCTCTGGGGCTTTCAGGTCACTTGGTCCCAAAGGACAGCCACGATTAGGACCGTTGTGAGCTGTCTGGTCTCACAGAGAGATTTTGAAAGCCAGGATATTAGGAACATTATTTTCACAAGACCAAAAATAATAAAGTTTCTCGCAACAGTTAGTAAACCTAACTATGCAGGCATGGGAGGAAGCAGGGGGAATATCATTTAGTAGCTCAAGTGGAAACATGAGAGGGAGGTAAAGCGTAAATCTGCTCCGCTGAGTGCCAGGTAAGGATGGGTGTCCATGACTCTGACTTAAGCTGAAGCGAGAAACATTATTCAGACCATTCATCCACTAAATGGATCACAACCTGGAGTTATTCACACCTGGAGTAGAGAGAAATACTTGGGCATCGATATTCCGAGAGAAGAATGCATATGTTTTAAGCACTGACCATTAAAGAAGAACAAAGATCTCTCCAGTTTCTGCAGCCAGTGATGTCCCACCCAGAGCCTGCGGTGGCAGACGGTGGGGGGGGCCTTTTGCCACGCTGGCTTTCTTCAATGATGCGCCCTTCTTCCCTGGGTCAAGGTAACAGGACATCCTCTTTGGGTAGCAGTGCCCATGTAATACTGCCTCCCTTCACGATGTCCTTAAGAAAACCCTAAGACCTTGGCAGCTCCTGTGTTTGCCTGCTAAGGAATGTCTGGACCAAGCACCTGCCTACAGAGCTTCATTTTCTCCTGATCAAGCTATGACTGAAGAGGCAGTGGCTGCACCACAAGAGGCTTTAGCAGCTACAGACAAACCAAATATATCTGGCCAGGGACGTCTTAAAGCAGCCTACATTCCTGGGGCCGTAACCCCTTCTCTTCTGTGACAGCTTCAAATACATGGGTGAGACATGGGGCTGGTGTAGGAAACTCTTACCCTGCCAGTGGAGGAGCTGACTGAAGGCTACTAAAGCCCAGGGCACCTTGCCGTGGCTCCTTGCCTCGCCTCCACCTACTCCTACCGGAATACGCAGGCAGCCTTCCAGAGAAGGGCTGAGCACTGCAGCCACAAAACATCCTCCTCTTCCCCCTCCATCCTTGGTTCCTTGAATAGACAGAGGAAAAGGGGGCATGATCCAGCACACCCCTCACCTGCCAGTTAACGCAGTCGCTTCGGGCGTGCAGCAGGGTACAGTGATAGCACATCCTTGTTTCAGCTGGGGCAAGAGGAGCTAGCAGACCTGGAGAAAGCGTATTTTTGGGTAACGATTGCATGTAAATGTCTACACAACAACAAAGTACCCAGCGGGACACCACACTCTTGTGCACAGAGGGACTCTCCCCAAGAGAAGGAATAGAAGACTCGCATCAATATGGGCACACATTCAGACCGGGACACCGAAAAGCTGAGCGCTGCTGCACTGTGGAGGTAGTATCCAAAGCAGGACAACTCTCCTAAAAGAAACATGTCTACATTTTCAGGGAAAGAAGCGGCTTTAAATGCCTCGTATCTGAGATAACTTTAAAAGCTCCTTGCTTATCAGAAAGTGCAAAAAGATGATGAGGCACCACATGACGAGGCTCTCACCTGGGCCCTGAGAGAACAGGGGGATGTACTGACCCTGTAAGGGAGCGCAGCACACGCTTCCCTGCGCTGGACGAGCTGCGTAACAAGCCGGGCTGCTGCAGCCCTCCGGCAGACACACCAGCCGGAGCTGGACTCGGCAAAGCTGCGTTTGCCTTACGCTGCAACTAAGCGAAGAAGCCCTGAGCCTTGGCAGAGCCCAGAGCTCTCAGCTACCATGGCTCGCTGCCATGTAAACCTCAGCAGTCTGGGGACTGAGGCTGCGCGCTCTGCACTTCAGTTCTGGTGTCAGCTCAGGGCTCAGCTCCCCCCAAAACACGATTTGCTTTTGAAAAAATGTAGATGAGACCATATAGGCACAAACGTACAGCAGTCTGTGTTTCTGGGCCTCCAGCCCCGCTGCTTCTATGCTTAACACCCCCTCCGGTGCTGCAGTGGGGGTGAATCCAAGCCCACCCAAAAGAAAGAGAATAAATGTCCTATGAACCCAGACAACCCCACTGTACAGTTTTCAGTGTATGACTCTACAAGCTGATCCTTCATCTTGGTTTTGATCAGCTGGCTTGAAGGCTGAAGCATAAAAGGTCCAAAATACCCTTTGGCAGAATGCACTTCAGCATTGTGGCTCTGAACCACCCGAAGGACTGTTTTAATACGGCCCTGTGAGCTTACATGGAAGGATATATACAACATCAAACCATTCGGGAGGTACCTCCTTGATGACACTAAATGCTGGTTCCATGAGGCACTGATGCGTTTAACCTTTTGCTTCAAAAATAATCATTAGCATATTACACAAGCACAGTGTAGGGGAAGAGGAAAGTTGAAAAATAATGTTTAAAAATACTTGCCTTTAAAAATTCAGCCCCTCCCATGTTACCAAGATCTAATTAAAGGGATCCAGCAGTTGCTGGCTCTGAGATGCCTTTGGTCCAAAAGCATTAGGATTCAATGTGTTTTTCTGACCAAGTCTTTCAAGCTCTTTTGCTGTCTTTAGTCCTGCTTCTCTCCTTTGTGTTTCCAAGGGTAGATTAGCTCTCCAAGGAACAATTTCTTGCAGAGAGATGTCCAGGAATCCTTAGGGTAACAGCTGTAGGTCGGCAGCCTGTATGTCTGTACCACGCTGCCATATGACAGCGGGTTGATCTATGAGGAGAAGAAAGAGGGATAGCAGCAATGAAAATGTGTTGTAGTAAGAAACACAGGCAGCTGAGGAGGGCAAGCGCAACTTTTGCATGGCACTGGCCTCTGTTAAAACATCAATACTGCTACTCACAAAGCATCAAAATCCCTCTCTGGCTAGCTAAAGCTGTTTAGCCTTCTACAACATCCCAAAACATTAACAAATTGAGCTTGGCAAGGAGTATTATTAGAATCATTTTCAAGCAGAGCAGCAGACGCAAACACCTGCAGGATTTGAGAGCGATGCTCATTACACAAGGGTGTGGAACTGTCGCCTCGTTGTGTCAGGAGGTTGCAGTGGCTGGAGAGACGGGGGCCTCCCACCGCAGACAGCAGTACTCTGTTGAGGGTGCACGACGACTCTTGGGAACTCCTCTATAATGGCTTAACTGGCACATATCTTTTACGGGCCTGCTGCTTTAATGTGCTAAGCTCTCAGCCCACAGCTATGCTTTAAGCTAAACCTGATATCACCTGATATCCACCCAGTGGAATCGAGTCCTAGCAGAACAGGATGCATACCACACAATGCCACAATGCCAGGGCTGCTCGTTACCATTTTAAATTAAGTCTCCTTGGCTGAGTTCATCTTTTTCAGTTTGATTTCAGTCACCCTCCCAAGAATGACCACGTCTGGAGTCTCTGCCTATGAAAGCTCGTGGCCTCTGATGGTGGTCACAAAGTTGCTGTATTGGTCTTTTGGAAGGTGGGGGAGGCAGACAGACACGTTAGCTGGACAAGGGGCGACAGAAGCACATTAGACCTTGGAAAATCTCATTCCAGTGAAGCATTTCAGGGTAGAGAGATAGGTGAAGTCCAGAGGATTGATCCAGTCTGGCCAAGATCTGATGCATGAGAAGGATGCACAGCAATAGGTTGTCTCCAAAAGAGTAAACAGATTACACAGAAATGGTGGATCTCAGAAAACAGACCATGAGAGATGCCAAGGTGAGGAGACTTACAGAGCTAGAGGAAGCTTGGACAGTGGGGAGAAATGGAAGGACATCCTCCTCTAGTGAAAGGGTCCAGCCAAGCAGCTGCGTGAAAGGAGACTATAATTCACAGTAGAAAATCCAGCCACAAAAAGGAAAGAGACAGCAAAAACCACACAGACAGTCACTACTTTGTCAAAAGCTGAGTATTTCTTTCGTCCACTGAAGAGCAACCAGTTTTCTGGGGCTTTGCCTGTACCACCAGTTTGCTTCAGCTGTCTGGTGGCCATGGAGAGGGGGAGGATGAACTCAGAGTGTCTACAAAGATGGAGCTCTGGGAAAGGGTGATTAAGCAAAGAGTTCATTAGAATTAACCCTGGAGACCTTCGTCAAATAGTTGCAAAATACAACATTGCTGAAGCAGAAGGAGAAAATGCCTGTACACAGAAGCATCCCTATGAAGTTTAGGAAAAAGGCCAGGGCAGCAGCTCGCGCAGGCCGAGGGAAGGCAAAGAACAGCCGGACCCAGCGCGGTCCGGCTGCGGGACACTGACTCATTAGCAGACATTGAATGGGTCCCAAACAGATCCACAGGAAGCTAGTTCTGAATGCGATCAAAACGAACGTTTGTACCAGGAACGGAAGAGAGGCGCTCGTGAGGTATGTCTAACCCAAACTCACCCGGCTCATACTTCAAACCCATTCTACAGCCTAAAGGCCAAGGCTCGACCACAGCATTTATGGGGCATTCTGCATAACTACGGCCAACCTCACCGCATTGCGGTCATAGACAGCGAGCTAAAAAAAAAAAGAAAAAATAATAAAAAAAAAAAGACCAAAGAAACCTGCCCCCAAAACAAACCACAGTAAAACTTGAGTAACTATTTCTGCCTATTTCCTCAGCTGTAGGCAAACCAGTATGTTTTAAGTGAAAACATGCTGGGGGAGGATAGGAACTGCTGCTACACAAGGGAGATACACAGTGTATGTTCCTTTGACTATTAGCTACGTGGGCTGGAAGGTCTGGACACAACATTTCTCGCTGAAAATCATCCCTAGGCAGCGTGGTGATACCGAGCGGTAACGCTTGCTTACTGAGAAATAACAAGAGATGGTTTTATGCCCAGTGCAATATATGCGTCTGCCTCTCCTACTACAAATGGAAACAAGCAAAACAAAAGCAACTGTTTATTAGGGAAGTGGCAATATGAGTTCCTTTTATGCAATTTCTGTAGTCCAAAGCTATAATATACCCTGATATAATATACATCCTTTGTTTCATAATTGAGCTGTTCCCTTTTCCCTTCCTCTTTTGCTTAACCCTTTTCAAAGCAATTGCTGTGGAAGATGACACTTCTAGCAGAAGGTATACAGATGAATCGAACTCACCGTGTCTTCTCACTGGGCTATCAGTTCAGCTGAGCCACACTGTCAGAAATATTTCTTCTCGTACACCGTAATAAATTATTTTAAACACTAATGAAAATACTGAACTATCTAAGACTTCCTGGAGAAAATTAAGTAGCATTTGGAATGGAAATATCATCCCCCACCCTCCGCCTGCCTGTGCCTGGTCTTTGCATTCCAGTGACACTATCTTCAAAATAAAAAATAATCACTCGGCTGAACTGCAAGCTGAGTGTGAATGCTCAAAACCAGCATTATTGATTTCTAATCCATTACCAGCACCCCAAAGGATAGCTGTGAATGTATCAGTCACCTATAGCTTAAATTGTTTTGGGCATAGTTACATGCACACAGCCTTACTTCCATCAAGCACGGCTCCGGAGGGCTACCACATGGGGAGGGGACAAAGCCACTGTGAAATTTCTAGAAAGGAACATCATCATGTACCATAAATAAGAATTTTAGCATGTCACTTAAAAATAGGCTTTTTAGATTGTCCTCTCAAAAGACCTATCAGAAA
>NW_008824029.1:496142-500726 GCF_000699105.1 Pygoscelis adeliae
ACAAGCCCATTTTTCATTTCCACCAGCACAAAGAGAGCAAAAAAGTGCCTTTACTGACTCTCTGCCCATTGTTATTTGAACAGAAGGCCAAGAGAGAATCCACTAAAGCACTTCCACCTCTTGATATGATGACTTATGCTATATTCTAGATAGCAGAAGGATCTTTCTGCAGTGGTCCAAGGAAAATTCATCATATTCATATGACTCACTGCCTTTGCTCTCTAAGTCATGATCTTTTTCCTCTGGAGAAGCTATCCACCTCATCTCACAAACACACTGATGCCAAATTCTCTGCTCAGCAGCTCCTGTGCCTCATCTTTGGTGTTCGGTTTCCTTTTTATGGAGTGTTCTGGCCACAGAGAATGACAGATTTTGGTTCTTACACCACTACCCTACTGAAACACAGGAACTGGGTAGACAGCATGCTTAGGAAATGCTAGTTTTGCCCTAGAAGACATCTGTTGAAGGGATTCCCTTTCGAATTGCTGCTAGCTGGTGTGCTGGTTCCGTGCTAGTCTGATCTCTGCTGAAACAGGGCTGGGGCCGGACTGGTGATGGAAAAAGCAAAAGAACTGGAAAGCCGCAGTTAATTTCTTCCCACACACCCCTGCAGCGCCCAAGTGTCTTTTATAAATTCCAATATAGTGTCTTTTATAAGTTATACCTACTTGCAGACTGTCCTCCTAGGATGTAAAGAGCAAGAGAAGCGCCCCTGTGATATGGCAGTACTCCCGCAAAGTCAGGAAATGGAAATTTCACAATCACTCCAGAAAGCGTAATGAGAACTTCACTGCTACCATCACATCATTTCTTTTCAGAAAAAAAAAATTCCTTTAGTATCTCTGACGACAGAGCATGGAAATGCGAGGTTACAAAAGCACAGGTAACCTTTTTCTATGCACCTTGCCAGAGCAACTCAGGAGTAACAGGAGGCCCTTCCTCTCGTCTCACCCACGCACGCATCCTGCCGGCATCATGGAGCAGCTAAGGCTTTTCAGCACATCTGGAGGGAAGACCTTTTACAAGCCCTTCACTGTCTGTCATTCTGGATGGTTTAGCTGCCTTCTTTTGCTTCTCTCAGTGTTCAGCAGTTATTAAGGTGAAGCTGCATGGAGCCAGGAAGCGAGGTGATAATGACGTGAAGCCTTAATTCCAGAAGTAACAGAGCTCCATGTTTCTCCCATCTTTCACATTTCATTTCATACCATACAAGACACTGCATTTTCTCTAAACGGAGGACTCAAGCAGGGTATTAAAAGAAAGAGAAAGCAGCAGCCAGTCATTGCAATGTGAAATATATTTCCCTTGTTTCAGCATTTCACAGCTGAAATTTTTCAAGTGGGGCCTTTCAGTGGGACCAGTCTCAGAACTGCTACAGAAGAGAGAAGGACCTTGGGGTCAGTCTGAGGCGAAGCCTGCAGCAGAAGATGTCACGGAGGGCACAAGTGCCTTACCTGCATAAGGAGTCGAAGAGGTTTTCCATCCTGCTGCTCAAGGACTCTGAACTTCACACCAGCTGAAAAGAAACAGAACAAGGAAACCAAATCCATGCTGGAGAAAAGCCCGTGCCGTTTGCTGTTCAGCTCTGTTGGCTGAGCACCGATTTCCTAGAAATGGAGTCTTCAACCTTTCTTGATTTATGAACCCTTACACATTTTCAACAAGAAGCACAGATTCTCTCTATAGTGGTTTTAAGCGTAGTGACAAACGATGCGTTTCCCTTAGCTCCATTAAAAGCAGCCCTCTGACTTCCAGCTTGAAAACGCAGTCCTAAAGAAAGTACAAACCCTAGAAATCAGGCAGCCAGGCCTGATGATGACAATGGGACTGGAGAAATCTCTCTCTTTTCCCAAACTTCCATCAGAATGGGAACTCCACGTTAACAGCAGGCAGAGAACTCACCTTTAATTTGTGCTCGTGTGGATACAACACATGTGCAAATCTCTCCCGCTTTCAGACTAAGGGAGGAAAGTGGCTGGCCTGGAGGCATTGAAGACATTTCAAAGCAATCGCTGCCTATTAATCCCAGCATTCATATGTTTTTAACACGCTACTAACCCCATCACACCTGCCACTTTTATATTTCCTCTTGGACTTGCTACATGCCCAATACTTTAAAGATAAATAGGAAAGACTTTGGATTCCACTGGTGACATACTGCACATGAACATTTAATGCGATGTTTCAAACAAAGGTAACAACTAGGACTAGAGAGGCATTTTTCTGTGAAAGATCTCGAATCCCTTCACAGAAATAAAACCAATCCATCTTCTGCAAACCTGTACCAGCCAAGTGTGCCCCTATTATTCCTTTCTACAGGTAAGAAGATGAGGCAAACGTAATGAAGTGATCTGCCACAGATCAAACAGTGACTGAGGAGTACAAACAGAAACAAAACTCTTCATCTGTGTAAGCCCCATCACTATAGTATCTATGTGACTCTTGCACATTTAAAAAACCAAAATATTTTCTCTTTGAAGTAATTTGAATTATTTAAAATTACAGTTTACTCCGTCTGGGAGAGAACGCTCTTGTCTAGCAGACAGCTCTGGTTTAAAGTGTCTCCCCAAATCATAAAGCCTTTTTTGTATAAGACAGGAAGCATTTATCTGTGTTTTGCTGGGTTATATTGAAACATGGGCTTCCCCAATGGCTTCAGAAAGATCTTTGAGTACCCTGGGTCTCAATAAGCAAATGTGCTGGATGACAAAAAGTGTTCAATATGATTCATTGAGTTTTGGCTACGAGGAAGTGTCTAAACCATGCCAGGAACTGCTTTTCAGGCAGGCAATTTGTCAGAGAGAGACAGAAACAAGCGGGCACTCAAGTTTCAGGTACGTGGTCGAGCACTCTGGAGCCTTATCCCAGGAACAGTCTATTAGACCAGAAAATGCCGTTTCTGTAGGTCATGGCCACACACTTCCCTTCCACAGCTGCAAGCCAACAATCTCTTAACTAGGTTATTTAATTGTTCAAGACTCTGAAACTTCTAAGAAAATATATGCACAAAAAGGCTAAAAATTTATTTTAGAATGACCTATAGATTACTACAATGCTCAGGGGCCTAAGCAATTCATTTCACAGAAGAAGCAGGAAGGCTCGGTCTACTGCAGATCACTCTAGCAGAGGAGAGCCCTAAACTATTCTGTGATTGCCAGCCAACTCCAGAGCTCAGGGTTCCGCTTTTTGTGTACACCGGCATCATCGATGGCACAAGAGAGGTTGGGACATGAACCCATTTGCTTGGTTTCACATGACAGCTCACTAGAGCAAGCTCACTGCTTGTTTGTATTCCAGTAATCATGGAGACACCACCATGACAGGTCCTGCAGAATCATGACAAAACTTGCCCCAAAGTTTGTGATGTGAATATCTACGTATGAAGTACAGAGAAAATGAACTGACCTGTGCACAGTCAAACAGTACGTTGGTAACTTGGGTGTGGGCAGAGTCCGAGACCCCTGAACCCCATTGCTACACTTCACTTCACACTCTAAATCAACAGCACAGTGTAGCCATCCCAACCAGGGTGGCATCCCTTGAGCTCACACTGGGCGGACAGAACTCTTGCAGAGAGGACACCAGCTTTGATATATTTGCAAAAGGCTTTTTAAAGTCTGAAGTATTTCACTTCTGATATGTGGAAAGAAAATATGGATTTTGTTTCTGGTGTGTGGATGGATCGTTCATCTATCCTGGCCCAGGCTTCACCCATACAATACTTTGTCAATTCAGAAACTGAGTCGACAAACTTGGGAGGCCAGATGCCACGACTGAACTGAATTGAACTTAACCACTGCACTAAACCCTTGCCGACAGGAAAAGCTATCCATTCACGTTGGTAGAGCCATCTTTATGGTGCCTGTAAAATCAGATGCCATAACATATTCCAGAGGATGTCTTATCCAAGTTCTGAGTCTGAAAAGGGAGGCAAAACCTAAGCAGGGAGGACATCAAGTGATGTGTACTCCCTATAGTCCTTTGAATTTGATTCAACTGCTCCATCTGTTACCACTCCAATGACACGTTTTTGTGCTGGGGCAGGAACACAGGCTGCAGAAATTCTCAGAGATGCCTCTTCATCTTGCAGGCAGCATGGCACTGCAGTGGTCTCTTTCTTAAAGCGTTTAAGAGGAGCAAACAAATAGCCAACAAAGAAAGTAAGTCAGGTCACAAACTCAACTGAGAAGACAATCCTCTGCCTGGGTGGAGGCTTATTACCCTGCAGAAGGTAGCTGACTAAACAAAACTGAGGAGAAGTAACCTAAGACTGATGGGAATATATGGCCTTGCCTCTCAGTGGCAACAAGATTTCCTTCTACCCTATGACCTGCTGTTTACTGGGTCAGTTTTCTTCAGCAGCATCTCCTGTTCTCCAAAGACAGCCCTGAAGGGCTTCTGCCAGGAAATTCATAGGAACCTGCTGAAGGCACACACGGAAAAGCAACTGAGTTGGTAACATGGCTCAGCTTTACCTTCCCAAAATCGAGCCTGGCATTGCTCCAACAGACAATGCTGTTATCGGTTGCCTCAAGCTTCCTTTGCATTTGATGACTAGCCTTCGTTTAGTGATGATCAAGCTCC
>NW_008824029.1:500771-520684 GCF_000699105.1 Pygoscelis adeliae
TTTAAATGGATGGGATATAATAATTTAGATCTGCTTGATTTTAACTAGATTAACTATAGCTGTTGACAGTTAAACGCATTTCAGAATGACCCTTTACTCTGACGCCAACCATAGCCAATGGTTACCAAAAGTGGAAAAACAATGACTAGTTTCAAAATAGTGACAGATTAGTCTCAAAAAAGAGAATGATTATCTGAAATCTGCCCAGAGCTCTGAAATTAATCCAAACACTTCTGCTCAGGACTTCCATTAGTCAAGTCAGCACAGAACTGAAGCAGCTTCATTGATTCACAGCCACTGCAGATCCAGCCCTTTGAAACAGCAGACGTTCCAAGTATTTTTGTAATTTTTGTAATTTGGCTTGTTTCAGAGCCCAAACCCCCAAGGTTAACAGCTTGTTTAACTCTCAGAAGTTTTACCTGACCTGGTACACTAGAACTGGAATCAAAAGATGAACTCATTTAGAAGGTGCTTGTTTGGATGTCACTTGTAGTTGCCACAGGCTTTGTAAAGGGGCTCCTGATTCTGCTTCAGCATCAAGTTCCTTTCCATTAACATCCTCATCCTGCAGTAATTGGTTAACAGTACGGACAACTGCGTGACTCAAGCCTTAGGTTCTTTCCTGCCCCCGCTGCATCTTTCTATTGAGAAGCTACCCATCGCATCAAAATTAAATGCATAATGCAAAAGCCTTGAACGTCTGCATGTGCAGTCCTGAAGGACTTACCTGCGAGTCTGTAGGACCTGCAGAGCCGAAGGATGATTGAGTAAAGAGGCAGAGAGTCAATCAGGTCAACTAGCAAGTGTATCAGGCCTTGCACAATCACCACCAGCAAACGGAGCTACAGAGAAACAGTTTAATAAGAAAATCTCAGAGAAATAGAGATGTAACACTTGCAAATTCATGAGCTGATCTGCAATCTGGCGTTGTCGTGTGCTAAGCTAAAGCCTCCCAAAGCGGGTTTGATGTCTAGAAGTGCTGGGCATCCAGACCTTGTCTGAGGTTCCTTGACAATCTTAGCTTAAGGGTGTAACCGAAATGAAGCCCCTACAGCTGTAGAGGCCGTGACCTGCAAGGACATGAGAGTTATTCCACTTTCAACAGTCACAGTCTAAAAGGGAGAATTCAGGCTTCCATTTCTAGTAAACTCCATCACTGTGTATCAGTGAATGTAAATTTTTCTCTCTCCAACAGTGAAGTAGCTTATTTCTGCCTGAAGAAACCGCATGTAGAGCATCTATGCAAGAACAAAGCAGTCAGAAATGAGCTTCCTGCTCCGTGTTTTCTGTCCCCTGATTAAAGCACCTCTTTTTGTCAGACTGCATTTATTTTTGCTGTCAAGCTCATCTGAAAAGAGAGGGCTCAAAAAAGATGTTGAAACCATGTAATGGCCACTGTCTGCGGAAAATTTTGCTCCAGGCAGGCCTCAGAGGACTGGTCATACTGGGGGAAGAAAAGAAAAATAAAGAAGTCCAACCCTCAGAGCAAAGCCTGCCTGAAAGCATTTAACACAGCAAGTTAATTTCCTGAAAAAAACAAGTTCTGGATCAAACTAGAAGGGCCGTCACCCCAGACGTGGGATGGAAAGATAAAAAATTACTTCTGAGTGAAAGAGAGGGGAACAGCTTGTCCCGCTGACTGGGATTTGCTGGGAATTCCCTTTGGAGAAACACAAACACATATCCTGAATTCCGCTTGCTTGGCCTACATGGGCTGTGTGAGAACCCTTCCTGGGACACTTAGACAAGTCTTATATTTTCTTTGCGGATGACAGTAAATGACCAGGAAAC
This sequence comes from Pygoscelis adeliae, assembly GCF_000699105.1. NCBI lineage: Eukaryota > Metazoa > Chordata > Aves > Sphenisciformes > Spheniscidae > Pygoscelis > Pygoscelis adeliae. Next base: position 502,563 of record NW_008824029.1, read on the forward strand.
CTTTTTTAATATCTCAGAAGACAGTATATGACTAGCTTCAAGGGTTAAATCTTACCAGGGTGAAAACCAAATAATACAGTGCAGTCGTAGGCAGGAGGAACAGCAAGATTGTAAATAGCAAAGTTCCAATAAATAACTAGGGGAAAAAAGAAACACAAACAATCATTAGCAGAGCAATGGCAAAATAAAAGAAAATAAAAAGAATAGGAAACTGTGAGACAATGAAAGTTCGCAAGACTCCTTAACATGTTTTTTTTTTACTCCCTATGTGAATAATGCTGTTACCTTGAATATTTTCAGTACTGCTTTTCTCACTGGGCCTTTTTAGAAAGCTCCCTATAATAGGACTATGTTTGGAAAGATAAATAAGCTGGATCCTGACAGCAATTTTTCCTTTATAGACAATAGTCAAGATTTCCTATTTCAGGCCAGCTTCCTTATGAAACAAGCCTTACATGATCATGCTGTTTGTCCACCCCCTGTCCCTGCAAGTTTTAAAGCCTTTGGTCAGTTTTTACCAGGAAAAGGCAGAAGGGTACAAAGAAGTAGAAATTTGGTACGGAATTTTGTAGAGAATTGAGAGGTATTTTTGTTCCTCCTTGTTTTAGCAGAACAAGCAGCTGGGGAAAAGCTGACAAAATTTGGTTGATAGACATTCCCAGCAGCAGCAGTCAGCTGGTCAGTCCAGCCACAGAACTTCTGCCTCTTGCTCAGTGGGAAACTGGGAGAGAGAAAGAAGCTGGAGTTACTGGGGTGGGGGGAGCAATATTCAGAGGATGAAGGAGAAAAATCCATAGGAAAGCAGGTGTCATTAGCTCCACTGCCCACAGAAAAAGTTATTTTTATTCTGGGCCAGCCCAGCTGGCGTAAGTCTAACTAATTCCAACTGGGAGAAATGCAGATTTATGACAAATAGGGATCTGACTCTTCAATTTTCAGTCACCACTTCCAGAACAGAGAGGCCACAGGAACACAGGGCACTGCCACTTCTGCAAAAAGAGATCATGGCCGTGGTATATTATGAGAGAAAATAACCCAGTCCTGTCACAGAGGTGGATCAACATCCCAGCTTTATGCACATAACCAGAAATAGATCATAACCCAACCCATTCTCTTCACAGCAGTTGTTTCTCCCCTCCTCTGTCACTCCACTGCCGTTGCTTAACATCTCCAAAAGTCTTTTAAGGTCTGCTTTGAATGTCTCTTCCCACCCAGGCCAACGACATAATTCCCACTGGCCTCCGGAGCAGCAGGACGAAGCCTGAAGTGCCAAGCCAATTCTCCTCAAAGCACACAGGGACCGAGCCCTGACGCAAACCGCCTTCCTGGCACGGAGGCTCTTACTTTTCCATCACCAAAGAAAGAGAAAAATAGGTCCTCCGCTGTGGTGTAAGAAGCTCAAGGTTATCTGTTGCAATGGAGAGAGAGGCACTGGCCCTGGAAGTTACCAAATATTATTCTATTGTTTTAGTGATGTTTGCAACTGCCAGCGTGGAGCAGTTCAGGCTCTGCTGAACTTCTGCGTGGCATTTCAGAAAAAGAGGCTACTGCGTTTGACAAAAAACTGCCTCTGCTGCTTGAGTGAGAATGTGTGGGCCAGGCTCCAGCCCAGCGTGAATGAAACAGGGCCTTTTAATAGAAACACTGGCACGTCTGTTACTGTGGCAACACTGCTGGGCACCACTTCTTAAATTGCCTCCCTCCCCCATATCCACTCCCATGCTCCAGGAGCTGCGAGCATCTGCAGCACCCATCAGAGTTCACCAGGGTGCCTTGCAGGTGCTCAGCGCTTGCCAGAATTAGGCTCCCTGAACATGCAGAGAAGCGAAGGGGTGCTGCAGAGCAGCAGAGTCCGAGCAGTTGTTCGAAGAGCCACGGATGCAGAGTGCCAGGCAGGCGCGTGTTCTGGGCACCACAAAGCCTCCCGTGGCTTCTGTCTCAGTATTAGTCGAAGCAGGATAGGATCGTATTGCCCGTGGGCAGCGTCCTGCAGCGAGCCCCGGGCGCTGCAGCACTACCTGGTCCAAGTCATAGGAGCAAGAATCCACCCGCTGCCGGAGGACATTCCACTTCTTCCCACGGAACAAGCGCCAGAGAGATGACAGGCCGTAAATCTTCAGGCAGTAGAGCCTGAGCAAAGAGAAGACGCTGTGCATCAGAGCTGCGAGTTCCTGAGCTTCAACACAAAACAGCTGTCACCATTACACCCCTGCACCCACTCACTTACCGACGCCGCAGAACTCAGGGCAGCAAAAGAAATCAGCCTGAGAATGACGCAGATAAAATACTAATTGCTCAGTCAACTGTATTTGGGCTGGCCTGTGGCACAGGCAAAGCAGGCTACCGCAGACAGCTCTGGACCACTGGAGGGCAATGGCCATGCCATGGCCCGGGGCTGCGGCAAGGCTCTTGATTTCTGCTCCTGTTGATGAAGAGGCTGGCATATGGGAAGTAGCAAGTGATGCTGGAGGGCGGCCCCTATGAGCAGCAGCAAATCGCCAGCCCCATGCCACCACCTTTTCTGCAGCAAAAGAAGCAGCAAGCTTATTCCCCTGAGCTCACCTCTGTCTCTCCAGTTTAGATCTGCTCTGTTCCCCTTGCTTCACACCCCTTCCACGTCAGGAGTGGCCAAAGTCTTACCCCTTACACTTGAGTCAATACAATTCAATTTTGCCTTCGCAGCACAGAGAGGCAGGGGAGAGGACTGGAGCCCCTGCACCTTCTTTAGTAAACCACAGTTTCAAACATCCATTAAGGGTGGGAAGAGATCAACTAAATGGCTGGCGGCACCCCTGCTGCATCCTTTCCTTAGGCTTTCGTAACTTGGTGCTATGACACTTGGAGCTACTTCCCTCCCAGAAAAACGGCAACAGTGTGAGAAACTTGGGGTGATAAGGGGTGGGAAATGGACACCTCTATGGAATAACATAGAGGAAGAAAGAGCCTCTGGGATGGAGAGGAGGCACAAAGAGCCCTGGGCAGCAGTGTCCAACATACAGGGATGTAAAGAAGGGGGACACAGCCAATCTGTGGGGCAGAACAGACCCTGAGAAAGCCTGAGCTACAAAAGCCAGACTGGTTAACCAGCCTAGTTAAGGCACAGAGGCTGCCCAGATTTCAAGGCAGTGTTGTGAAAGCAGAGGCAAGGAGTCTTATCCAAGAGAAGAATCTGGTTTGAGGAACGCCAACTGCTTCAAGGAATTGGCAGGGTGCCCCCAGACTGGCAGGCACAGCTCGGTGCACTAATCCCTAGGCAGGAGAGTGCCCAGGACAACTCCTCCAGGTTGCTGGTACATACCTGCCCCATGGCTCTGACTAAGGTCACACACTCCCCACACCCCCTGACGTGGCACCAAGCGGGTGTTCCTGCTGTAGCACCTGCCCCACCTTCCCTGGCTGCCTGCACACACATGCCCGCTCTCGTTTCACCGTGTGGTTTGTTTCAGAAGGGGATCTCAGGCTTCACCAGCACCTGAACCAGCAAATTCTTCCGCCAGCTGCAGGAACGCAAGGTGTTGTGGTGGCCGTGTTGATGTGGGTGACTGCTATCCCTTTCTGACTCTCCACGGGGGGGCACCTGGCACAGCAGGGCAATTTGGTGCCAGCGGCAAGATAACATATAGCTGCTCTATACTTCTAACAAACAGCCAAGGTGGGTAGACTGGCTCCCTGCAGCTCACAAGGGAAAACCAATCAGCTGAGAAAATGCTTTTCCTGTTTCCACTCTGTACAATTAGGAGGAGCAAGGCCACTCCTCACAGCCCAAAACAGAAATTCCAGTAGTTAGAGGTGTTGGGAAGAGACTCCCCATTATTGACATTACTGATTTCGGGCGTAAGCCCTATGCTCACAACAGAACTGATTCATAAACCATATCTCAATATTTCTAACCATCCCCTAAGCTACCCATAACTAAAGTTCTACTATTTCTTCTGTTGTTTGCAATGTAAAGCCCTCTGCTCACAGCCTGGGGAGGAACAATGACCATTCTGTACTTTATAAGCCAAAAGTTTCTTTATTTATTACCTTGTCTCTCATCTCCTTGGCAAGAGCAGCTATCCTCCAGTGGCCTGTGTGATGCCTTGCTGCAGGACGTGTTAATGGAGGGCAGGAACAGAGCACGTTGGTGGGCACCACCATTTGCACAGTAACCCCGACATGCCCTGGACGTGCTCCAAAGCCCTCTGCACTCCCACACAGTCCCTCAGAGCCTCCGCCTGGCTCTCAGCCTGTGGGGCCCTCCAGTAGGTCCAGACAATGACACCAGGATGGTGTCACAGCCATGCTGTAACCCCAAACCTGGCATCTGTGCTCCACGATGCAGACAAGAACCTCTGAAATAGGGCAGAGGCAGGGACTTCGGGGTTTTTCCAGAAGTACAAGGGTTCCCCTTCCTCCTCCTCCTCTCCTCCAGTTCCCCTCAAAACTACTGGGTAGGGTGCAACTGAAGAGAGTACTAGAAGGTTGAATCAAAGGGATAGGGTGAACTGCTTTCTTGTCCTCTGCCTATCATGTAGTTTTATTTTTCAAGGTCACTACCACAATAAATAAATGTTTAAATGCAGGAGAACTGAAAGATAGGTTGCTTGTACTGCTGCAGCCATCACTTCCACATGCATAAAAGAATGCAATACATTAACTGCTGGCTAAGCTGTGAATTCAAGAGAACTATGCCAGGATTGAATGCTCCACAAATTAAACACGTGCCCTGAGTGTTCAGTGGCCCTTCTCTCATGAATAACAAGAGATATCCAAGACATAACCAAGAGAGATCAACTCACCTGGCTCCGTAGACATAGAAGCAGTAGATGTGGAAAGTCAGAAGCGCAATGATGTCAGAGAGGATGCAGAGAGCCACGGTCAGGCCCAGACAAGCCGACAGACCAACATACCAGAGGATCATCTCAATGAATGGGGACATCAGGTGAATGTAGCCTAGTGGACATTGCAGAGTGTCAGTATTTGACTGAGACGTCTTCCTGTTGACACTCTCAAAAGACTGATTATTCATGCCTTAGAACATTGCTCCAGAAATCATAGCCACAAAAACATGGAAGTAAAACTGGAAAACTCCTTTAGATGCCATCTTCTGTTTAGGAAGGCCAACAAAAAACTCTCTTTCCCCCTAGGTTTCTGTCCAGGTGTGGCAGCTCCGTGAAGAAGGGGAGGACATGCTCAACTTAAACAGAGCAATCACCTTGCTCCACATGTGATTTGCTTTTCTAGATTTGTGTCCAGGTGCCTAATTACATTTTTAACTGCACACATCAACCTTTACTACAACCATTCTCCTCTTCTTGCTATTCCCACAAAAGCCATCCCATATGGCTTTCATAAAATAAAATGGTGTGGGGGCACACAGTCTCTTTCATCACTAAGGTGGAGCAAAGTCACAGAAACGAGACCATACTTGATCGCTGAGCAGACTAAATCAGTATAATAACTGAGGAGTTCACGTCCATCATGACGATACTCCTTCATCAAGACACTTATCAAGGATAACAGGGGTGTGTTGAAATAACAAAATTGCACTAAGCTGAAGTCAGTGACAAGACAGAGTTTGCATTTGCATCCCGAGAGCATGCTTCTCATCCCTATCCTATCAGCTGCCTCTTACAGGGCAAAGACTGTGAAAGCCTACGCAAGGCCTAAAGCCTTCCCTTGGACACTCACCATTAATGGCACCAAGTAAGTAAGCTCTGTCGTGATTTGCACTTCTTGCAAAGCATCAGTACAAGCACTTTATTTAATATGCATGACTTCCTCGTGTGGGAATCCAACTTTGGCTTGGGTTCCCACAGCGGGAAGACTCACAGACAAGTTCGTACTTGCAGTAGTGCATTTTGATTCATTATTCACCTCTAGGCAAACATTAAACACTCGGGAGGGAAGAGATGAAAAGGGAAGCTTTTCAGTTAAACAGTTGCACTTACTAATCCAAAGATGGATGTGGTAAAGGAAGAAGCGGCCCAAAACCTGATCCAAAGCTCGGTTCATTTTCAGTCCAGCTGGCGCTCCCATTAGCCACTGGAGCAGGTCCTGGAGCTCTTCAGCTACATGCTACAAACACATGGAAGGAAGACACCTGAGATAAAAGACTGCTACCACACTGAACAGGTCCAGTGTACTGTACAAGATGCCCCCCCCCAAGTATTCTTACCACACCCTTCAAACCAATGGGAAAAAAAAAAACATCCAAACTACTACTTTACAGACAACTAGTTAAATCAGAAATGCACCTTTATTGACAAGTGTCTCTTTACTGAACCCAAACATAACAGCAGAGAGGAAGCTGAATTGCTTAAACATGGAACAGTGCTGGGAACACAAACCTAGCGTTTGTTCATGGCCATCTGGGGTAGACTTGCACGGTATGATTTCTTGGTGTAATGAGAGCTCTTGAAATAGGTGGCAAATGCTGGTGCGCAAATCGACTTCTTTGGACAGTCAACTGAAAAGTCAGAATTGAGCAAGTAATCTAACTATGGGGAAGGCTGTCAGGATTTTAAAAGGGGCAAGATGGCAGTGCGCTCATGGGCAAAAAAAGTGCATTTTTACAAATAACCTGTATGTGTTTACAGCAGGGTAGAAAACACAAATACATAAATGTATTTCATACATAAACAAACTTTCCTGATACTCTGTGGTGTACTAGGCAAGATTAACCATGCTGTTTAGCACTGATCTTGCCTGCCACTATCTTGCCTCTCTGCAGGCGTCACGGAGAGATATCCATGGCATCCCACTAAAAAAGAAGCCCTCTGAAACATTGAGAAAAAAAGCCTAATGGAGCTTGTCCCCAAATCACTGAAGGCTTTGACTCACAATTTCTGGTAATTTAATCCCAGGCTGATATTACTTACTGATTTTCTCTCTCCACCCCACTACTCTGCTAGAGGTCCCCCTTGCAGTCGGCAGGGCAGAAGATGCGGATGCTCTGCTCCTCAGCAGTTTGCACCTGACCTACTCACCTAAGCTGAAATCAGCGGTGAAGTCCATGTACCAGGCTGTGAATTGAGGTAGCTGAGAGTGGTAACCTCCAGCAAACGGGGGGGGAACACGCCTGGAAGAAGTGACCTCTCACACTGTCCCATATGAACAGAAATTGTGAGTAAAAGCCTTCTACCTCTGAAAATCCCACTTATAGTCAAGCCCATGCAAGTGAATTGCACTGCAAATTGTGCACGTGTAGAAGAATCAAGACATGCTACCCGAAGCTGCTGCACTGTAGCCTACTTTCCCCATCATTCATATGGATAATTTCCCTAAGGGGAAATGATTTCCGAGGAGTGATTCCGTTTTATTTATTAACCAACAGGATCCTTGCAAAATGAGTTTGTAAACATTTACTTTTAGTGTAGTGGCAAAATTAAGGGCTCCATCTTCAACTTATCCAAAAGGATTGCCTTTTTATTTCATTCATTTTCCCTCTGTCTCACTGCAAGTCAGAAGTGATTTGAACCCACGGTTCTTACCTCTGTGGCTGAGAAGTGTTAGCTACTTTATAAATAGACTGTTTTTAATATTTAAAGTGTTGGATTGGTAACTTAGAAAAAGCATTCGGGGATTTTAATGAAATATTTAAATGCTTGAAAGCAGTCCTTCAGCAAGGCTGTTTTTCAGCACTGAATACTTCTGGAGGCTGCCAGTCCCAGAGGTGCTACTGAATTCTGACAGGGGCACGTAGCTCTGGGAAGGTGCCCTAGCTTGCCGTTATTTAGCTGGGCAAGGCATTTCAAAACACAGTCCTAAGGCATAACCTTGCAGGTTGTTTTCCAGCCAGATATTTTAGGACTGATCAATAGCAAGCAGAATCAGAAAAGGCGACTGGGAGTCCAATTCTCCTGTTGCAGTCATGAATACTGAAGGTGGCCGGTATTAATAAATAAGATACAGTGAATTGGGAGTGTTTCAAAAAGGGGTGTAGGGACATTACCAAACTGGAGACTAAAGCTGACATGGTTTAGATGAGATCACTGTGGAAATATTTTCTTTACTGTCATGCTCTTCTTTCTAGTCTCCGTATGCATTTGCCCTGTGTCTGTTGCAGGCGTTTAGGGCTCTAAGTTATACTATTTTACAAATTAACATCTAAGAATATTTTCCAGGAAGTGTCCTCTCTGCTTGCTTTGTTTATGGATTAGCAGAACATGACTGAAGAGGAACTTACATCCAATTATCTCTAAGCCCCAGTAACATTTTTGGAGGCATGATTTATGATAAATATTTAACTGTTTCAAAGAGATTACAGCTTAAGAAAAAGAGACATCAGCAAGGATGAAAGAGGTGAAAGGGAAAAAAAACCCGAAGATGGTTTATAAACAGTTCTTCTTTTTAAAACAGACAAATGTAGCACTTTGAATCGGGTATTTTTGAAAGAAGGCTGTCTTGTGGAAGGCAAAAACAAGGACAACCATTGGGAAGCCTGGTGGGAGCAAGAGGAAGGAGGAGGGTAGGAGTTGTGAGGGCACCTTCAGGGAGAAGATTATTCACATTTTCCATTCTTGGATTTGAAAGCCTGTCACAAAAATCAGCCCTTCGTATTGCATACAACTACTCGCCAGTTACTCCCTAGGTGTCTCTGAATCACATCTGCCTCATTTACTGACAAAAGCAACTTGTTATTACAGTCAGCACAGCACAGCTCATCAAGCTGTGAAAGTGGGAGCTGCAGTCAATGATGGTTGTGCATCATCAACAATTGCTAGCTAAGTGCTGATTTGAGATCCATTATATCAGGGGATGACGAATGATGGCTAGGGAACACGGCTCGATCCTCACGTCAGCAGGCTGAGCTTGTGACCCTGGCAGTCATTGAGAGCCAAAATAACCTACCTGCATCTGCTTCCTTCCAGAGAGATGTTTGCTAGGAAAAAAAAGAGCACTGCATCCAGCCTCCCCCCAGCTATGATTTTGTCAATATTAAAATCGATCAATCAAACCAATAAGGTTATACGTTATATAAGGTTAGTTTGTCAATATTAAAATCAATCAAATCAATAAGGTTAAAATAAGGTTATGTATATAACCTTATAATATATAATAATCTTATTATAATATATGTAATGTTCTATTTACTAACAGATGCAGAGATGTAAGGTCAATGCCGTCACCAGATCTGGGGGACACATCAAAAGTAAAATAGCAAGGGGCATTAGGGAAGGAAAAGCAACTCATTCTGCACATGGGAAAGTTTGCGTTACTGAACTTGGCAACACATAAGCACTTGAGAAAGCCCAAGTGATGGGAACAATGCGTACCAGATGGACACTCAGCAGCAAAGAGGAAACCTACTGCTGAATGGCTAAGGGGAGATTTTGCTGTCATACTGGAAAAGAAGTGGTGCTGGCTTGCACACCAAATGCTGAAGTCACTGGTGTATTTTGGGATCGCTCAAATCTGCATTTTTTAAGGCTTGCACATAATGCATATAAATCAATGCCCACCGAAGCCAGTAAAAGGACTCCAAATGATTTTACATCCACAATCTAATACACTTGAAAGAAGAAAGTAAGGCTGGAAAGTAAGAAGAGTTGTAAGTGGCCTGAACTGATAAGCTTGGAGCTATTGCAGAGAAGGCAGGCACCAACTGACTACGAGGCCACCCACACATGAAGGAGTTAACACTTCCAGGAAAGCAAGTAAACAGCTCTTCGTGATACCAAGGTAATGAAGTCCGCACATGTAGGAGACATGGTGAAAATAACTGACACTATGGTGCATAAGTTGAGTGACAGATGAGCTAAATTACTGAAAGAGGAACGAACAAGCAACTCTCACAAGCAAGCCTCTCCAGGACAGGTGCTAGGATCGGATACACCTTGAGCACGGAGAGCGTCCATCTGCCAAAGACACTGGGCAGATGGAACCCCTCCTGGAGCCACCTGTGCAAACAGGAACGCAGCCAAAAGCCACTTCCTTGCAGACTTGTTAAGAAATCAGATTTCTGAGAGCTGGACTCTTGCAGTAATCCCACAGGGAGAGCTCTAGAGAACTTAAACTTCTCCAGCTGAAATGTCTGTAAGAGAAAAGACTTAGGAATAAGACTTAGAAAAATATTTTTAGTGTATAGCTCAAATACAAGAGCAAGTGTATTGCAAGAATTGTGGTCCTTTCTACCCCACCACTGCTGCTGAGTGGTGTCTGCAGCAATCCTTAAAACATGCAATCCTTCAAAGTTTAACTATGAAAGATAAAAAAAATAGCAATAGTAATGAGCCACAGCTATGCTGGACACTCCATATACACTTTCTGAAAGCACAGCATGGACAAGAATGATCAGAGACCTATGGCTTGTAACAATTAAAAGGTTAGACGTGGACCAAGCAGATCATCATCAAGGGAAACGTGGGCTCTTCCCAAGAAAGACAGAATAAGTAGGGAAAATAAATTGCTGCTGGAATTCTTTAATCAGAATAAAATTCCTCCCAACCAAGAAGCTGGAGAAAGAGCAAAGAAAGAAACTGCTAGAAAGAAACCAATGGAAAGATCCACCTTCTCTCCCAGAAATGAAAGGAAAGCGGGCAGAGAGAGGATTAGGCTGTGCAGCTGCACGACAGTGCTCAACATTGGCTGCACATGTATTCCCAAGGCACAGAAGCTCTTAAAATGGAGCTAACTTCAGATTAGTGGTCTGGTGTCCAGCCTCTGAATTACATTATATGTTCCTTACTGCCACTAAACAGATATATTTGAGTACTGCACCTAAAATGAGCCACCAGAAAAGCAGGATAGTATGAGTCATACTTGTTCTTCATGAATTTATGCTGATGCTGAGGGATCTTAGTGGGCAAGAGGAGTTATGTTTGAGAAAATCACAGGACACAGCAAGTTTTCCTAGTTTACCATCTGTAGACCAGAGCTCTTAGGCAGGATTTCAGGTGTTTGTATCCTGACTAGCTAATGCCTTTGGGTTTCCCCATGAAATTCCTCTTCACAAGCACAGCTGCACTGCTTATCAAGTTTGACTTTTCAGTAGTTTATCAGATTCAACCCAGGTTATAGCTTTTTTTTTTTCCCCCCAAACACCCCATATTGCAACAACTTGAGGACATTTCCTGTCGACTCCAGAATAAAAGTATTCTGGCTTGATAATCACTCAACCTGCAGCTGCAGAGCTCTGTCCAAGCCATAATTGTTACTTTAGGAGCTGGAGCAGCCCTCCGGTAAACAGATCTAATTACTATTCACTGCACACGCAAAGCAGAGCTGTGTTCCTTTTGAGCAGCCCCAGCAGGCTTGATTTGAAGATTTCACTGCTCTTGAGGAGACCTAATTTGCAACGGCTTCAGACAGGACTCTCTCTGAAATCCTTATGCGTAAGGCATCGCCTCCTTACAACTATCCCAGGCATCAAGAGCTGGTTAGTACCCGCAGCAGGTGAAAGAGGAACATCTCTGGCCAGACTTACATCAGCCACGGGGATCAGAGTGTCAGCAAGGTGACCAATTCGGTTCTTTCTGTACAGCCAGGACATTAGCAGTATCCCCAGAGCCACATCAATCAGCAGAGAGACAAAGATGTTGGCTTTCCTGCACGCAGGATAAAGAGAAACAGTGTTAGAGCAAAAGGAAGGACGGTGTTTAATGTTTCAGTGACACTTGTCGGCTTCACTTACATAGCATTTTTAATGTCCCAGGGACACCAAGACAATTTACTGAAGAGACGCGGTGTAGAGATCTTTTGACTTTCACTGGCGTGCTGCTACTTCTGTGGCCAAACATGGAGCCACTCGGAGCCTGCCACACCACAAAACCTTTCTTAGTAAGGGGAGCGAAGAGTGGGATTGAAGCTACAAAGAGGACCGTTAGACAAAGTGTGTGTATGTATATATACTCAGGGGGAGATTTACCAATACTAAGGGCACCAGCACTCGGAGTAGCCACGTAGAGATCAGATGGCTTTCCAAGAGGTATACTTTAGTTGAACCACTCGTCAATGTCATAAACAGTGTTTCTGGGTTTATAAACATACCCAGAAGGGCTGCTGAACTGCCCCCTCACTGCTAGAGTTTCTGAATGAAATTCCATGACGTGAATTATTTGGGAAATCAGATTAAACAATCACAGTTACTTTTGGCCTTCAAATCTGCTAATCTATTTTAAGTGTTCCCTGGGAGTCTATTACTGCAGGATCAGAGAACCACACAGAACAAGACTCACTGTGTAATGGCCGTAGGGCATTCAATATCTGTCTCAGATCTCTGCCTCCCCCGTTCCACTCACTGTGCTGCATGTTTGCTTTTTCTGTTAACATTGACTTTGTTACTGCTGTTGGGAGTCTCTGGTCTCCAGTTACTGCAAGAAAGATTCCCCAAAAGAGCGGGTGAAAGAGGGGAGCATTTAAACCTTTCTGCTCTTATGGAAAGTGCCACTGAATACTGATTGCAGCTTTTGGTTAACAGCAGCATATGTGAGAACAACGAGCTTGTGGGAGTACTGATAGCAAAGCACTACACATATGGGTGCAGTACAAGCTTTCTGTGGGCAATATCCCGGTTGCCTTTCCCAGGCTAGGGAAAAAGGCATATCTCTGGCAAAAGGCATAATTAATATAAACAGAGTGCAGAGTAAAGATCTGCAAACTAGCAGGGAGTAGAGCAAGCGAGGCAACATGACATGGTGCAGCGAGGACCCCTTAGCGCTGTGCGGGCACAGGATCCATGGTTTGGGTTGCCCAGAGGAGACAGGCCTAGAGCAAAGGCGTGCGTGACTTTATGCGTACTCCATACCTCATTAGTTGAGTCTGGGTTTGAGCCTTCTTGTTGCTGCTGATGACCTGGAGGTGCTGCAGGCGATGTCCCAGCTGCTCACAAGTGGAGAGTTTGCTCCATAAGAAAGACAAAGGCCAAAACTTCAGCACCCTGCAGAAACATGGGAATGTCCCCTTTTTCTTTTGCCATATAGCAGGCTGTCCAGCGTACAAACTCCATGCAAAACATTCAGTGTAAAATTAAGGCTGTGCAACCAGAGACGGTGTCAACATATTATCATTAAAGAATATTAGAGGTTAACTACTCTCTTAAAAGTTAACAGAATTAAGGCAGCCTTTCCAGATCAAGACACCTAAAGCAAACAATGCAACCTCTCATCTCCATTCTGTAAAACCACGTGCCTCGCTCTTCCAAGGAAGCCAGAACGCAATCCCGATTCTGCCCTGTGCTTTGGGATACATCACTGGGATTGCACACTGCTCTAAGTCTCCAGGAGACTGGAGTCAAGGCAGTTGTCTGTACAGCGCAACAACACAACATGGTGCAACTGCTTCACAAATCTCAATATTACTAATCACAAGTCTCTATTTAGTGTGAGCTTGGTAGAACACACAGTTGTGTTCTCCCTGCAGTTTCTGCCCCTTTTCCCTTCTTTTCTTTTTCTTCCACTTGATATTTTTCTTTTTTTCTTTATTACTTCCAAATTCCTTTCCCAGGGTCTTCATTTCTGTCTTCTCTCCACCGCCTTGCCAAGGGTGATCAGCATCATGTAGATAACACGACATTTAGCATTTAATTAGGTTTCAAAGTTAACTTCCACATTAGGCTTGTAGGGGAGGAAATATTCACACAGTTTTTTTATGACTCAGAAGAAAAGTACTAAATGATGCTCAATTATTTTTGGGAGTTACTTTTATTACCACACAACATATAAAGAAAGGAACAATGGTGATTTGTGTAGTCTAAAATGACACCACTGGATGCAGGCTGGTCAAAGAATGCACAGTAGCAGTACAGCAACACAAAGCACCATGTTTGTCGTGGGGAATAAATTCTGTTGTGGACATAATCTGGATCACTTCTTTCCTGTACATAATGGCTGTTTCACTATTTTCACAGTGTTTCACTGTTTCTTATTAAGGGTCCAGGAATCTACGTTCACTTTTAGTCACTTCCTTCACCTACTCGCTCTCACTGCTTTGGCATGTTCCTTCAGTTTACATTCATTCCAAACCCTAAAATTAATCCTGGTATCCTGCTTCACTTTTGAAATTGTACAGCTGTTTGGATCATTAATGAGCGTGGCCTGGAGACCTCCCTGCACAGTGTGCATGCCTCCCCCAGATTTCATCTGGAGGATTTCAGCCTGTCGGCCAGCAGCGGAGTGCCTTCAGGACTGGCCAGGACAAAACACAGGACGGGCAGGCTGGGGCTCCAGCTGCTATTTATACATTTTACACAAGTCGCAAGGGTATGGCTGGTTCAAAATCCTGCTCGGTTCACTGTGGTTGCTATCCCCTTCCTCCCCCCATCCTCCTGAGCCCTTTCAACCACCCTTCGTGCAGGGTTTGTCAGCTTAAAAAACAGAGTGCTGAAGTCCCCCCTTTCCCCTCCCCATTCAAATTTCAGACACATTGGGTTTGAAATACATGCAGTGTACTGTGAATCATTCTTCTTAATTTGAGGCCTCCGAGTTACTCAGCTCTTCGTTACAGCCTCCCACCTTAGAGACAAATGAGCACACTGTTCTTCAGCTGACTTGTCAGGAGGTGATATCTAAAGCGGCGGAGGAAAGAGCGCCGTGCAGGGGGGGAAGACACGGGGGGCGACTGCACTGGCCACTGATCTCAAAGACCCGGGGTCGCAGATTCACCGAGGCGCAAGTGCAGATGAGTTTTCTCTTCCAATTATATCCTAGCCCAATGGTTACAAATTCTGGTGTGGCAAACCTTTGCTAGAGCAGAGAATTGCAGTTGAAATGCAAAGAAGAGGGAAGGAGAAACGCTCTGCCTGTACGGTTATGTACAGACAGCTGAAGGTGGAAAAATTACCGGTCAAACCAACAGCTGCCAGACCATCTCAGTTCAAGTAGAAAGCAACGGCTCTGGGGCTCTGTGCTAAACACTCGCTGGGCTGACAGTCTCCCCATCTTCTCCCAGCAACGTGTGTGTCTCACCATCCCTTGCTGCTCCACAACTCCCCAAGCTAGAGGCAGCTAGCTTGTGGGTCACCCACTGACCAGACACCCCTGGTCAAAGGAAAGGACAGGCTGCTGCTCTCTTCTGCCTGAGGAACGTCTTGCACAAGCGAGAATGATTTCCAAAGCAGCCTCACCCCCAGGAGCATCCCCCAACATGTGCACACACTGCAGCCTGCAACGGGTAAACGCATATCCCTGACTGAACAGGATGGGCCCAAAAGACACGTCAGAGGTCTGTGCTTGTCTGTACGACGACTGACTCTCTTTCCACTTAACATCAAGAGGACAACCTCTATTCCACCTACGTACTTCCTTTGGAAAGTAAATACATACACATACTTATTTAAATAAAAATACAAACATACTGCAAAAAGCTCAATATAATAGTTGCAAGGTGTGCTATGGTAACTCTCATCTCTAGGAGTACTGAGGAAGAAAGCCAAAAATATTTCTTGCGTGGTCTCCTACCCCTATGCATATCGACTATGCATTGCCATAAATGCTCCCACTTGTTTAACCACACAGTATATAGAATGATTTCCAGAAGTGCAATGGAAAACCAACCAAATTTAAAAAAAACCAGTGACTTTGTGTCATTGCATTATTTAAGCAGCAGATCTTTGGGGTATTTCCAAATATAAGGAATCTTAGCGATAAATTAGCATAGCCTGCATGAGTAAATCTTGATTTTCCAATTCATTTTTTTTTCCAGGAGTGAGAGTGGATTTTTCAGATACCAGATGAAAAGCAATCTTTCCGAACCTGGATCACATGCAAATATTAAAGCTCCGTTAACCAGAACCCCTGGCTGTCTTTTTGCTCCTTGCTAGAAACTGCAGGAACAGTGCCTCCCTTCTGGATGAGGAATCAGAGGTCATGGTGTTTGTAAACGGACTTTTTTTTTTTTTTTTTTTTTTGAGGAGCACACAGAGTTTATGGCCTCAATACTACATCACCCCGATGACCCCAACAGCACACTAGAGACCTTCAGCGGTAATGGAAATCCTGCACGCAAGTGCCTCTGAAGGGAGGATTGCAATGGCCACCCCTTAGCGCAAGGTGGTGCTGAAGAAATGCCTTAACTTGAGATGTACAGGACTTGAGAGCGCTCCGTAAGCTTGGATGGATGTCAGCGCTCACTTTCCGAGATCTCTAACGCTGCTGCCCTGCTTCCCCAGCGCAAAAACACAACAGTGGCATATCCAAAAAAGCCCCAAGCCTCCGCAGCCTGGGAGGACATCGCTGATCTTTTTCTTTAGCTTTTCAAAGCTGACCATCCCTTAACATCACAAAAACCTGGGAAAGAAAGAAGTCCTGTGACCAGAAGGAGCAAGAACCTGCTAGATCTTATTTTATGGGACGTCCTGCCCCAGCACAGGGAGGAGGGGACTGGAAGGACACCTGCACGTGACATCTTGAACCCTCCCTGCCTTGTGTATGCTGGCACAAAGGAGGTTGTACCACACATCACGTGCTAAACTGAACCAAATTACATTAAGTGACTTAGAAGGTCACGCAGGAGGTTTGTTATAAAGCTAGGCACTAACCTCTGTTCTCCAAGACTGATGTTTTAAAACACTCGTAACATAAGTAAATAGAATGCTGATACTATGGGTGAATAAAACAAAGCAGAAAGAAACCTGTATCTACCTCCCAAGGTCAAGAACAAGTTCAACCTAGGTTTACGCACAGCAAGCCTCGCATTCTGCCTGCTGGTACGTGCAGCTGGCTGCTAGCCTGGCAGCTGCCCTGGCTCAAAACGTCCGTACTAGGCTTAGGAAAAGCTGAAATCAGAATAGCTCCTGATAGGCTGGGTAGCAGCTATCTGCGCCCAACCTGTCAGACCGAACTTGAGCTCCCAAGTTATGCTTAGACTGTGGCCTTCTGGAGACCTGCGAGGCTCGAGCTTAACCTGACTCTAAGCCTGGTCTGAGTCCTAAGCGCCGATCAAGGTGGGCAAGTCTGACCTTGAGACCAAGTGCCTATGCAGAAAAGGGTCACCCTGTTTGTTAGTAGTCACACACAGTCCACGGACAGGCAGAAAAAGGACCTTCAGAGCTGACTCCCAATCTTCTACCCAACCACAAAGTTCTGACTTAGTTACCATTAACAACCGTTAACTTAGTTACCATTAACAACCATTAATGCACAGTCAGTGTCTACAGAGCAGTCCCAGGAACCAGTGGTTCCTGACTGTATCGGGTTTGGGTTTGACCCTAAATCTCTTCCAATAGAGTAGTCCAAAACCTGACAGTTTTCCCTTTGTGTACCAAAATGCGTAACCCAACTGTTCAGAAAGTCTTTGCATATGAAGAGTTTCACTGTAATTTTTTTATGACAGTATCATACAACTGGAAACCTGTTAAAAGGCTCTGTTCCCCATACCCTTAGGCTGTACTTGAGAAGATTTATCCATGAATACAGTAGTAGCTGTTATCCAAATTTCATCAATCAAAGTGTCCCCTTGCAGCTTGGAACCTGAACTCCACACTCCTCTGTCACAACCTCTCTAGACAGGCTGACCAGATGTGTTATTAAGCTTTATAAGCAGAAGCTTCTCCCCTTCAAATCTGCTCAGAACTCCTCTTTAGTGCAAGCACTTGCCACACATTACATTTGAAGCATCCTATTCGGTTTCATGGTTGTGACAACGGGATTTCACCACGGATTCATGTAGATCAGCAATCCCTGTAACCTGCTACAAGGTGCCAAGGTTGCAGCACCAACCTCTGTTAGAGAGGTGATGGATTTAGAGACGCTATTGGCTGATGTTGCACAGCCGTGGAGGGATTCATAGCAAACAGGGAATAGGGAGTCCCAGCTATCGAGCCATTAAGAAGATCCTCATGTCATTCTGTCAGCCATGGAATAGCTGGAAAACCAATGTTTCAGCTGTGATGAAACTGAAGTGGGGCTGAGCTACCCCCGCTGCAAATGGGGAGGAGATCGGTGCCTCCCCAGAAAACCTCCCAGCTCCTTGAAGAGCTCGACCGTATTTGAGGGAGCCTTTAGCCTTGCGTTTTCAATGGAGCTCCCCAAACTTCAATAGCAGCTCTGCAGCAGCCTGTTTCCAACAGAACGATTTTGTATCAACTGTATTTCTCACTGGGGTTGAGCAGGAACCCTGCAAATACCTAAATATGAATTACATTTCCATGCAAAACGTAAGCTGGCCGATGTCGCATCACTTACCTGCTCCTGCAGATCCCA
>NW_008824029.1:520778-525233 GCF_000699105.1 Pygoscelis adeliae
CTGCCAGTGGGTCAACTTGAGGGGCCCATCATCATATCTGTCCGTCATGAACAGTATCTTACTCTTCGCAACTGTGTCAAAGATGGCAGAGAGCTTTGAAGCGTCGTCTGCCTTGTGGTCAGCGGAGGTAGCTGTGTCCAAAGGGGGATGTAGGTGGGAAAGCATGACTTTGCGCTGGTCATAGTATACTAAGATGATTTCTTCCTCCTTAGGGTTGTTAGAGTGTTTCTGAAGGGTAGAACAGCTCCAGAATTTGCTGTCTCCCTCTTTGCTTATCTGAATCCATGGCTCATGGGAGAATATTGTCCCAAGGTCTTCCAAGAACTCACTCAGACTCTCTTCTTTCTCCAGTTTGCTGTTGCTCCATGAGCCAAGCACAGAAACGCTGACTTTAGTCACCCGTTGGACTTCACTGAGATACTGCTTCACCTGGACAGGAATAAAAGGGAAATGGACCACGGCAAGGATAACAGCAGAGCTCTGTTCTGAGATCCAGCGGCCGATCAAAATGCCACTTTCTGCCGAGGAGCAGCATGATGGAAAGAAGACCTTAAGTACCATGGCAGCGATCCTGGAAGAACGGTACACCTGCCAATAAACACAGAAATAAAACTTGAGAATAGCGACTAAATGCAAGGAAAATCTGAGCTGACCAAAGTCGCTGAGGAGGAGGACCAAACACGTTTTAAAACACTAAGTCCAACCACTCGCGTTAACGCCATCAGAGAAGTTTTTAGGAGGTTCCTGATAATCTACAGTCTTTGAAGTGAGGGGTGGCAAGCCTGGAGTTTCTCAGCAAAGCCCTTCTCCGAGTCCTGGAGCAGTCTTTCATGACGGTACACTGATAAGCACAGCCCGTCGGACCAGCCAAAATCAGGAATCCATCCAGCCTCAGATCTTGGATCTGACACTGGATGCACTTGAGCGCTTCCTAGAGAAGGGACTACATCGTAGCACACTGTGATGCCTCTGGGGAATATTTCCTCCTATTACTGACAATCAAATATTGGTTTATGCTATAAAGCCAGGCAATTTCAGAGCCTCCTTTACCATCTAGGTACCCAGAACTGTGCTCTGCAACAAACTCACTGAACAACCTTGGTCAGATCACTCGTCTCCTCTTGTCTCACTCCCCTCTTCTGGAAACAGAGGCGGTAATTTTGTCAAAAGGGACTACAGTGATTAACTGTTTGAAGTTTATGTAGTAGTTTGTTAGATACAAGATCCTAAAAAAGGAGAAACATCTCTGCTTTACCAGTGTTCTTCATCTACAATATTTTTCTTCGTGTCATTAAGAAAACATCTCAACGGCTTTGTAAGACTTTTATAAAAAGGAAGCTTTGAGGCAGTTGACAATGTCTCTTTAAATAAGGTGGAGGTTTCTAACAGAAATATAATTGCAGTAAGGAGGGCGCTGGCGCAGAACAGTCGGCATCCAGCGCCTGTTGTCCTTTCCCGTCCTTCAGTGCTTTGTTAGAGATGTGAAAACTCCGCAGGCCCCCGAGGCTGGCTCCTCTGCGAGGGACCCAGTCAATCGGAAAGAGGAACACAGAATGTATTTATAACACGTAGAGAGGATGCACAATGTGGACGTCCCTGGTGGTTTTGCCTTTCTCTCTTTTTAATACAGGACAATTGATCTAGTAAATCTCAGCACCTGGCAATTTGCTACGGCATGGAGGCAGCGATGGGAAGCAGCAAAGGCGAGTGATTAACCTACTCCCAGCCCCACAGCGCTGCCAAGTTCAGCAGTAGGAAATGTCTGCTCACGGATGAGTTGTCAGCCCCCCGAGGCAGCAAGGTGAAGTTTCCTTGGTGCACAGCTTGCTCCTCCGACGGGGAAAGCACCACAGTTGCTGCGTTTGCAAGGAGTAATGTTTTTTTTTTTTCCTGGGACCGAATTTTCCCTTTTACTGCAAAACTGCAAAGCACACCCCAACACTTCCCCCCCAAGAGGCGTTAAGGGTGCTCGTGAGGGATCCTGTTCGCAGCGTGCTGCTGGAAGCAGACAGCGTTCACAGGTGCTGAGGGCAGAGAGCGCTGTCCCTCGCTGCCCCACAGACCCTCCAGCCCACAGCGAGATTTGGAAGCCACAGAGGGACTTACTCCTCTCACTCCTTGACCGGGGGGATAACCTCAGAGACGTGGAGTCTGTGAGGAAGCAGGATCTCAGAAGAACCTCAAATAATATTTGTTTTTCCCAAAGGATTGCAAGCCTCCAGCAGAAGGGAGAGGGAAGCAGAAAGATGTATCAAAGGAAGGGTGGAAAAATGGCAGATGTGACACCCTGAGACTGCGAGGGCGCAGGACACCAGGCGTGGGAAAGGCCAAAGACTTGCAGTACAATTGAAAAACGTCATCTTTCACCAGACAAAGGTTAATGACTATTAGACCCAAATGGACTGAAAACCAAAACATCCAAGCCTACTTTTCACTTCTATTGAAATAGCTAAGACCTGGCATTTTTTGGTGAGTGGGTTTTTTTTTTTTTTGAAAGACCATGAAGGCGACAAAGAACACATATCCTATTTGAAAGAGCTGTTCCTGACACACATAGGAAACCTTGGTGAAAATCAGCTAACAGACACAATTAATTAGGTTCGCTCTTAAAGTTTGAAATAAACACCATCCCCTACCTTTTGCTTTTCTTTTAGAAAGGCTCTAGTTTGTCCAAGGACACTGGCCAAAACGGTCTCCCCTGCACCGCCTCTCCTACCTCCTTCCCTAACTCAGATTGTTAAAGAAACATTATCAGCTGAGATGAGATTTGCTTCATCATTTAGCTTTAGGTTTGAAAAAGGATTTTCTTTTTTTTTTCCCCCCCTCATAAGACCCACAGACATCTTCCCAGGAAAAAGAAATAAATCATATCAATACAGGGGCTCTGAAAGGAAAAATAACAGATTGAACATGTCGGGAATGTACATATATGCATATGCTCAGAAATTATTTAAAATAATATAAATTTAGCTAGAGTGAAAAAATTCTAGCTGTATCGCAGTACCAAAACCTTACAAGTGAAGTTTACCAATAACCGAATACTCTAAAAATAGAAATTGAGCTCGACATTTTAAAGAACCCAGAGAAAAATGAAGAAAATAAGTATTTGAATGGGGTTTTTCAGTATTTCTATTTTAATTACCAAAGCTACCACCAGTAACATTGGACAGATAACTTCTTAAAGTTGAATTTTTATTCTTCTTTTCCTCAAGGGATGTCACAGTTGTTTGAGAATATTGCTACAGGAGACTTCCAGTGTCCCTGCACGGCTGTCCTTCTTACAGGTTTGTCCATCCATCAGACATTTCAGAGAAGAATTATCAACTGACTCTTAATTCAAACATTTATTTTTCACTGAGATATTTTTTTAAAGATAGCCACAGTCATCCGGGAAAACTTCTCATGGAGGAGAAACACTTCTCATCCTTATCTTCCCTAGTTTGTGAGTTTTTCCTCTTACACCTTCCCCAACCTTTTAAATTAACTTAGTTTTAGGCCGTTAACTACTTTGGCTATAGCTCAGGTTAAATAATACCTAAGCACATCATCTGTCCTTTGGCTGCTGCAGATACAGTAGAGAAGACTCTGATACAATTTTCAGGCTGTACAAAGTATCTCAACAGTTGAAAACTATCAACTATTCATATGTTAATGCGGCATATGGTGGCAACCAGGGAGCCGGCCTGGGAGCTCAGGCGGCAGGGCTTGTATTCCCAAATGCACGACTGGTCGTGCATCCTACCTTAATCATTTCAACAGGCCGTTTGAAGTCTAAAGTTGACATTTTAAATGTCACCACAGTCAACTGTTTCACTGCTGCTAATTTTAACAGAAATACCCTGCCAATATGCTTAGTCCGTGCTCATAAAGTGCCTAAAGCCTTCCAGATCTGCCCATTTCTGCCGGAAAGCCCCAGCTTTTCCCCCGAGATGCCACACAGCATCAACGCCACGATCTCGGGCGCAGCAAAACCAACAGCGGACGCCGCCTAAAATGCATCAACGCCACCAACAAAGGAAGAAAAGGACCCCAGGACTGATTCATCACAGAATTTTAGACAGAAAAGCAAAGGTGAACAGCGGGACCTGGTCCCGGCCTCATCATGCAAGCTGCCCCGTCGCCACCAGCCATGCCAAGGGGTGCTGCCCCCCTCGGCAAACCCACGCCTGAGCGCCCCGAGGCCTTTCCACGGGGTTTAGGGCCACCGGGCCCGGAGATACGATACAGAAAGCACTGACAAGCTGGCCACGGCTGTCCCGGGGGAGCAGGAGCGGGCCTCTCTCCCTGCAAAGCCCACCGAGTTCTTCCTCATTCTTTTTTTTTGTTGGGTTTTGGGGTTTTTTTTTGTGGTTTTTAAATGTGATCTTAGGGCGCGGGTGGGCTGAAAGACAGCAGCAATGAAATGCCTCCTCCCCGCCACCCCTCGTTCGAGTCTACGGCAGATTTAACCACCAC
>NW_008824029.1:540527-547916 GCF_000699105.1 Pygoscelis adeliae
GGGTGCAGAGGAGGGGGGTGCAGGCCCCACAGGGGTGGGCTAGAGAAAAGGGTTTGGGTTTTTTGTTTTGTTTTGTTTGGTTTTGTTGGGTGCCACAGAATTGGAAATAAGGTGGGCGAAGATTGGTTTTCTGGGAGCCCATGTGAAGGGAGGGGATGGGATGGGACAGGCTTATCCCTGTTCCTGCAAACCACGCAGCCTCCCTCCCTGCTGCTGGGCTCGCTCCGGGGGGGTGCCTCGCTCTGCAGGGAGAGGGGGACTGGGAGGGCACCGCAGGGTGTCCGTTGTCTGTAGTGCTTGTTTAGCCCCTGGCCTCTGCTGATAAAGGCAGCGGCTGCGGCTCCCTGAGCCCTCCTCTCCAGGGGGAGGACAGGACGGCAGGGCAGGCTCGTTGGTGTGAGCAGTTCTACATGCCTATATGCAAAATTTCTTGTGGTTGAGTCACCATCCCTGGAAGTATTTAAAAGACGCGTAGATGAGGCACTTAGGGACATGGTTTAGTGGGCATGGTGGTGTTGGGTTGACGGTTGGACTCGATGATCTTAGAGGTCTTTTCCAACCTTAATGATTCTATGATTCTATGTTCCAGGGCCAGGAAGGAGAAAGGGTCCTCTCTGGGGTTCGTTTGGGGTGAGAGGTGGTGACTGGACTCGGGTCTCAGACATCGGCAGAGGCCGAGGAGTTGTGTAGCACCATGCCCGTGCTGAGGGTTGGAGGGGGGAAGAGGAAAACGTCCTTCCCTCTGCCACCACACCCTGCCCGCTTTCCCCTGGCCTCTGCTGATAAAGGCAGCGGCTGCGGCTCCCCGCGGCTGTAGTGCTTGTTTAGCCCCTGGCCTCTGCTGATAAAGGCAGCGGCTGCGGCTCCCTGAGCCCTCCTCTCCAGGGGGAGGACAGGACGGCAGGGCAGGCTCGTTGGTGTGAGCAGTTCTACATGCCTATATGCAATTTACTCTATGCAGTAGTTGTTGCTTCCCTATAGAGGTCAGGAATGCAGCACAGAATGAGTTACCTTCATCTTACCGTTCTCCTGAAGTCTGCTGCAAACCCAGCGTGCCAGAGAGACCATGGCTGCCAGCTCCGGCCTGGCCTTACCCCTCCAGCCATGCTCTGGCATCAGGAAGGTGGAACCATGGCCACATAAAAACGGTGTGCAGGGAAGAGAAATATTTCTATTATCTTTGCAAAAACACACGAGGATTCGAGGGCATGGTGATAACAAGTTTGCCAAGGCACCAATGCGTGGCCAATTCTGAGTAGCTCGGTCCTCCTTTAGCTACTCTGGTGGGTCCGAGAAACTCAGAGCTGGTCTAGTCCTTGCTTCTGCTATCTGGTGAAGCTGGAGGGCAATAAGGCAGTCAAGTATGGGGACGATGCCCAGCTTTGGGAGCAGTGGAGCTCACAGCCCACCAGCTGACCCAAAGCTCAGCGGGGTTGCAGTGGAACCAACCCCTCTCCCTGCCTGGGTGTTAGGCTGGGGTCACCACATGGTGCCCCAGGGTTGGCGGGGCTCTAAGGGGGTCTCACGCAGTACTTAAAAACTTTGACACAGTTCTCCCCTGCGTCTGCCACAAAGAGGTGCCCGAAGGAGGAGCAAGCCACGCCGTTTGGCCTCTGCAGCCCTGCGGACACCAGGCAGACGGGAGCCCCATGCTCTGGGAACAAGTGGACTGTACGGCGCTGCTCGTCTGCCACCAGGATGCTGCCATCCACGTCAACGCAGACCCCAGCTGGGTTGCCAAACCGGTGTCCGTATTTGCTGCTGAGGGAGCAGAGGAGCTTACGGCTGCTCGTGAAGACCTTGACGTCTCCACACTCCTCGCTTACCACAAAGCCTCCGTTGGGCGCTGGACTGACGTAGCGAGGTCCCTGCAGGTTGGGGACTGAGTGGATATTAAGTGTCTTGAAGGCATGGTCCAGGGCAAAGCTGTGGACTTGGCCTTGTGCATAGTCTGCTACCAAGATCTTGCCCATGGAGTCTACTCCAATACTCCGGGGGGAACCAACCTTTCTGATCTTTACTTGGAGAGGCTGGTGTGAGGGTTGAAGACCCAGATGGCTCCATTCATCATGTCGGCTACAGCCACCATTCCCGTCCGAGTCACAGTCACATCTTCTGGCAAGAAAGTGCCGCTTTCCTTCCCCATTGGCTGGCAGGGCAGGGACTGCAGCGTTTGGCCTGTGCTGCTGAGGACGTGGACCCAGGGAGCACTCTCGGCTGTCACATAGATGGAGCCATCCAGGGAGCAATGGATTCCACTTACTCCCCCATAGCGGCTGCCGGTGGGGTTGGGGATCCGCCGGACCAGGTTGTCCTGGCAATAGTGGAGGAGGTTCTTAATGTTGTCCAGATCTCCGCACAGGCTTTTGGCCTTATCTGCCAGCTGGTGGACTTGGTGCTGTGTCACCATGCCCATGCCACGCTGGCTGCTCAGTAGCGGGCTGGCTGTCTGGAGTGTGGCGATTGACTTCAGCTGGAGGGTGTAGATGGTTTTCAGAAGCTTCTCCTTTTGCTGGCTGGTCTCCAGAGTGTCGTCCATGACAAATCTCTCGTCCCTGTTTGGGGAAAGCAGCAGGACCGTTACTGTCCCTGCCTGATGCCATCTCTGGGGACGTGCTCTGAGCTCAGGTGCTTGCTGTCTACCCAGGGTCAAGGTGTTGGTGCTAGTCTGGATTCACTCCGATGCAGCAGAGACCAGATCATAGCCCTGCCAGCTAATTACGTGCTCAGGATATAAAGACAAACAGAGACCATGGCACAAAAATGAAAGAGTCAGCGAGCTGGATCTGCAGCTGGAGGAACCAGCCAAAAAGGTCCATCGGCTACAATGACAGCTTGGCTGGTGCCAGATCTGGCCTGAGGATTTACGTGTAAAGGAGAGCCCTGTGTGTGAGCACACTGAATGGGATCTCCACTTCTCCGGTTCCTGAGATTAGTGGCTTCTCTCAGGCCTTTAACACTTCTTAACCCTGTTGTCTGTAAGCCTCATCTCTCCAAACCGTGCTCAGTCCATGCTAACACTCGAGACACTGAGGATGGCTCCACTCTCACATGGGTCAGATGGCACACGTGGCCAGCGCGTGTCTTTGCTAAGGGCAGCCCCCTTCCCATCCAAATAAATTAAGTTATTCCTGAAACAGCCAACAACTTGTCAGGAAGAAGAAGGGAGGTACTGCTTTGAAGGACACGTTCAACCTACACAGCTTTTTCAGACACAAGAGCCACCATGAGAACCACAATTTCTCTTTTGCCCCCTGTCCCTCTGTTTTAAAACCGTAAGGAATGAGTCCCCCAAAGGGCAGAAATGACAGCCCGGCTCTGCTGTGTGCTCTCCAGGGGCTGGCTGGAGCACGGCTCGTAGCACACACAGCCAGGAGCTGGTAAGAGAAATGTTAAGGTAAATGCGGCCTCATTAAAGTTCCTGGAGAGGCAGAAGTTAACTTTGCTTTAAATGTGATTATAATTAATATTATAATGGACACACTTGGCTGTTCTGAGTTGTTTGCAAGCCACCGTTCCACCTTTATCGCCCTGTGTCTCATGATTGCCTGGTATCATGTGCTCTGTACTGCCTGCAAAAGTAACGCTTCCCCAGACCGCAGCTGAAGGAAGCTGTGCTGGGCTAAGGCATACTGGGTGCAAATTGTCCTTCCCGTGTGCAAATACCACAATTGTCTAAAAATCATCCCCTGAATACTTGCAGAGCTGTCAGATGCAAATATGTGATTGTGAGGATGAGTGTGAATCCGGAGGGAATCCAATTTCTGCTGGTTCTGGGGCCTGGGAACAGCTTTGCCACCTTCTTCCCCGAAGTGGTTGTGCTTTGTGACTCTGGCAGCAGAGACCCGCTCGGTGGAAGCAAGCCCTCCGCCGCCCCCCGCCCCATGACTGCTTGTCAGGGTCCTCCTTCAGAGCTGGGCAGAGTTCAAAATCCAAGAAACCCGATTTTACAGATGGGGAAACTGAGTCACCACCAGGGAGCAGACGTGCCAGCCACCACACACCCAGCACCAGGAGTGTCCACCTCCTTTCCCAGGCACCGGGCACCCAAAGCTGCCATCAGACCCTTGACGGTGTGTCCTGAGCCAAGCCTGAGCTGCTCAATCATAGGTCTAAGCCCAGAAAGAGGGCCCCGATGCTGTCCCCAGCACAGCCCAGGCCAACGACCACATGTGTGACCACGAGCCCAGCTCAACAGATCTTGTACCTCTGTCCCGATCTCCTGGGGGGCTGCTCGTCCTTCCCTGGCAGCGCCGCCCTCCCACCGGCTCCGTCCTGCTTCCTCGCCAGGCTCAGGGCAGCGGGGCTGAGGGATATTGTGTTGTTAGTGACGGGCGATTGCCCTTGAGTCTGGGTAAACACAAAAGCTCCTGTGCTGACAACCAGAAGCAGCGAGACAAGGGCTGATATACGCAGTTTTTATTCCCCGCTGGTTTCATGCCTAGAGAGAAGGTGCCTTTCCTCCAGGATCACGCTATGTCCCATCTACCTGCTAGAGGGAGGAGAAGCCCCATGGTACCCAGCTGTAGGGACAATTTGAGGCTTTTATGTAGAGGCAAAGGCACTGGTAAGCTGCACCTGACCCTTAGCGTGAGATGCAGCTGCTGGGGTGGGACAGGGATACCTTGAATCAGGGCTCCTGGCTCGTCTAGCTGCTTCTTTGCTGGCTCCCTGTGTGCTCCCAGCCTGGGCACTGTGTGGTTGCGTGCCTCAGTCTCCCCACTCGCAGAAAGGAGACTGGTGATTTTTGCCATGTCGGGTTTTGAGGTCCAGCGATGGAAGAGGCAGATCAGCTGGGACTCCTGGGAACAGCCCCGCTCTCCACCTCCGCGCCGCTCAACCCTGGCTCCCCCCAGCTGGGCAAGGCCGTGTTTGGAGTTGACGGTGGCATTTATCGGTTCAGCTCAAGCAAAGAGGGTCAGGAGTAAAAGCAGAGTCAGCCAGGAGCAGCCAGCAAGGGGCCGGTCCGAGCCTGCCTGCCCTCCCTCCCTGGCAGTGCTTGCTGACAGTGCTCAGTCCACCCTTGCCTGCAGTGAGCTCAAAGCATCCGCCTTAAACCTGGCCAAGGCTTGAAGAAGTTTGCGTCTGTTCATTACTCAGGTCGGCCAAAGGCAAATGAAGTTCGGATCAGACGCCCCCCAGCTTTCGGGATGCTTGGAGGAGCCGTGTGTGCCTGGCCCTTCGGATGAAGGACACGGGTTGGGGTCCGGCTGGCTGCAGGAGCTGTGGGACAGGGATCTGCCTCCGAAGCGCTGGGGCTGGGTGCTCCTCTCTCGGTGTGTTTAGGGCGCTTCTGGTCCTGTATCAGTGTATCCCCAAAGCTCACAGCATCTGGGAGGCTGCTTCAGACCTATTACCAGCCAAAATTACAAAAATAACTTGACATGACAAGCGCGGGGGCTGCTCCATCCGAGCCCCAGCAGGACGGTAGGCAGCTTCAAAAACCATCTCCCAGGGCAACAGGGTCTGACCTTTTGTTTTGCTGTTTGCTCCATCACCAGGATAAACAAACACAGCCTGGCCCTGGGGCTCCCATTCACCTTTCCAGGACCGTGGCTCTGTCACAACCTGTTTGACAGCCACCCCTGGACCCCAGGAGATGCCTGTGTCGTGGCAGGGCCCTGGCAGAGCCCTTGCCCACGCCGACACCGGGAGCTGCAGGGTTCAAGGACGGGGGCATGGTCTGGCTGCTGGCGCTGGCGATGGACCAGGGGGAAGAGAGTTTGGGTCCAGTTCAGGCTTTCCTGGAGCACGTTACTTGCAGGTGTTAGCGGTGAACTTCTCCTCTTGGGGCTTTTCCTCCCCTGGCCCAGGGACAGCAGCTCTTGCTTGAGTGTCCACAAGAAACGCACAAGCCCCGGGTCTCTGCCAGTCCCTGTGCCCAGGGAGATGGGCACAGCACCCGCCTGACACTATGCATGCGTGCAGGGAGCCAGCGGGAGATCCCATGGGATGAGCCGATGTCACTGCTCCCTAGTCACAGACTTGTGGAAGAAAAACCAAACCCATCCATTGAAAATATTTCCCCGTCTAGATCACACCTCCGTGGCTGGAGACAGGGTCAGGGGGACATGGATGGCCACGGCGTCCGTGGAGGTTAATTGTTGTGGTGCAAACAAACCCTGTAGCTCAGGTCCACGTCGGACACCAGAGCATTCCAGCCCTGAGGGTCCCAGCAGGCCCCAAACTGCTCCAGACCACCGTCAGCACGGGGAGATTTTGGCCGAGGGCTGTGATTGTTTGCTGAGAGCAGGAGCAGGAGGTTGTGGGGATGAAATGCGGCGGCGGGCGGGTGTCCGGCTGGCTGGGGCTGGACGTGGGCTTGTCGTTTCTTTGTGCAGACGCCAGGCGGCTCCGTCTGTCCGAACAACCAGGGGGATGATTGGCATTAATTATCAAAAAGACGCAATTTACTCTCTGTGTGTGTGTGTGTGTGCGCGCGCGCACGCGCAACAGAAAGTGGTGTCCCAGGACTGCGGGAGAGCTTTCAGTGGGAAGCCAGAGCATCTGCCTGCACAGCCACATGCAGAAAACATGATCTCTAGCCCAAGCAAAGCCCTCGTCCCGGCTGCGCTCCCTCACTGTCCCCAAAAGGCCCTCAGTGCCCAGCTGGGGACACGCAGGGGCTCAGGGGGATGCTGGGGGCTGGTGCTCTCAGGGCTGGGGCTTCCTAAACGCAGTTACATGGAGGAGAGAGCAGGCATTCAACTCCTCTTCAGGCATCGCAGAAACCCCTCCAGGAAGGAAAGTTGTAACTATTCTGGTCCCCAAAACTGCCCTGGCACTGTCCTCCGGCCCATGCCAGCATGGGCACCCCAGAATCCCTGTTGCTGGTCAGCTAACCCATGGAGAAGATTCTCCAGGGTCTCATAAGGGCTGAGCTGATGCCTCGGCTTCTCCCTTGCTCTGTTCCTCTTCCGCAGCCTCCTGCTCTCACAAGGCTCACAACAGAATTAGGAAGTTAATCCTCTTTGAGACATCAAGCTCCCTGTTGAGCCTGACCAAGTGGGCCAAAAGCTGTGAAGCATAGCGGGGCACCGGCACGAAGCCCCTTTCCTGCGGGGAGCAGCCCCATGGGCGAGCCCCGGCCAGCCCTGGTGGCAGCATCCCTGTTGCCAGCCCCTTCCCCACCGGCCCCAGGCACCAGCCTGTCCCCAGGGCTGTGGGAGCCGGGCAGTGGTCCCACCAGGCTGGCTCCCTCCATCCCGCCCTGGCCCGGCTCCTGCAGCCTCTCCACACCGGCTCCAGGAGGCTGGTGGGAGGAAGGCAAAGCATCCTCATGTCCTGGCAGGGGACAATGTCCTGAGGCCATACGGGAAGTGGGAGAGGGACAGACGCTTTCCGCAAACACAGCCCCGTTCTCATCCCAGTGGGGAGCGCTCCTGGGGG
>NW_008824029.1:547958-560461 GCF_000699105.1 Pygoscelis adeliae
TACTGGAGCAAAGCTACGTGCCAGAAGCATCCTCTTATGGACAGTACTGGGCCATTTGGGCTTCCAGGAAGGGTTGCTCCAGCTCCCAGCGAGGAAATGTGCAGGCTGGCGTGCTGGCATGCAGCAGGCTGGTGGGCACCAGCTACAGACGGGCAAGGAAGCAACTGCACTTTCTGCTCCCCCTTCCCACCCAAAACACAAACTGTCTACATCCTTGGGTACTCCACACCTAAAATTACGGAGGAAATAACAGTGGCTGTGGGGGTTTGACCCCCTGCAACCCCAGATCCAGGAAAATGATGTGGGGTTTTGGCTTTGCAGCGGTCGGTGCCTGGGCTGGGGGAGCCAGGGCTTCCCAGGCACCGTACCAGGCACTGCACCTGGCCACACGGGCGCTCCCGGCTCTTCAATCAGCTTCTGCCTTGCAGGAACATTTCCTCCTTCCCTCTCAACCCTTTGACCCTCAGCATCTTCCCCGCACCCCAAGGGTGCAGCAGCGGGGAGCACCCCGCCCTGGTGCCTCGGCACTACTCAGCATCTCCTGCATCACCTTGGTCCCAGCAAGTGTGGGTCCCCTTGCATGCACCCTCCAGGCAGAGGAGTGGGCAGGCAAGGCAGGAGCTGATCAAACATCATCCTTAGCTGGGATCTCACCTCGCCATAGCCCACGGTGCCCGAGGGAAACCCTCTCCCTGCTCGGCTTGGCTGCCTTGGGGGAGCATTAGCCCCAGTGAGAGTCAGAGCGCTGTTCTCACCCGCCCCAGCTCTTTTAAGTACTTAAACCCTCAGTGCATCCCTCCGTGGGCCTTTGATCCAACTCCAAAGCCAGAATGGCTCTGCCCTGGGCAAATACCCAGGGAAACGATCCGTTCAGAGGCATCCAGGAGCAGGGAAAGGAAACCTCCAATTGCAACAACTGATGGGCAGGGGGAAAACGCAGCAGGGAAATTTTATAGCTTTTTGTGCTCTTTTTCCTCACTTAAAGCTGAGGAGATGGGATAGCTGCTCCTCCGCGCTCGCCCGTGCTGGCTGCACGCCTTGGAGGGATGGAGAATACAACCGCTACCTGGGCAGCTCCGGAGCTGCAGTCCCCCGGGACTGCCCTGCAGTTCAGTGTCCATTGCTGCCTGCTGGGGGTTGAAAGGTTTGCGGCAGATTTGAACCACTGGAGCAGTGTCCCGGCAGAGCCAGGGGACAGTCACCAGGGCACAGCTGGAGGCAGTGATGCCACCACAGTGGTTGTGATGGTGAGAGCGGTGAGGAGCAGTAGTGCTGCTGCCACAAACAGCTGGGACCAGCAGATCCAAGATGAGCAGCAGGCAATGCGTGGGGTGATGCCTCCTGGGCTGTCTGAGCTGTGCTCCTCTTCCTCCCACAGAGATGATCCCAGGAGGATGAGGAGGACTCGTGATTCTTCCACAAGAGCTGCAGTTTGGATGAGAGCAGGCGGCGGCGCAGGCTGGGCTGTCCATCCATGCGGCTGCATTGCCCTTGCAGATGAGTCCCCTGCCAGGCCTCAGCACATCTGTGCTGCTTCCCTGGTGCGCCACCAGCCCTGGGGATGACATTTCTGCCTCGAGGGGAGTCAGCATCTCCCCTGCTTGCTCCTAGTGCGCGGACGCTTCCAAGCAAAGGGGGGGACAGGGCTGAGAAGAGGACTGAGGAAGAGGCAAAGAGAATGGTGTTCCTCCTGGCCCTGCTAGTATCTTCTAGGACACTTTGCTTGGAGCTTCTGAAAGCACCACTGCTCCTTACTTAAGGTCATGGGGAAACTCCCCCTGGCGTGCAGTCATTTGGCAGAAAGTAAACCTTGCATGCCTTTCCCCAGGTGGGAAGTGCAAGGTGGGCTGGGACAGGCTCCCTGGGACGCTGGGGACCCTTTGGGGGCAATTCCTGATTTGTCTTCCCAGCTCCAGAGTTCTCCCAACCTGGTGTCTGCACCTGCCCTCGGCTCACAGTTAAACAGCGCGCGCTGCACTCGGCCCTGCTGCCGCTGCAAAGCTGGGTCATTACCTCCCTCCTGCCCGAGACAGAGCAATTCTGCTCCAGGTTGTCTTTGCAGCTTCACAGGTCTGCTCAGAAATCTCCTGGCCGACCTTGGCCCTTCTTTAGTCCACGTTTGGTAACTTTCCACTGCTCCGAGCTCTGGCCTGCCCGCGTTGGGGTAAGAGAAAACTGGTTGTGCTGGGCAGGAACCACTTCTCGTCCCCAGCTGGTTCCACCTGGTAGCCCACTGTTAACGAGTGAGCGCCCAGCTCCCCGGCCCTGCCGCAGGTGGGTCGCGGGATGCCTCGACATGGCTGGCCGGGCAAGAAGCAGCAGGCAGGGCACCTCAGCGCTTGCCTTCCCCCGTCATTTCAGCCATGGCCTCTGGATTCGCATGGTCCCAGATCACTTGGACATCCCCCACCCAGCTGCCGATCGGTGTGTGCAAGGGGTTAACTCACCCTGGCATCAAACATGTCCCCATTTCTTGGTGCCACAGCAAGCACCCTGCCAGTGCATGGCAGCACCTTCTTTCCCTGAACACAGGGTTGTGTCTACCCCATCTTTTACTTGTGGGCAAACCCAAGGGCGTTTGCAGCTCTGTCCCTTGGACCGTGGTTTCCCCTGCCAGGCTGGGGTGTGGTGGGAGGAGGCGATGCCCACCGCAGCCCCTGCTGTCCTCCGTGCAGCCCGGGGACTGTGCCTCTGCAGCGACTGTCCTGTTCCAGCACGGAATCCATCCCCCAAATTTGCCGCTGGCCCTTTGCCACCAAGCCAGGGAAACTGAGGGACACGGCATTTTTGTGGGGTCTGTGGGATGCTCCCACCTTGTGCTTGGGGCTGCCCTGCTCACAAGAAGCAGCCTGACTTGACATCCTTCCACCCTTCCCCACAAACCGTGGCCCCATCCCCATGTCCCGGGGTGCCTGGGTTGCCCCTGCGCTGTCTCCCCTTGCTGTTGACCCTCGCAGCGCGTCGAGCCAGAGCTCACAGCCATGCCAACGTAGCCGGAAAGCTGGTTGCGGATACAGCAAACCCACCCTCGGCGTCCTCCGCTCTCAGCCTCCCTGGGGCCATGTCCTTGTGCTGATGGGATGGGGAGAGCAACAACCTCTATTACAAGGAACCTTGAAATCTCATTCCTTCCACTGCCTTGCCCAAGATAAGCCTTCCCTGAGGGTTTGTTTATTAGGAAACTTCCCCCCCTCCCAATCCCTGAGCTCTCCTTTGCTCTTGAACCCGGAGGAGAAGGAATACTTGAGCAGGAGCAGCTGTACCCACCTGGGGTTAGAAACCCATAAAAGTTGTGCAGCTCCATTGACCAGGAGCTGCTGGGCTCTGAGCTGTGCCCGGGACCTGCTGTGACCTCACGTCCCCCCAGCCCCAGGAGAAGGGGGGCTGCCGGCCTGGGCAGGGCAGGGGAGGGATTTGGCTGGGTCCTCCAGCTGTCGATTGGGACTGGGCTTGCCTTGGCAGGGAAGTGGGGGGAACATGCAAGGAGGGGGACTTTGGTCAACCATGACCAAGAAAGATGGCTATCGGGTAGGCCTGCCATAAAGGGCAGGTAATGGCTCGCTATCAGATGCCTTTAGGGTGACCAAATAGCCATGTAATGGGCCCTGTGCTGGAGTGGGCTGAGGGCCCCGGGGGTGCAGATTGCAGACCGGATAAGCCACCCTGGTAGTTCAACTCCCATCCATTATTTAAATGCAAAGGTAAATGCTTTCATCTTTACAACTGGAATGGTGCCACCAGCTGGGCCACCTCCTGAAGGTCCCATCCTGGTGGCCCGCAGGCAGGAGTTCCTGGGCAGGGGACTGCCCTGGACAGCCATGGCAGGGCAGAGAGGGGAGCCATCCTCTCTGCGGGGGTGCCACCAGCACCTGGGGACAAGGTGCCAAGGCTCAGCGGCAGGGTGACACTGGGGACATGGGCCTTGACCCCGAACCCTCCTCTCTGCTCTTCCCTGCACGAGGACCCAGGCTCTGGTGCTGCGGTCCCATGCCCCAGCCGTGGTAGCTTGTCAAGGGAGCTGGGCTGCCTCTTTCCGAAGGAAAAGGCTGTGTGTGTGTGCAGGGATTTCTGAAGGAGGAATTAGGACCCTCAAGGCTCTTGTGAGGGCAATTCTCATCCTGATGACTGCCTTCAGACATAGCGGGCTGCCCCTCTCCCCAGCGCGGGACAAGCCGGTGGGGTCCCAGTGCTGATCCAGCAGAAGAAAACAGTCAAAACCCACCCGTGTAAATACTGACCATGTGCAGCCAGCGTCAACGTCTGGCCACATCCTGCTGGCGGCTAACCCTGAGCCTCCAAAACCCGGGGAGTGCGTGGCTCTGTGATGGAGGGCCATGGCGTGGGGCCGCTGCAGGATCTGACCAGAGCAGGCAGGGCTCCCCGGAGAGGAGAACAAAGCAGACAGCAGCAACTCCCGCTCGAAGGTTTTCCCTTTAATGGTTTGGTTTTTGTTTTGTACATTCGTAAAACTGTGAACGATAAATACTGTGTGATCGGCCTCCACCTCCCACTTTGCCCCCCCAGCTTTCTGCGGAGGCAAGGGAGACCGTGAGCGATGTGGCGAGTGCTGCTGGCTCCAGCTCCGCTCGTGAGAGAGGTGCCAGCTCGCAGCGTGGGCACCACGGAGCAGGGCAGCATCCCAGCTCGGGGTGGTAGGATGGAGTCGGGGCTGGGGAGGGAGAGGTGACTTGTGTGCAGGCAATATCTCGGCTAAAAAGGGGTGAAAGGCAGCACTGCCTGGTGGTCTGGGCACAGATCTGCTGCTGAAGCCCAGGGGTGCTGGTCACAGAGTTCAGCTACCCCTCTGGTGTCTTGGACCTCCAAGGTACCCAAGTTCAGATGAGGATCTGCTAAGAAAAACAGCGCGACGCTTGGGGCTGGGAGGAGATGGGGCTCCCGGGTGGGCGAAGGGACCTACACGTCTTGTTGTTCCTCAGAGGAGGTAAAGGCTGGGTGGGCAGGGAAGGATGTCACAGGAAAATGGGGCTCCAGCTTCTTGGCTGTGCCTGGGGATGCCCTGCTGTGCGCTGGATGAGGGTGCCGGCACGAAAGGTGCACAGAGAAGCTGGTGTGGGGGAGAGTAGGGAGCCCTGAGATACGGGAACGGGCTGGTGCTGGCGTGGGGGACAGCGGCTGCCAGGGCTCTGTGAGCGAGGGAGCTGGGAGGGGGTGGGTGACAGAGGGGCACAGGGTGACAGAGGGGCACAGGGTGGCAGAAGAGGCTGGAGAGAGACTGGCAGGCTGTTGGGAGTGGGTAATGTGAGCAAGGTGCTTGGTATGGAGGGGGCTGCTGTGCTGACGGTGTTACGGCATCCAAAGATGACAGCACTATTCAAACCCAGAAAGAAAGGCCCAGCGCCACCTCCCCTGGGCTCTGGGATCGAGGATCCTGCACCCAAGCTCTGGGGTCTCTTCTGGTGGGGTCTCATGACCTTCACTTGGGCCTTGTAGGGCCAGGGCCATGCTAGGAAGCAGCAGGACACGGCCCATCAGGAAGATCTGGAGCTGGCTCAAAAGGGCCACGGTGCTGAGGTGAGCACCTCTCCTTTTGAATGCCCCCCCGCCCCACACTTTTCTCCAGAGAGAAGAGACCAATAACTCCACAGGCCTGTGTGCCCTAAGCAAAGTCCTTGAGTGAGAAATAAACCCCTTTGGTGAGGTGGAAGCTTTGTCCAGAGAGCAATCAGGTGAGAAGAGTCAACTCTTCCTGTTGTCTGGGTCCATCACAGTACTTGGGAGTCCCAGGTCCCACGTGCGGGCTTGCCTTCTCCAGCCACCCGCAGCAGGATTGTCCACTTTGTGCCCAGAGAAGAGCCAGCATCTAAAGCTCCCTTGCTGTGCTGTGTAGGTCCCTTATTTGTGGCTTTGCTTGCTGTCCTCTTTGTCCTGCCCTCCTGCCCCCCATCCCGGCTCTTCTCATTGCAAAGAACAAGCCACCAGGTCAAGTCGGCTTGACCCCTGGGTGCTAACAGGGGACCCCATCATCTCCTGAACAAGGAGTGTGGATGGGAGAGGAAAGGGTGCGTGGCTTTTCCAAGCTGAGGAGAGCACATTATACCTGCCACAGTGGGAGGGAGTCCAAGAAATCCTGGCCCAAGCATGGGGACATCCTGAGCCAGAGGAGATGCTGCTCAGCGGGGTGGCAGGGGACAGGGAGGTGTGACTGCCCTATGGTGGGTACCGGGCTGCCCAACAGAGGGAAGAGCCCCCAGCAAGCACGGGGAGAAGGTGGCCTTTTGGGAAGGCCAGTGCTCATCCCGCAAGCAGCAGGCACCTGCCTGGGTGGTTGGCTCTCCGGTGCTCTGGCTGAGGGGTGGCCGCTCAGCACCGTTCCATCTTGGAACAGGCCAAGTTTGTCCCTTCACAGTTGTTTTTAGGGTCTTTGCCCCTTGTGCAGTGGGGATTGTCACAGCATCGTCTCACCCATTTTGCTGTCCCATGTATCATCATTTGGGGGATTAGGACTAGTGGGCAGGAGCTCAGGGGGGCTGTACTCTGCAGGATCGGGGACTTTGTGAGGAACATGCATCATGTCTGCAGGGGGAGAGGCCATCATGGCAGAGAGAGGGAAGGTCATTCCTGTGTAAAGGCAAAAGAAGGAGCCAGACACTGGAGGACCGGTGGGCAGGAACAAGTCCCCACAGCCCAGCAGTCCCCACATGTGGCAAGTGCCCTTGACAGGAGAGCTCAGGACCCAGGTGTGGACCTGTGGCAAGGTGGCTCCTGTGTCGTCTTGTCATTATGGCTGGGAAGACGTTCTTGTCTCCACAGTGTGGAAAGTACTTGGTGTCTGGGTCAGTCCGGCTGGCCATCCGATTCCCTGCTGTGACCCTCAAGCCACCATGGGGCGAAGCCACCGTGTCTTTGCTCTATACAAGGTGACAGCCACAGTCTGTTTGAGCACAACCATGGCTGGACTGAGGCTTGGCCTTGCAGATACCCTGTCTGTGGTCCCTCCCCTGTCCACAGATCATGGGAGCTGGGTTGCAAAAGTCCCTGAGTGTCTCTGATGAGAGGGCTGGATGAGCCTTCTGCTGAAAGCTTGGTGCTTTTAGCAGTTCCCTTTTTTTGCCTGCTAGTGACTTCCCTCTCAAAGGGAGCTCCAGGACCAGGGAGCTGAAGCTCTGGAGTATGCAGAGCCCAGGAGCACCGTCCTTGACACTGGGGTAGGACAGGGACTGTTTTTTTACACCTTGTGGAGTCAGCCGGGGGAGCTAGCTGGGACCCCACGCAACGTGGCCCCAGCCAGGCAGTGGTTAAGCTTTCATCCATGGGGAAGAAGGGGAGCAGAGAGGTGGGACACTAGGAAGGTGAAGCATGAGGTGGTCAGTGAGATCCAGGAGCTTTCGAGCAAGGTGGACTTAGGGGTCGGCATGCAGAGGGCTGTGGACACACACTGCGTCTGTCTCGCTGGGAAGGCTGCAGGACAGGGAGCGCTGCATGGCCCGGCAGCCCAGGGGCCCATCCTCAGTGGTGACCGGGAGCTGAGGGCCCTGCGTGGTGCTGGATCTGCCGTCGGAGCAGAGCAGGACGCTGGAGTCTGCCTCGCACTTGGTGGTACGACTGTAGTAGGGCTCCATCACATGCCGGAGCTCCAGGGGCATGGTGAGCGGCAGGACCTCAGCCTTGATTACAGCGCCCAGGTGGGCCTCGGAGGAAGATGCCCGGAGGCTCTCAGAGCGGCTCATCTTGATCAGCAGGTCGATGGTTTTGTTCTCGGCCTCGAGGAGGCAGTTTGGCAGCCCCTCCCCATCTCCAGCCTCCCCGGTGGCCGTACATTTGTTGAGGGCCCCTTGGTCTTTGCTGTGGAGCTTCTCACTTCCCAGGCTCGTGTTGCAGGGCTCCTTCTTGGCCTGCTGGACCTTCTCCAGACCTTCAGAGGATCTCTTCACCGAGAGGTCCAGAGGCCCCTCGTGGGATTTGGTGGCTTTCTCCAGTGCCTGGTGGATGTGGTAGAGCTCCCTTTGGATTTTGACCAGCTGGTCCCTCAGCTCTTTTTGCCCAGGGGTGTCCTCCTTTGCCAGATCAGACAGTTTCTTCTCCACCTCTTGGTACTCCTCTAAGGTTTTGGACAGGTCCCCAATAAGCACGGTTGTGGCCTCAGAGTCTGTCATGGTGGCAGAAGTCTCCTGGGGTCTGCTCTGCTTGCAGAGGCCATGGTCCAGGCCAGCACCCACAGAGGGAAGAACTTCAGTGTCATTGCCCCTCTCCAGTTCCTCAGGCCGGCCTGCGAGGACCTCTGTGTGCCAGTGGTCCAGGGCCTTGGGGATGTGGCCAGGGTTGGCCCTTGAACCACTGCAGGGAAGAAGTGGATACAATCAGTAGGGGGAAAATCCTTGGGCATATGTCCAGGGCCAGCATTGCCAGATTCA
This sequence comes from Pygoscelis adeliae, assembly GCF_000699105.1. Taxonomy (NCBI): domain Eukaryota; kingdom Metazoa; phylum Chordata; class Aves; order Sphenisciformes; family Spheniscidae; genus Pygoscelis; species Pygoscelis adeliae. Next base: position 556,331 of record NW_008824029.1, read on the forward strand.
GCCAGGGTTCCTCCACTGTCTGCTGCCAGCGTGAGGCCCTTCCAGGAAGGGCTTTGGTCTGAGCATGCAGAGCCCTGGCTGGACCTGCTCCTGGCATTGTTCTCCCAGGAGGTGGATGGACCCTGCCACAGGCTATTTCGTGACACCCACCAACAAAGGGAGAGACCAGTCTGGGGAGATGGTGCTGACACGTGATCCCACCTCAGCTAGCCAAACCTGGATTCTCCTTCTTGGAGCACTGGAGAACGTTGATGGAAATGACCATCCCACAGTCCTGAAGGCCCACTTGGAGGGGATCTCTCCAGCCAGCCTGAGAGCAGGGAAGAGGCAGGTGGAGATAGAAAACCATGGAGAGCTTCTCCAGAGAAAGCTCCTCCGGGTGCCAAAAGTGGTGGGGTTTACAGTGACATTTTTCCTGGAGCCACAGCTGGACTTGCACAACCAGGGGAGGAACTGAAATTTTGTTAAAAGGAGCTGTGCACATTTCTAGCCCCAGGAAAAAGGAAATGTTTGGAAACGTGACCGTCCCTCTGGGCTTTGAAACCAGAAGGCAAATCAAAGGAATGCAAATGTGTATGTTTAAAAATAGGCAATGACTGTTCCAGCAACCCTGGGATATCTGGGGACCCAAGAGGAGATTTCCTGGTGCCCGGGGAGCACAGGTCCACACCGCACAGACACCACATCACTTCTGGCTCTGTCTAAAACAGGGGAAAGCACGGGACAGCAAGTGGTGACATAGCCCGGGTGCTTGGATGCACCTGAAGGCTATTCAAGTCCTTTGTTCCTGGAGGGCAGAAAGCCCTGCTCTGAGTGGGCATTGGTATGGACCACCAGCCAGGAGTGCGCTCAGCCCCTGGAGACTCATCTCACGGTTTAGAGGCAAGTGGGGGGATCAGTAATGGGGTATGAAGATGATGTTTAGGGCCAACCAGATGTGAGGAAGAGGCAGAGAGATCACAGGCACCTTACCTGCTCTGGTAGCTGAGTTTTCCAGGCATCAGCCTTTCGGGTCCTATCAAATCCAGCCCATTGGCAGTGAACTTCCTCTTCAGTGAGTTGCCTGGAGGGCTGCTGGTCTCCAGACGGGTCCCCACCGGTAACTCTGTCTTCTGGACGCTGCTGTGGGCAAAAGTACTGTCCTTCATCCCCACCATGTTTTGATAGATGTCAGTGGCTGGCTTTTTGCGTAGGTTGTTGAGGCCCAAAGTTGAGTTGCTGTCCTTCTCTTGGGACAGCCATTTCTCCTCTTCTTCCTGCCCCAGCATGGCAGGGTGGCTGAGCTCGGAGGCTGGCTCCTCTCTGACACCTTTGGACCAAGGAAAACCTGTCTTCAGAACTGGTACCTTCAGCAGCCCTGGTTTGGTTGGCTCACTGGGAGGTTTGGCTTGGGGCGGCGTGGGCATGACGGAGCCCACCAGCTGCTGGGCTTCTGGCTTGCTGGAGGACATCTTGCTTTCAGTGGAGCTGAAGGTGTGCTCGAAGAGCAAGGGGTAGTAGAAGCGGGGAAGGAAGGCTGAGCGCTCGGGGCTCTGCAGAGGCTGGAAGTGGGAGGCATGTGGGTGCATCAGCTGGGCCGTGGAGGCCAGGAAGGGCAGCTGAGCCAAGTGCGGGTGTGTCGTAGCACTGTTGGCCATGGTGGGGCTCAGGTAGGAGAAGAGACTGGGGTTTAACGGGTAGTTAATACCCAGCAGTGAGAGGTTGAGGCCCTGAGGTTCGTGGTAGTCACTGTAGGCTGGAGGCGGGTAGCACGGGATGATGTTGCTGTCGGTACAAGGTGGGGAGACCTCAGGTGTGTTCCTCCTTTGCCCATTTGCTACCAGCTTCCACTGCTCCATGAGGATCCCGCTGCTGGCCAGGCATTTCTTTGGCACTTTGCAATGCTTTGGCTTAGCATCTAGGTCTGGGGAGGCCATTTCCCTGCTTTTCATGACGTGGTTCTTGAGGGAGAAGACGTCTGTGATGATGAAGTCGGGCTCCACCTCCTTGCAAGGCTTGTCCCTCTTGTTCTTGAAACCGAAGACCAAAGTGTTCACTTCTGGTTCAGCTGGGTCACCTTGGCAACCTGCCTCTTCATTTTTCTCTTTCTTCTCCCCCGCATCCATCTCCCTCAACAGGCCAGCAACATCCTCCTCCTCCTCTGGGAATGGGCCACCTTCTTCACCAGCCCCTTCAGCAGGCAGGATCTCCACCCCTGACATCAGCTTGTCCTCATGGCCATCCCTGCCGGAGGCCTGCTTGGTCCTAACTGACCCTCCCGACGTGGCTGAGGAGTCGCAGGTCTCCTGCTTGTCCCGCTGCCCATGCAGGCGGGAGGTCTCCGTTGCGTGCAGGAGCCGCAGCTCCGGGTGGAGCAGATTGCCCTTCTTGTAGGGCCAGTCGGACTCGATGAGGAGGGAGAGGGAGTTCTTGCACAGGCTGTACTTCATGTGGTTGTAGAGATGGGACTTCTCCATGCAGGTGAAGGGGCACTGGAAACATTTGTAGTTGTACGGCTTGCCCCATGGCCTTGGGATGTAGTGGGGCTTTTTCGGCTTCCTCTCCTTGTGTTTGTAGACGGAGGTCAGCTTGCAGCTCACGTCATCTTTGGACATGGTGGCAGGTGCCTGGGGATGGCTCCTTGTGGGAATGGAGAGGCACGGCACGTGAATCTTCCCACACCTCTCCGGGAACCACTGTGTGCCCTGGAAGAAGGACAGCATGGAGCTGGTGAGCTGTGCCTGTGGCTCCCCGGGATGATGGCTCTGCTCCGTGGGCACCTCCTGGCCCCAGGGAGTGGAGCTGCTGGGACCTCGGTCTGGAGCTTCCGTGTTTAGGATTTAAACCCAGGCCAGTGATGGAATTTTTGCCCAAACGCTATTGGTGTGCCCGTAAATGCTGGCCCCATTTTTAACCCTCTTCTGTCAAATCACCCCAGAGGAAAAGGAAACCAAACACTGTTAAAGGCATTGAAGCTAAACCACCTCGAGCTGACTTTGAAGCCCCCAGGTGACCTGCCCGCCCAGCCGGAGTCTCCCTGGGGCAGCCCTGGGCCAGCCCAGGGACGATTCCCCTGCTGAGGGCAGGGAACGGAGGAGAAACCTGCCCACAGCCCCGAGTGCTGCGCTGGGCACAGACCCGTGCGGCTTTGCCGTCTCCTGGGGTGCTGCAGTGCCAGAGCCAACCGAGGTGTTCCAAAGCTCATGCACCAAGGCTGGTGCAAGAGCTGGGCTAAATGCAGATACAACCCTGCACGTGAACGTGCAATCGTGGTGCAAAGAGGACAGGCGGATGGACAGACTGGACGGGGAGAGGCAGCGGACTGCCTGCCTTTAACCTGGTGTTGCTGCTGGAAAGGCGGTCCTGCCCCCCTGCGCGGGGCTGACCCTGTCCTGTGCCAGGACAGGGGTAATGCTGCCTGGAAAACCAATCCAAACACACCTCCCCACTTCCAGGCGTCTTCCCCGAGATCAGACTGTCTGGGGAACATCCCCCGCAGCCCCCCGACGGAGGGCTGGCCTTTGTGTGCTTCCCACCACAGCCTCCTTGGGGACGGCGGGGTCACGCCTGTCCCGCAGCCCGTCACCCCGCCTGCCCCGGGAGCAGGCAGGGAAGCACAGCACCCCGACTCCGTGCCTCCCAGAGGAGCCGGATCTGCAGAGGCTCCATGCTCATGAAACTGGGCTCCTCCACAGATGGCCAAGCAGCGATGTCTTGCAGTCGCAGGGCACCCGACACCAATGCACACGTCTGCGTCTCCCCTCCAGACACCGCTTTGCCCTGGAGGCACTTGCCGGCTTCCTCCCCGTTAGAACAAAAACCTGCATTTCTCCTGGGGAGGGCAGCGAATTTGAGGGCTCATTCTGCATGGGTGGGGCTCATTTCTCAAGGGCCAAATCCTTCCCCCATGTGGCAGGTCCCAGGGCAGAGCTATACCCTGGGACACCCCACGGCCAGGCTGGTGTGGGATTGCACAGCCCGGGAAGGAGAAGGGGGCAGCGGCATCTCCAGATTGCCACTGATGTGGCAGCTGGAGCCATTCGGGGAAACAATCTGCTCCCCGGCTTTTGGGGAGAAGGAGACGAGTTTTGCAGGATGGGAAGGGAAGGAGCGCGTCTCTGCGCACTGGGGCACGCTGCGGCTTTGGGCAGG
>NW_008824029.1:560645-562539 GCF_000699105.1 Pygoscelis adeliae
GAGGCGTTTTTCCATGTGGCCCCGCAGTCCCCCCCACCTGCCGGGGCTGGGTGGCATGGCTGCTGCAGACGGCTCCTCTCGGTGAGCCCACGTCCTTGGGGCTGGCTGCTCGCCCCATGGCCCCGTGCTTCCTCCCCCAAGCATCCCGCTCCGGGTACACATCGCTGCTCTGGCCACAGCCTGGAATACCGCGTGCCCTGCAGGAGCGGTGGCCCCGGGGACAGTCCCACCAGCCCCATGCCCAGGCGGTGGCTGTGCTGGACTGAAGGATGCTCCGTGCTCTGCTACCCACTCTCCTCACCACCAGCACCAAGGGGCATCGCCCTCCCCTGGGAGCATGGTGAGAGCATTTGCATGACGGGAGAGGGAATTACCTGTGTAGGACCCTTTCCACTTTCTTTCTGAGGTTTGTCGTCAAACAGCAGAGAGTATCTCCTGCCTGCAATGGGGACAGGGAACAAGCCATGCTGTGGCTTCCCCAGTGCGGCGCAGGAGCCTGTGGAGCAGGCTGAGCTGCAGGCAGCGTTTGGGGACAGCCCTCTGCATGCCCACATGTCGGTTGAGCTGGAAGCTGACCCTGTCGCTAAGATCTGGTCTAGCAGAAAATAGGCAAAAACGTCCCCTTGTAATGAACCCATGTCCCCTGGGATTTTGAGGGGAGCTCCAGGGGTGCGGACCTGACCTGCAGCAGCCAAGGCTGATTTCTCCCATCGCAGTGGGATGCGCAGGCAGAGCTCGGGGCCTCCTGCCTGCAGGTTCACCGCAGTGAGCGACAGCCTGACCGCCTGACCGGAGGGACATGCTTGTCCTTGAGCCCTCAGACACTTTCTGTGTGCGTCACGCCTGTGAGCCGTGAGAGCTCTGCACACACGCTGCGATGCTCAGGGGAGCAGAAGGGATGCAGCAGCAGCTGTGCAGGATGGGGTCCCTCTGAGCATCGCTCCCTCGCTCCAGCCACCGAGCCTGGGGTGCCCCGGGCATCCTGGACGTGGCTGTGCCCTGATCCCCTGCCCCATCTCCCCATACACCCAACCTGCTAGAGGGCAAGAAACAAAGAGCGGCTGAGTGGGGAGCCAGGTGCCTCGGCCCCGCTGCGATGCACGCCGCCTGTTTGCAGGTCAGTTGAGCAAACATTTGCTGTTTATATGCCAGAGGCAGATTAAATCTTTGCTGGGAGACTGGAACTGGTTGTTCCATTCCTGCACACCTGATCCTCCTCCTCCAATGCTGCTGCAAAAGCTGTTCCTTCCCCTCCTGTGCCTGGTGGTGCGGGGGACGGCAGGGAGCCATCCCGCGCAGGAGACAGGCAGCTTGGCTGCTTCCACCTCCCTAATGCTGCAGAGAGGAACAGCAAGGGAGGAGAAGAGGAAAGAGCAAAGAAAAAGAAGGGGATAGGGTGGGAAATTGCCCCGTGTGTGAGCCAGGCAAGCTCCGGTAAAGCGAAGGCATCCCCAGAGCCGGATCAGGCCCTGTGGAGCTGGGAGACAGGCGTTGCGGCTCCTGGTTGCTGAGCAGTTCCCGCACCAGCAGATCTTCGTGGTCTGCTGAGTCTCTCTCTGCCACAACACATTATTTCCAGTGGGCTGTCAGCTGCGGCGGTGGGGGCCGTGCCTGGGGGCAGCGCGCGGCGGGGGGCGGGCACCTGTGCCTGGGAATTGCAGCATCTCTGCTCTCCTCCCCGGGACCGCCAAGGGGAGGGGGGGCACGGTCAGACGGAGGGAGCGGAGTGGCAAGGGGAGAAGAAAGAGAGGGAAAGACAAAGGGAAGGAAGAAGGGAGAGATGCCCAGAAAAGGGATCTGCACTCCCCAGTGCTCCAGCACTTAAAAAATCCCAGCCTCAGCCTGAGCTCCAGACACAGAGATGCAGGGAAGTGCATACAACCATCGAGGCAGC
>NW_008824029.1:562555-570823 GCF_000699105.1 Pygoscelis adeliae
TAGCTCATGTCTCTAATAACAATCAAAAGCAGATGCCCAGGATGTGGGGCAACCATCTATGGTACTGCTCCAATTCTCCTAAACCCTCAGCCATCACAGCTCAGTCCTACGGCAGACCGGGTGCCTCTGCGTGCAGCACACGGCAGTGACTCTCCCCGCTGTGAATCTGTGCGGGCTTCTCTTGAAGCCGTGGAAATGTTCAGCCCCCAAAGCGTCCTGCAGCGGGGAGTTCTCAGCACACTGAACAGAGCTTCATCCTTCAGCTTCCCGAGCCTGTTGGTCCCCACAAGTTCTTTTGATGTCCCCCAACTTTTTGGCTAGAGGAGGCAGTGACCACAGTCCCTGTCCACCCTCCAGCCACATGGTTCACCATCACATCCCTGCTTCACCATCTCCTTTCCAGGCTGAAGCCAGACATAGGGCCAAACCCTGCCAGACCTCTTCTCCTTCCCTGAGCCTCCTCCCGGTCTGCGGCAGCCGTCTGCAGGCAGGGGCTGGGGCTGGCAGGTTTCCTCTATCAATACAAACCCACACTACAACCCTCTCCACCTGTACGTAGGCACACCCATGCCCACCGCTCAGGGGAGGGAGAGACAAAAAGACTCTGCTGAAGTGCAGCAGTCTGGTTCAAAGACAGGTCTGCAGCGCATGCGTCCATTGGAGAAGCTCTGCCACTGTGGACCTGTCCTGATGCCTGTTTTTGCAGACCCCCAAGAGCTTTTCTGGCTGGGACAAAGACCCCATCTTTCAAACTGATGTCCTCCCTTCTTTGCTGCTGTTCTCCAAGTCCTCCAACGCTGCCCGTAGGCTGCCAGGGAGCCACAACGCTCCCATGGAAATTAGCTGCTCTCAACCTTTCCCAGATGGCCATAGGACATCATATGGAGGAAGGGACTCAAGAAAGGTGCTGAAGTTCTTCTCCACTCAGTGATGCTGGGATGAACCTCCTGCCTCGCACCTCATCCTGCAGCTGCAGGCTCCCGCAGTCTCTCATGAGCTGGTCCTAGCCTGCACAGGTGGGAATTCATTTGCAGTCCCCTGCATGCCCAGCACCAATTGCAGGGACAACTCTTCCCTGCACCTACATCCACCCAGCTGCTTCCTTCTGGGCTGTCCAGGTCACTTATGCTCCCGGGGCTCAGAATCACACCAATCTGTGTGGTCCCGGCATTGCTGTTTGTCGGGAGAAATTGCCATCCCAGGGAACCCGCTGCCCCGATGACCGTGCTAGCCAAGACGGTACAGTGGGGAGCAGGGGCAGGGTGGCTTTTCTGTGGGATCTCACACTAACCCCACAAACCATCTCTTTCCTGCCATCACCCAGACTCTCCCGTTATGGCGCTTCCCATGGGGTTTTATCCCTTTTTCACCAGTGCAGAGGCTGGAGCAGCCAGACAGGCATCGCGGGGAGGGGAGCGGGTGGCAGCGGGGAGCCACCGATCAATGCAAACCACTTTCCCTATGCTACATGCTTTTGCTGCAGGGGCTGCTTGGCTATTAGCAGATATCAGGTCCCTTTTTGTTTTCATAGCCTGGGGTTGTGTGATTTGAGCTTTTAAGCATTTATCAGAGGCTGGGACGAGGGCAATTGGCCATGGCAAAGCAGCAGGCACTCAGCAAGAGGAGGGAAGCCTGGCTGGTGGGGCCTGGGAGCTCTGCAACTCCTGAACCTCACCCCATACGGTGGCTGTGTGCTGAAAACTGCTCTTGTAAAGTGACCGTGTGAGGGCATCCTGCTACCTCCGCCTTTGGGGGTCCCCTACATCAGCAGCTTTGAAACTATTCCCACCTCGAGATGTGTCTTCCTCTGGCTTGGTCTCAACTGTTGCACCAAAAGCTCTTCTCTTCCCAGAGCCACATAATGTCTTCAGAAAGGCCTGGGATTTCCTATCTGCCCCAAATTGCCGATTCTTCCACGTCTGCCCACCCACCACGTCTTTGCGTGTGAGGCCCAGAGGCTGTTACCCATGTGCCGTAGCTCAGCGTGGCTCCGCCACCCAGAGGGTTCTTCATCAACAGTTGCATGTCTCCATGCGTGGGGTCACCAAACCATGTGCTTCAGATCCTGGGGGCAAGCCAAAGTCACAGTCGTGGTCTAAAAATCTGAAAGCATTTGGGTTCCCAACCTTTAGTTTTCCAGCATTTGGAGGGATCTGGAGTTTCTGGTTGGGAAAGCTCACATTCCCTTCACAGGCAGCTTTTGGTGAGGGCCACCCGCAGACCCAAAGCCAGTCTGTAGCCCTTCCCAAACACCAGCCCAGACATGAGGTGGCTCCGTCTTTGTGAGCGCTGCTGCCTTTCCAAGTGCGGGCTGCCTGGGATCACCTGCCCAGCCTTGGGGTGCCCTTCAGGACAGATGATGAACTTACTCCCCGCTGTGTGCTGGAGCCACAGCACCTTCACGCACACAAGTCTTCCCTAATTTTGGGTCAAACTCTTCTCCTGTCTGTGCACTTGTTCAAGAAGCATTTCTATGTGTGCCCTCTCCTGAGCACCTCTGCCTCTAGCCTCCATCACCAAAAAGCACCTGTCTGTCCCTGAATCTCAGTTAGCCTGAAGACTCCCTGGGGCAACCCCAGCATCCTATGAAAAGCATGTGTGGTGGCAAGCGTTCCACCAAGTGACAATGGGTTGGAGTCGTCGTCTTCTGCCTGTGACACACACAACACAACTCACAGGCTCCTTGAGAGATGAGATCAGGCCGTCACAGCCTCCAGGCTACTCTCCAGAGATGCGAGGGTCCTCCACCGTGAAAGGCTTTCCTCCCACAGCCTTTCCTGCTGCAAGCCCTCCAGGGGAAGAGGCTATCCTGGTGAGGAGATGTAAGACTGTCTCTCCACATTATATCAACCACCCGCACAAGCTTGTACCTGGGCCCCACTACAGGAGTTTTCTACATCTTCCTCCACCTCCACTTGTACCTGCTAATGGAGCCCCAGGAGACCACAGGCTCCCAGCTGTGGAGTCAGTGGCTCAATGGCAAGCAGACTTCCAAATCTGTGAAGACAACATCAGTCTCCAAATGAAAATGTGCAGCTGAATAGAGGGGAAGGTAGCTGTGTGCAAGCCAGGAGGCTCAGCAGCGTGGCTGGAACCTAAAGGTATCGGAGGAGGTGGTGTCCAAGGCTGGCATGGTGAGCAGGGGAGGAGGGCGAACATCTGGAGAGAACTGGGGGGGGAGGTTTAAGAAGTGCATGCAGCTGGAATAGGAAGGTACAGTCCAGCTCTCTACGTGGTAAAGTCTGTGTCACGCCTGTGACGTGCAGGGCTCCTGGAGGTCCAGAGTGTTATCCTTCCTGTTCCCAGGGGCTGGAAGGGTGCTTGATGTAGTCACCTTCGTGCTGGACATGATATGCTGCACATGAAAAATTTCCATAACTTCTTCCAGTTTCCGTGACCTCTGAAGTTTCTTTCCCCACTTACAGGTTTCTCCTTCTCTTGCTGGTCTGACAGCCCAGGGTGGCATCCCACTGCCTGTGACCACCTGCCCTGGGAGATGCCCTCTCAGCCTTCCACCTGGCAGACCTTTGGAGATAGTGGCTCATCTCCAGAAGCCCCTTCCTCCTGGTCACCTGGGCCTGTCCCCTCCCACGTGCTGCGGCACACAGGCACCAGTCCGAGCAGGGCGATGTGGGGCTCAGCTCTGCACCGATTCCCAAAATCCACCTCTTTCTCCCACCACAGACCAAGCCATGTGACGGTCCTCAGTGTGGACATAGTCATTAGATCATCTTTTCTGCCCCCTTGCAAGCACGGGTCCCCAGGCTGGGTACAGACACGATGCACCCTGCCACCTCCCCTGCAAAGCAATGAGCTCTGTCGCACAACGAGGTGCATTTTGTCACCCCTTGTCCCCTCAGAAGGCTCCATGAAACTTCTGTTCCTCAGCACCAATACTTAGAAACGTTTTCTTCCTTTTCATTTTCCATTTATCCTTGGACAGTTCACGCTCCTTAAATGCACTGGGGATGGGAATGATAAGAAAGGAAGGAGATCTCCTCTCCACTTTTCTTTTGCTGGCCTAGCAGAGCCCAGCTCTTGTTGTGTCTCCTAAGACACCCCAAAGGTGGCCAAGGGTTCCTGTCTTGATATGACCTTTCTCACATCCTGAGCTCTCTCCCATGACGTACCCGCTGTGCTTGTACGAGCTGCTCAGGTGTCCTGCTCCACCGAATTGGTCTCCATCTTGCAGCCAGAAAATCCACCTTATTCCAGTTCTAATCCACCCAATCTCCTTTGAGGACGGGGGTAGAGAGCCTTCACTCTTCCTCTGCCTGCCCACCTCCTCCCTTGCAGTCCAACCCTCTTCTGCTCCTGTATGTGTCCATTGCTGTATCTTCACTGACCTCGTTGCCTTTGCTACAGGAGAGGATCTGCACGCATGGACATCACAAGCACTTCCCTCAGCTTTCCCCATCCATGTCTTCACGTCCCCATTCAACACTTCCTGCTTTCTTCAGGGTCTTTCCCATCCTCTCCTCTCTTGGTCCGGCTCCCGGCGGACAATCTTCTGGCTCTGCTCGTGTGATGGATGTGGCTCCTTTCCTGCAAAGCTGCCTTTTAGCCAGTTGGCCTCCGATGTGTCCTGCTTCACGGGGTTTCTCCATCCCAGTCGCAGGACTTTGCATTTCCCTTCGCTGAGCTCTGGCCGGTCACTGCCAGCCCATGTCTCCAAGCCAGGAGCTGCACTTTGCATTGCTCAGCACAAGCCGTTGAGCCTGGCAGTCCAACCAGTTTTTTGACCCACCTTGTCCTTATGTCTCTAATTCAGCCATGAGGATACTGGAGGAGACCATGTCAGGGGCCTTGCTAAGGTCACATAAACAACATCCCTTTCTCTCCCCTTATCCAGGCAGCCAGTCGACTCCTCGCAGAAGGCAGTCGTGCTGCTCCGGCACGCTTTGCCCCTGGTAAATTCACCCTGGCACCTTGTCATCATTCATGAGGCTGGAAAGGACTTTGAGGAGGACTTGCTTCACAGCATTCCCAGAGCCCGAGATGAGGCTGGTCCACCCTGGGCGCTCCCTGACAGGTCTGGGCCACCTGTGCTGCTGGGCACGTCGAGCCAGGGGCCATCTCGTCCCTGTAGGGACCTCTGCGCATCTCAGCAGAGCGTGGGATGGAGCAAGCAGTGCTTGGGGGATTGCTTGGCTGTCCCACAGCTCACCCTCCTGGGACTTTCTGAGATGGGTCAGCGTCCACGGGGACTTCCCAAGCAGAGCCCTGCTGGTGGCAGCCCTCATTTGGGATCGCCCCATGCAGCCTTCCTCAGTGCATCCTCGGGACACAGACCCACAGAGCACTCATTCACTCCCTCCCTCTTGCTGGACCCTCCTGCCAGCCCGGGAGGGCAGGGGTGGGCAGGGGAAGGCAGGGCAGGGCAGGAGAGGGGACCACATGTCACGGGGGACAGTCCTTGGCACAGAAAGAGTGCACCCCTCCTTCTGCTTGGCTGGGATCCTGGCTTGCCCAGGGCAATCCCCAAAAGATCCCCCCTCCCCTAAGCTAGAGGACAGATCTCTTTTTAGCCAAAACGCGGCCAAGATGGGTCAGTGATTTCAACCACCCCTAGAAAAGGGGGGCTGTTGCAATGCTGCTCCCACACTGCAGCAGCACAGGACGCTGCTGCAACGGCATTAGTTTTTCTACTCCCAGGGCAAACACTGGCAGCACTAAACCGTGCACCCGAAACAGCCGCATGTCCCTCCTTGTGTCCCTAGCCCATGTGGGTTTGCAGAGCCAGGCGGGATCCCACGGCAGGAGCTGGCAGTGCCCCCATTTTACACCTGGGAGTACGCGGGCTCGTCCCTGCTCCCTCCTGCCAGCTCCCGACACTGGCTCCAGCCAGCGATTTTAGGATGCAGCCAGCGAGGGAAATGTTTAAATTGTGACAAGGTCTAACCAGCCACCAAGGACCTGCCCCCCGCAAAGGACTGGGTATATTTAAGGTAAAAGCTGATAAACTAAACTGCGGGGGGGGTTGATGCGCCAATCCGGCAGCAGTGCATGCAGGGCAGACTGCAGCACCGGTGCACTCTGGAGACCACATCTATGAAATCCAGCTCGTTGTAAAACCCATTTCAAAATGGTCCCAATTAGGAACCTCCCCTGCTGCTCCCTCCCCATCCTTAAGTAAGTACAAGCAACTCCAGCTGCGAAATAAAAAACAAAAAGGGGAAATGGTTTGCTGCTGGTTGGGAGAGCTTGCGAACAGCGAGGGAAATTGCAGAGCAGGAGAGATGGTTGGGATCAACTCCAGTGAAGGTGTAGGAGCTGAATCAGCCAGAAGACCTCTTGCAGGGATGGGATCGCCCTGACTCCACGCCAGCAGGCAGGGAGACCCACAAAGTCTGCAGGAGAGAAACTCTGATTTTTCCTGGGGGATAAGATGCTCCCAGCCAGAGGGGAGGGAAGCAGGGGGGACACTGCCCTGGGAGGAGGCTGGCCAGCGGGGACCCCGAGCACGCCAGGCAGCACTCCTCTTTGCAGCCGCTTTGCAGGCAGATTTCCCCCGCCCGAAACATGCATTTAGTCTCGGGCAGGAACATTTGGGACGCTGTGGGCTCACCTGCAGGCAGCAGACGCCTCACTGCCTTCTGCCTGTTTCTTGATAAGGGTGTTTGGCTGGGGGTTTTTTTTAATGCAGATCAAGGCGGCTCCCAGGGTGATGCTGCCTGGTGGTCTTGCTCCCTGCGTTTCCAGCTCCTTCCCCCCCAAAAAAGGGCAGAGCAGCTCAGCCCCTGGCCCCGCACCGTGGGCAGTGTTTGGGCTGCAGCGTGGGGACGGGAGCCGAGGGATGTCGCTGAAGGCAGAGGCCGAGATCCCGAGCGGGCAGGTAGCACTTGGCCACGAAATCACCCAGCGAGGTCGGTACTGGCCAAGGAATGACCAGGAGGAGTAGTAACGGCCTGAGGCAAAGCCACCGGGACTTTACATGCCGGGATGTTATTAGCTGGTGCATAAAGCGGGGAAGGCAGCTCATTAACCTGTGCTGTGCCGCGAGACCACGCGAAATAGCCATGCAGCCGCGTTTCTGCGAGTCCCGGGCTGCCTGGCACCGTGCGTCGCCAGCACCGGAGGGTGCTGGGCCGGGGACGTCGGGAGCGGCTGCTGTGACAGTCCCTGAGACGCCGGCGCAGGAAGGGGGGTGACTTTCTGCCTTCCCCCTTCAAACCTGGGTCCCCCCCCAAACTGTCTCTGGGTCGGGCAGGGCTCTGAAATGCCTGGGGGCCTCCAGGAAAGGGTGAGAAGACCCAAGGGGACGGGGGGTGACACATTCACAACCTCCTGTCCCGGATTTTCACAGAGGGGAACCCAAATCCTCCCCGTGGAGGCTGGGGAACGAGACAGGGCGAGCGCAGGGTGACCCCGAGCAGCCGTGCAGGCAGAACCCGACAGATGCCCGAAACCTCTCCCCGTCCCGGTCCCAGGGTTTGCCACCACTGCGATACACATTTGGGACTTACTGACCTGATTTCCTTGCCTTCTTTTTTTTTCTAAGGGCCTAAGAAGGCTCGGACTGCTGTGAACTGTTCCTCGTTACGTGACCTCCTGATTTAATTGCCAAAATTACTGTAAACACGCATTCTCTGGTGTGAGGAGGTATATTCCTAGTCAACACCATTAAGCATTTCAGTAACTAGCTTCCTCCAACAATTCAGCAGCTCAGTTTAGTTTTCACTTCCATTAAGAAGGATTTAGAGGAAAAAAAATTATGGATAATATGGATATTATTGTCTCACTGCTAAATCTCACCCTTCCCCTCCATTTGTATTTCTTTTTCACAACCGCAAATACTTATCATGTCTCTAAGCCTGCAGAAAACCATTGCTCTTCTTGATTGTTATACGAAGACGGAGAGGTAAATACATTAAAATTAATCTGTGCTCTGTGCCCGCCCAGGCTGGTTCCCGACACATGGCTTCATTTTTCAGTGAGAAGAAAAGTCAGACCTCTGCAATCCACCACACGGTCGTGGGGAAACGGTCCAAAATCCGCCACAAACTTTCTATTGTCAGAGACTCGTGTGAGCAAATTCCCGGCGAAGGCAATCGGACATGTCATTAGGAGAGCAACCCAAGCAGAAAGGCCCCATATGACCTCCCCAGTTCCGAGCGCCTTTGATAAGAAGGAGTTGCAACGCTTGCAAAGAGAGTGGCGAGTTGGATCAAAGAGCATCGCTCGGAAATGATCGCGTCCCTGCCCCCAGCGGTTTCTCTGCCCGTTCCCGCAGTTTGCACATCCCCTGTCCGGGTACCGGCTCCCGGC
>NW_008824029.1:571427-572494 GCF_000699105.1 Pygoscelis adeliae
GGGGGGGGGAGCCAGACGGGGAGCGGATGGGGGGGAGCCAGCCATGGGGAGGGTGGTGGGGAGAGGGATAGGCCAACAGGAGCCTGGCTTGCCAAAAGCAGTTCAGACCTAGAAAAAGCTTTAATGTGCACAGACGGAGCAGGCTGGGAGCAAAACCAGCTGGGCTGGAGGAGAACGTGCTCGGAGAGAGGCTGGTTTGGGGCTGGGTGCGTGTGTGGCTCAGGGCTGGCTCCTTGCTCCAGCCTTCTGCCCGCGGTGGGGGGGAGGCAGAGGCGGGAGGGGAAGGTTAGATGTGAAAATTCCCCTCCCAACGTCAACTTTTCCTGTCGACAAGTGATGGGCAGGATGCCAGCCTAGTTTTCTCCGGCATTAATCATTTACCTGCTCCAGCCAGCAACCCGCGCCCTGACAGCTCCTGCACCACATCTCCAGCGCAAGATGCCCCCCTTTGCACGACGTGATGGGTCCCCTTGGGCTGGGACAGCCCCGCCATTGTCCCCACCCCGTGCCCACCCTGGAGCTCGTGCCCTGGGATCCCTGTGTGAGGCTGAGCACCATCACCCGTGGAGAGAGACAGAGAGGCCCCCTGGGTGTGATTCAGACCTTGGGTGCCCCCCTTCTCCCCTTGCAGGTCCCCTTCTCCTACAATAGTGAGTGTCGGGCCACCCGGTTTTGGTGTCTGGTACCCACCTAAGTGTTGGCCCTGGCTGGAAGGACCAGGGGCAGCTGTAGCCTGAGAAACCCCTTGCAAGATGCTGGATCTGGCCCAGCCATCCGCGTCAGGCTGACCCTGCGTGGCATTGTTTAATGCAGTTCCTTACAGTCGGACCCTCCCAAAACTGCCTGATGCTCTGGCCCGGCTCATCTCTTTGGGGCCAAGCGAGGGGACCCTGTGTCCCCCCCTCGCTGTTGACCCACCGGCTCCTGTCGCCTGGCTGCATCCTCGGTTTAGTATTTTACAGGGCTCTGGTCCAAGTGCCGAGGCGCCGGATCCGGCACCGGGCACGGCAGCGTGGGGACCCAGAGCTGTCTCTGGTGCCCCCCTCGGCTCTGCACCCCCTGCGCCA
>NW_008824029.1:573581-576890 GCF_000699105.1 Pygoscelis adeliae
ACGCCGGCTCGGTGCGGCTGCATCCCTGACACCTCGGCCCTGGAGGCGCATGGGAGGGCTGTGGGGAGGATGCTTTCCGGCCGCCCGTGCACTGCCCACGCCGGCTGGGCTCTTTACGGACCAGAAAAACTGCTGCAGGGCGATGAGAGCTGTGTGCAGGCTCGGTGCCCGCAGCTTCAGCCCTGGCGCAGGGAAATAATGGGAATTTTGGGATGCCAGGCAGCGTGCGTGATGCTGCAGGAGGCTCCTTGCTGCGAAACCCGTGGGAGAAGGGCCTGGCCCTGGGTGTTGTGGGCACAGACGTGCTCCCAAGGTAACGGGGCTGAAGCAGCCCATGCCGTGCCTGCTGTGGGGTGATAGGGGTGCAGTGGGGAGTGTGGGTCTGGAGGGACCCTGGGAAGCATCGAGCCCTCGCCCAGGGGATCGGTCCTTCAGCACACACACGCTGGCAGGCAGGCAGCTGCCAGGGGCTCTCAGCATCCCTGCACAGGCTGGGCTGGTGCTGGTGGTGGGAGGGAGAGTCACGGGAGCACTGGCAAAGCACGGGCTGTGGGATGCTCCTGGGTCTTACTGGTGCCACCCAAAAACTTACTGGTGCCACCCAAAAACGGGGAGCAAAAAGGGAACACCCCTCACAGACAACAGGAGACAGAAAAAGGGGATTTGCCCTGAAAATTGCCCTTTTCCCAAACCCTGCAGGTTTTTTCCTAATTCTGGGAAATAACCAAGCCTTCATCTGAGCTCTTCTCTCCTGGGGAGCCAGGCAGGACCAGCCCAGGGATCCACTGGGCTTCCTGGCTGCAGTGGCCTGGGATCACCCCGGACCCAGCTCTGCATGCATAGATCGACTTGCAGCCGTACGAGGAGTCCCGGAGACCCTTTGCACCCCGGGGAGGGCAGCTGTGGACCCCCATTGCTAACCACTTCATCCCGGCACGTCTTGGGAGGGTTGTGAACCCAAGAAGAGCTGCAGAGAAGCCCAGCTCCCATTTCCAGCCTCCCAGCTTGCCCAGACGGTGTTGTACCATTAGACCTGGCCTCGCTGCACAGAGCCCAGCCTTTTCCAGCTCTGGGCCAACCTGAAGAGGCTTAAGAAAAGCCCCAGGGAGCTTTTTCATGCCTCTTTTTTTGTGGAGCAAAGATATTCCCAGCCCTGAATCTATAGATCGGCCCTTAAACTAAAACAACCTCCGGGGACCAGAGAAACAAAAGTAGATTTTGGTTGTGGTTTGTTGTGTTTTGTATTTTTTTCTTTTTCTTTTCCTGCGTAGACAGCCTTTGCCTAGGAGGGGTTAGCATGAAAAATGCATGTAGGGATTGGGGGAATGGGGGAGCGTTAGGAAGAAGCTATCGATCAAGTATCTCTGAAAGCCACACAGCTGTGCCAGCCCTGCTGCCTCTGCCAGCCCTGCCCGGCGCTCCCAGTGCCAAGCTCGGTGCCCGCCCTGGGTTTGGGCTGGGGTGGCTGATGTTGTGCCCAGGAAACCACCCCGCATCCCGGAGAGGAGCCCGCGCTGGAGAGCAATCAGATGCCTCTGCCATCCCCGCCCTGTCTGCGTCTCCCTCCGGCCGGGCTTGCAGCTTTCTCCTTGCGATACGGCACGTCAGAAATGGGGTCGGTCCCTTTTCTCCCCAGATCTGAAGGATGCTTCTCCCAAGCTCTGCGGAACCATGATGAGGACATGACAACAGCAGCGGCTCTGCCCTCTGTGCCCATCAACCCACCCACCAGCCCCATACCTCTGTATCGCTCTGTTCCGGCAGATTGGAAATAATAAAAATTGCAAATAATGACAAGCCCAAGCCCGATGCAAACACAGACGGCAGCCCAAGCGCCAAGGTGGGTGACCAAGGCCTCCTCCCAGCATGAGAAGAGCAAGCTGAGGGCATCTCCGGGCCCAGCAAGCGCTGGTGCTGGCAGGAGACCAGGGACACAGGTCCTGCTCTCAGGTCTGGAGCTGCGCTTGGTCTGGTCCCTGCAGGGCTGGTGTTCCCATACAGGCAGTGCCCTCGCAGCTGCGCGGGGGCTGTAGGTGCCACCGAGAAACCCGGGGTACGATCCCTGGAGCAGGGCAAGGTGCTGCAGGGGTAAAACCTTCTCCAGATGGTGCTCATCAAGAGTGGGAACATCAAGGGATGGTGCTGGAGTGGATGCTTTGTGCTATTGATGTCCCCGCCACCGAAAATAACACCGCTTGCCAAAAACAGTCTGGGGTCTGGGAGAAGGGGCAGGGCTGACTTCAGGCTCCAGCTTGGCCGAAAGTGCCCTGAAATTTGTCCCAAGTTTGAAGTTTGGGAAGGGTGGGAGAAGAGAAAAGCGGTGAGGAGAAAAGCCGTAGGAGATGGGGACGATCTGATTCCACGAGAGGAAAAAAAATCCCTGACATCTTTGCTTCTCCCTCTGGCTGGGCACTAGCGTACGGCGCTGGGCACCCCCAGCTTCACCAGCAGGCACCGGGACGGGGGCACCCCGGTGGTACCTGCCTTGCCACCCCTTCGCCTGCATCTTGCTCCGCTCGTGCGACGCGTGCACCTCCCGGCCTGGGGGGTACGGCTCGGTGCCCTGCTCGCGGCTGAGATTTTGCAGTGGGGAAGCTCAGCGCAAACAGCTTGGCAGGGGAGAGGAGGGGTCACACGCGATTGCCTTCAGGATCGGCAGCTCCAGCTGTGCCCGGAGCCCCGGCACCCATGGGCAGGGTGCAGGGTGCTGCCCGGGCATCCCCCCGTCCCGGTCCGGTGTGGTGGGGACGCAGCCGTCCCTCTCCCACCCGCACCACCCCGCAGAGCTGGCTCTGCTCGCAGAGGTGCCTCTGACTTAATGTCGCAGGTCCTCTGAGTCCCCTCATTTAATTACAATCTTAATTAAGATCTGTGGCTGGATTCTGATGCCCCGATGAAAAGCTGCTCCCCTGGGCAGACCCCTTTGTACGTGCACAGGGGGACCGCAGCAAATGCTAGCATTGCACAGGGCTGGCGGGCAGGACCACGGGAAGGTGAAGTGCACAGGCAGGGAAACTGAGGCACGGAACATCCTCAGCCTGGCTTCCCCCTTGCACACACAGAGCAATTTTATCATCCGTGCACTCACTGGGGGTGTATAAGCAGAAACGCCCCAGAAGATTCCTGTTAATGATTTTGTCCCTCTTTAACCCGTTTACAATTACAGCTGTCTGTTTTGCCTGGGACCGCGGGGGGCTTGCTCAGGTCTGGGAGCTCACGGAGGTTCCCAGCCCCAAACACAGCCATGTCCTGGGGCTCCTCAGTCCCCACATCGCCTTCAGACACAGTTGATACCCCAAAGAAAACCAG
>NW_008824029.1:576968-587022 GCF_000699105.1 Pygoscelis adeliae
GACACAAACTATCTCGGGCACAAAGTCTGTTCCCCCACCGTGAGGACGGGTATAGGGTATAGGGAAAGCCGCAGCAGGTGGGCTGTGCAGACCCCCCCTCCCACACACACACACACACACACGCACAGAGAGACACTCGCCCGGCGCGCTTTGTTTTGCATTTTGCCGCCGCGTTGCCCCCAGCCCACGTCCCCTGTTCAGCCCCGGCCGGGAACAGTTTCCTTTGCAAAGGAGATTCCAGCACAGGAAGGTGGAGGCAGCCAGGCAGGCGCTGGAGGCGGCGGGCTGAGGAAAAGTGCTTTTTAAAGTTGTTTGATAATTCTTTTGGTCTTTCGTAAAAGGCAAGGGGAGCCCCAACGTGGCCGGGTGGGACAGGATGGGGGCAAACGGGGTGGGACAGGATGGCGCCTGGGTGGGAGATGGCTCAGCGCAGCCAGGCAGGAGCCGTGCGCTGCCCGCAGCCCAGGCAGACGTTGACAGCAAGAAATACGAGCAAACGAACCCACGGCTGGTTCGGGATGCTCTCCAGCTCACAGCGTCGGTGTTTGCAGGGAGAGAGGCTGAGGCTGGGCTCTGCCGGACCCAGTCTCCCACGCACCCAACCGCCGTCCTGAACTCCGACTTACACAGGCGCTGCCGGAGCCGAAAAGGGTTAAAAAACCCCCACTAATAACACTAATAACTGCCCCATCCCGCCTGCCTCCACAACGGCTGGGCGCTGCCGCTCGCCGCAGGAGCGGAGCGGGTGCCTCGCACCTTCCCCCTCCCCGGGACAGCCTCCTGGGGAAGGAGACGATGAGGACTTACCTGCACGCAGGACTCCTCTTCCCTCGCTGCGGCTCCACTCTGCCTGATGTTCACTCTGTGAAAGTGGGAAGCGTTTTAGATCATGCAGTAGGTTATATATTGTCTGCAAGTCTGGCCCTAGGGCGTCCATCAGTTGGTCTTGCTTTGCTCCTGCCCCTATATGGAAGATGCATCACATGCTCCGCGGCTCCCAGCTATCAGCCTGGCGAAAGGGGAAAAGAAGAAGGAGAGGAGAAAGGGGGAAGAAAAAAATTAAAAGGATCTTCATCGTCATGAAAGAGGCAGAGAGAATTTCTCAGTGGAAAACCCACCAGCCAGAAATCCCTGCCCGACCCGAACTTTCCCCGCTCTCCTTTTGTTATCCCTGGCTCCCAGCGGCCCCCTTTCATCTGCTGTTCAAGGCTGGCGAGATGTGAAGGCTCCTTCGCCTTGATCCCACGCCTGCCTCGCCGCCGAGCAGGTGAGGGGCTACGGCTTTGCTTCCAAATGCCGCCATCCACCTGCAGCTCTCTGAGTGCAAAATATTTATCCCTCCCCAGTAATGCCCCCGGTGCTGCCAGGCTGGGCAGGGATGGAGTGCTCCCAGGGCTTTCCAACCATCCTTCCCCAAGCACAAC
Source organism: Pygoscelis adeliae (assembly GCF_000699105.1). Lineage (NCBI taxonomy): Eukaryota > Metazoa > Chordata > Aves > Sphenisciformes > Spheniscidae > Pygoscelis > Pygoscelis adeliae. The sequence continues at coordinate 578,393 of NW_008824029.1, forward strand.
CGGAGACCAGGTCCTGGGGCGTCAGGGCCACCACGCTGGTGCAAAGCTCCTGAGATGGCATCTCCTGGAGTGGGGTGCTGGCCAGGAAGAGCTCTGTGCGGTGCTTGGGACCGGGGCAGCCCCCTTCACCCGTCCAAGGGAAAGGGGATGGTGGGGAGCTGCTGGCACAGTCAGGCGTGCGTGGGTGTCCCGGCCACCACCGTGGAGGGGACAGTGAGGACAGGCAGGAAGCTGCTGCATCTACTGTCCTGCCAGAGGTCCCTGATGGTTTGAGGACTTTTCTCCAGCAGTAGCAGTGAAGTTTCCTCCCTTTTCTCCATCTACAGCCTCCCCAGCAGCCGGGGTGCGTACCTGGTCGTGCAGAGCAGGGACTGCAGATTGTGGGCAGAAATCCCTGTTTCACCGCCTTCTCCACCAAATTTTACCTGGTGGCTTCCCTGCCCTTGGTACTGCTGCCACCATCCCACCAGCTCCCCACGGCAAAGCGCCAGTCCTGCTTCTCGGCTTACCTTCTGTGCCTCTCGGCTGCGAGCCAAGCGGGGCACATCTGTCTCCCGTTTTGAGTAGGGCATTCCCAGCTGGAGCTCCTCCGGGAAAGCATGCCCCAAGCGACGTCTCCGGGTCGGCATGGGAATTGTCACCCCAGCACCGTGGCTTGGTGCTCCCAGCAGCCGTGCGGGTGGCTTGGCCCCCCTGCCGAGCAAGCCTGTCCTCAGAAAGGGGACACCAAGGTAATGGTATTCCTCCCAAACCCAGAGTCCTCCTCGGAGCATGCCGTCTTCTGGTGGACTTGGTCACGTACAGCACAGATGAATCGTTTCTCTGTCCATAATTATGGGTTCCTGTTTTTCTTATGAATGTGGGGTTTCTTTTTTCAAATGTTTTTCTTTGTATTTTGTTAAGGTTCAAAAACTAAGAATTTTTCATTCAAAACTTGTTTTGCTCCCTTCCCAAAACATCCCAGCCTGGATTGGCTGGACTGACAATGTGCGCACAAGGTCCGAGACCCTGCCTGCAAACCTGTATCTTCTTCTGACCTGCATTTCCACCTCCTTCAAAAATATTTGGAAAAAAAAAAATAGCATTGTGCTACACTACTTAATTGAAACAGTTCTGGAACCTTGGGTACGCTCACAGCTGAGTATGGGAGAGGGATCCTCCATCTCCAGCTGACACAAACTTGGGGGAATTTGGCTTTGAGGTGGCATCTAATAGGACCGTCTAATCACATGGCATCTGGGACTGAGCCCCTTGAGGTCATGAGCAAAGATTTCCTTATAACCATCTTAGGAGTTGAAAGGCCAAGGGTCAGGCTGGTAACGTGCCTGCCCAGAAGGGTCTGTCTGGGCAGAAGGTGTCTAGCAGGGGTTGTGTCTGCTGCCTTTGGCTCATCAGAGAGAGACTGAGTTGAGGTCTCCTACCTTGGAGCTCGCGCATCCATCCTGCTAAAGCTCAGAGAGCTCTTCCTCAGGCGACCCGGCCTCACCAGTTCTCATCTTTCTGAGGATCTCGGAGGGAAAGTCCTGAAGAGGCCAGTGCCTGGTCTGACCATGCTTTGTCCAGACAGACCGTGGTTTCCCCAGAGACCTATGTTCTCACAACATAATTGCTTCTCATGCCCCTGCACATTCTGGAGCCTTGCAACGCCACTGCAGAGGGGCCTATGGCAATGCCAAAATGTCTGGTCTTCCCAACCTCATTTAAAATAGCTGTGTCAGAGTATGTGACCCTGGACCACCAGTCTCTAGGGACTCGCTGCTGTGTGGCAGACCAGGCTGAAGGCTACCAGCTGAGACCAGAGCCTCCTGAGACCTTGTAAGAGCCCACAGTTCCTTCTCTCCAGCAGAGGAGCACAGTCCCCTCTCAGGACCCTTTCTCACGGCCGCTGCTGGTAGCTTATGACCTGGTAGGGCCCATCTTCGAGGGTCAGACAGCTCTATTTAGAGATGGCTTGATGGAAAGGTACAGGTGAATTATTCCGGAGGCAGAGTAGGTCCTTGCCTTTCTGGGGAGCTATCATCAAGAGGGCAATGGCACTGCTCTTTCCTCCTTAGTTTCAACTGCGCTTGGGTCCATTTCAGCCTCTTCTTAAGGTTTTCAATGACTCTTTCAGCAATCTTGACCGTGCAGTTCTGGTGCTGGAGTTTCTTGCTGGATCCATACTTTTCCTAATATTTTGCCTCATCTAGAAATGCTCTGCCAGCTTTCGCACTGGGTAAGTGTCCTCTCTTCCCTCCCATGGGTCACCACCCTGCCTGAATAGAAACCTTCATCTCATGCTGATGCCAGCTTGGCGTGACCTCCCACTGAGCTGGAGGTGTCCTTGCCCAGATAACAGAGCTGCATTCAGCCTTAAAGCTCAAAGGCGACACACTTGCTGTGCAAATCCTCCGTGCCTGTAACCTGCTGCCCACTTTGAACCACTACACAGCCTTCATGACTAGCTTGGTGGGAGACACTGTTCTTGTCGCTGAAGGACCCAGTAAAGCTGAGTCCTGGTGCAAACTCACACTTTCTCTGTGTCTTGCTGAGCTGGCTCCGACCCAACAGACTCAGCCTGCTCCGAGGGGTTGGGAACAGGAGTCAAGGGGTCAAAGTGACCAGGATAACTAATGTCCCTGCAGCTTTGTAAATCTTCCTGTACCTGCGAATGGCTCATAAAGACTTTGGAAGGGGATGGGTGAGCAGACCTAGCCAGGCACTGCTAGGATAGGAATTCTACCAGGAGTTATTAAATACAGAGACATTATGTCTGGTTCAGAAAGTCCCTCAGCTATGACTGGTTGAAGGCTTGAAGAGTAGCCAAGAGAAGTTTCATATATGTTCTCTCTGCTTTTGTCCTCTTCTCTGGGTTTCTACTGTTGAATGCCACCCAGGAACCTTACTAGAAGGACTTTTGGCATGACCTTGTGCAACCACTGGGTTCTTGTGTAACGTGGGATAGGGCACAGACACTGAGCAAGACGGGGAAGTCTCAGGTCAGTTCCAGAAGGGCCCAGATGATATTCTCTAGATCTAGTTCAAACTTTCTGTTTCCCTTTTGGGAAGACCTATTCCCTTGACCACAACCTCCCTCAAGTCAGATGGACAACTAACAGCTGTGCATAGCCATTTTTTGGAAAGAAGATTTTTCTCTGAGGACCGAAGGCAGGACGAGTTCTCATGGAGTCTAGCATCTGGAAGATTTTTGTTCTTCTGCCCAGAGCTAAAGACTGTTTCCACTGTTTCGCTTTGTCTGTCCAACTGAAAGTCCCACCAGAAGGGTTTTGTTGAAGGCCTCAGAGTTGAATACTCAGGTGTAGGAGAGGTATGGGTGGTTGGGACCTGAAACTATGAGCCTCAGACTGGCTAGGGGCAGAGGGCTTTGTTCTCAAAGGAGCCGCCTTGCCTAAGTCAGCCTTACCTTTGCAGCTGGCCTCAAGCTGGTGAGAGGAACCTCCACAGGAAATGTCAGAGTCCTGTTACGGCAGCGTGTCCCACCTCAGTGTGCAATGCTGGGGTGAAGAGGTGGGGGGGAACCCCCTGCCACGAGGGGGAATTTCCATGTTGCTGTGTGGGTCATAGGTGATGGAAACCATCATCGGTGATGGAGACCACCATAAGTGGTGGAGAAGAGAGACGCCTGAAGGGGCTGGTGCTGCAAAGTCTATCAGCTTTTGCTGTGACAGAGGAGCTCAAGAGGCTGGAGGCAGCTGCTCTGACAGAATGAAACTGGAGCCCATATCCCTCCCTCCTGCAACTAAAAAGGCGGAAAAGGGGAAAGGAGCAGCTTCGCTGGTGACCTTTCCCTCTTGCAAATCTCAACCCGCCTCCCTTCATACACCAGCATCAGGAGCAAACAGCCGGGCTGGGACCTGGCAGACCAGTAGTGGCACGGAACTACCCAAGGAGGTTGGCCCTGTGTGTGTGTGTGTGTTTGTGCGCACCAGAGTGCTTGCTTTCTTCCAGCCTGCAGGCTGCTTCGGGGAGGGGGAGCGGGAAGGGTTAGCTTGCCAGCTTCTCCCGAGGTCCACTGAGAGGTGTCTGTAGGGCTCATCTCGAGGAATGTCAGAGTGCATGTGCTCCGCGAGACGGCCTTTCAGAAGGCATCAGTCCTGCTGTCACGCAGTGGACCACAAATCGGGAGTGACAGCTGTCTCCGTGTGCACCATCCATCTGTGGCAAATGTGTCAGCTAGCTGAACACTCCCGAGGAAACTGCTACAGAGTCGGGGAGGAGGAGGAGGAGGAGAGAGAAAGGGGGAGTGAGAGAGAGAGAGGGAAAAAAGCAGCAGCAACAGGGGCAAAGACCAGCAACACGTAACTCAGCAAGGCCAAGGGTCCTAAATGGTCTTGGAAGAGAGGAGCAAAGGGCTGTTGTGTGATGGGCACCTCCACTGCTCCGTGGAGATGCCCACTAAATAGAACCAAGAACCTCAAAGGTCTCCATAAACATTAATGATGCCATAAAGCTGTCCCAAAAGGTGGCATTCTCAGTAACAGTACCACAGTGGAGGGAAGAGGACAAAAGGACTTGTCCAAGACCATGGCTGAAGGTGCAGCAGAGCTGGGAAGAGGATGCAGCGGTCCTGATGCCGCCCCAGCTGCTCGCTGCCACTCAGGGCCAAGGAACGGGTCAGGCATTGAGGACACAGTGAGACAGCGTAGCTGTCTCCTCTCTTCTCGTCTTGTCCTTTCCATGACACTGAATTCTTTGTCCTGGGTGGATTTGGTGCTGATGGGAAATCGCAGCCATGGGTACTGCTACTGTTTTACCGTTCTTCTGAAGCAGGTACCGTACGGTTAACAGGGAGAAGTCACTGCTTCCCTTGGCTTTCTGCACTCATCCCATTCAATTGTGCTTGAAGAGGTGATTTCCTGGGCTGGAACAAACTTGGTACTTATAGACCACTCACTCTTTAGATGATACTAAGAACATCAGTTCACCTCACTTGGCATGCGTTTTTGACGCTTTTCCAGTAATACCTATTGAGATCCTCTATCACAAATTTACCACGGGCACCAAACAACCTTGGGATTGTTGTACCAACTTTGGGGAGCTACCTACTAAATTATGCATGAACCGGAGTCTTCCTGATGGAAAGCTCCTTGGAGTATTACCCGTGCAATCCCAGAAACCAAGGAACTGGAATCCCCAGGCCACCAGTCATAGCTACCCCTGCAGAGACACACGTCTCATCAACAACTCGGCCTTGAGAATCAGCAACAACCTGAGTCTTTCTGCAGTTGAAAGCCCAGTCTTCATTTTTGGACAAAAACTATCTGTAGGCACCTTCAGGGCTGTTTGGAAGGGGGCAGAAGACTTCTTTCCAGTGGAGGTAGGAGGCCAGAATTAGAAGAAGGGTGCATAGCAGATCAAGCTATGGGTCTTTCTCTGTAGATACTTCTACATTGTGGTCTCAGCTATGGACTCTAAATTTCAGTTGACAATGGTAACTGGGTTGTTTCTGGTCATGGATGGGAGCACAGGAACAATTTAATTTCCAGCCTTAAGTTTTCCAGCATGACATGCACGCTGCAGAGAGGAAACTTCGCCGACACCAGGCCATGGGTTGTGTAATGATAAAAATACCAGTTTCCCACCCCAGGTCTCAAACTTGGGCCAGACATCTCCTGAAACCTGAGGGGATTTCCTGGCTCTGAGTGCTGCCACAATGACTATAAAGTACTTTGTCCATTCTCCAGCATAGAACAGAACAGAACAGAACAGAATAGAATAGAATAGAATAGAATAGAATAGAATAGAATAGAATAGAAGTAGAAAAGAACAGTTCAGTTGGAAGGGACCCATGACGACCATCTAGTCCAGCTGCAGTCCTTTCAAACATTCAACGTCAGGAGCTGGGAATTACAGCAAGGCAAAGCTCCTTTTTCCTCTGAATTCACTGGAGTTTCAGGGAAAACTTTCCAACAAAGGAGGCATGAAATCCCTGGCACCAGTTAGGACAAGCTGGACATCTCCCTCACCGCTACGGCACTGGCGAGGAAGCCCCCGAAGCGCAGGCAGTGACATTTCCATGTTGGCAGCCCCATGCAGCGGGCTGGGGATGCACACGGGAGCAGAGGAGCACAGCCGGTGGGGCAGCGGCCGGACAGGAGGCCACCAGGCTGCCCGGGGAGAGGAGCCCACCAGCTGGGAAAAGGGAGCACCGCGATGAAGATCGCTGATCTCAACGGTTTATGCAAAGTCATACGAGATGCTAAAAACTCAATGCGATTGGAGCTAATTACAGCTAGTTACGGTGCAATTTAAATGCCAGAATAAGCAGTGCAACACTCCTCCTGTTGGATTTGAACGATAATCCCTCTAGTAATGCTTATTTATAACATTGCTTAACACCCAACCAAGCAGTAAATGCAGCTACAACCACTTGTCCAGGAGACAGGGACCTGTCAACCGACCAAGCTAGTGGAAGGTGTTTCCATAGGGAAAACGCAGCAAAGACACTCAGGTTATTCCCATCTGGTTTCCAACACCCAGGTTGGTTGGAAGGAGAGTTGCACATGACGATAAATCAGTAAGTTCAGTGACTGAGCTACCAAAAGTCCCGTTTGTCTGGCAGAGGTGAGTCTCTGCTTAAGAGTGGAGGGGACAAAAGCATTGAAAAAACAAAACAGTTTATAGAAGAGTTAATTCTGTATTTCTTAGCCAACTAAGGACAGTTGGAAATCAGGGCAGATGAGTTAAAGAGAGCTGTGGAATAAAAATTATCCAAGGAAACGTGGGAAGGTGAGAGCAGAAGCAAATATAGTCCCAGCATAAGCTGTCACAGGTAATAGAGCATCACACATCAGGCTCTAAACAAGTGACTTCTTCCATATCATTAAAATTGCAGCTTCTCTGATTGCCTCGCTGACATTCAGATGCTGGAGTGCTTCATCCCCATCCTGTATTCGTTTTGAACGTGTACAAATGATCGCGTTAGGGACAAAACACAGGAGAGTCGGGCCGGATCGGATCAGCGGGATGCTGCTCACTCTTCAGTCGGCTCCCAAAGACATTTCAAAGAATAGATGTGCAGATCTTCAAGGGACTTCCAAAACAGCAGTGAGTGGCATCTTAATTTGGGTGTGGAAACCTGAAGAACAGACTGGAAGAATGAGGACAGTGTAGCAGCATTCAAGAGGAAAGCATGCCCACAAATGCAATAAAGTAAGAACTGCTCTAATCAAAGGTCTCTGGGAGAAAATTGAGCAAAGATGGCATAGCTAATGATCTGAGTAATAAAAAAATTGACAGCTGAAGTCTTCATTGTGTTTGTGTGAAGCTGCTCTATCTTGTACCTATATCAAAGACGTAGCCAGAGTTATTTCGTAATAAATCTGGGCAACCAAGATGACCCAATAATATGCACCTGCCCAGAAAGCGCATCAACAGGGTGGGTGCAGACGTGCCCAGCGACTTGGGGAGAGGAGCTGTTGGCTTTGCTTTTCTCTTCAGGGGTTGGTCTCTTCAAACCCCTCCAGGAGTACAGGAGCTGTGAGAGGCTCTGCACCCAGTCTGCGCCTTCCCGGTTCAGCTGACCTGGTCGCATTGTCACTTGTACCTCGTCTTCCAAAAGATGAGGCTGGACAGAGACATCTCAAGCATTTTTACCCATCTGCTCTTCTGTTTCATCACTGTTAAATGCTTTCACAGATGTCCTGGTTGCCACAGGTCTTTGGCAGGGTTTCACATGGGCATGTGACTTGCGTATGAATAACGCTCCTCTTGGCAGGTCTTTTAACTGCTTGCTCTTCCTTTCTCCTCAAAACTCTCCCAGGACTGAGCTTTGGCCTGTCTTTGGTGGCCTGGCCATTTTCTTGGCAGCTGGGAGAGATGGAGCCTCCAGTCTGCAGGACTCTCGCTGCAGACAGAGCTGATCCTGCTGTCTGCCTGTTGGGGTGCTCCCAACGCTTGCATCGAAGCACAGCCTTCGCAGGCGCACCCCAGCCTTCTGGATCTTGCCACACTTGTTTTTTGGGAAGGTGCTTTTCACGAGCCCAGTAAATACCCAGACTCCTTTCAAAACTGAGCACGTGGCAGGGCACGGTCTCCTTCGCCCTGCCTCCCCTCTCTGAGTGTACGGATCTCACACAGCTTGGTTTTCTAATGAGGGACCGAGCTGGGGTCTCGCCTCCCTTCCTTGCAAAGAAGTGCCCTTCCTGGGGGACATCCCTGGCTGGATCCTAGAGTCGCACAGCAGGGACCTACTCCACATGCTCATTTCCAGCCCCCTCTTCCAGGGTTCTCCTTATCAGTCCCAAATCTGCAAGAGGAGCAGAATGAAGACTTGCACTTCTGTTTCCTTTCCAGAGCCGCTTCCCTCCAGTGTAGTCAGGAAGCTCTGCAACATCCCCTGTCAGCTGCGGGCTCAAGTGTGCTCCCCTTGCTCCTGTCTTCTGCCCCACGCCCAGTTTTCAGGGGATGGCTAGCACATACCACATGCAGGATCTCCAGCCAAAACCCAACAGCCCAACCGAAGGCACAGCGGATGGCTCCCTGGCCAACAGCAAGGCAGAAAGAAAGCTCCGAGCCCCGTGCACCCGCCGCAGACCCCATCCTCCCCAGCCTACCTGCTGCCACGAACAGCCTCGGCCACCGGGACAGACCCTTGCAATGTCTCGCAGTGCCAGCCGCAAAGCTGGCCC
>NW_008824029.1:587052-590178 GCF_000699105.1 Pygoscelis adeliae
GTCCGCTCGATGCACAGGTTGCTCTGCGCTGCCTTATGGAGTCAGGCTGCCTTCAAGAGCCATTAACACCACAGCAGGGAGAAAGCAACAACAAAAGGCTCTAAAGCCATCCCTGTCGTGCCTGGGAAAGTCCTCCCTGGGCTGGGGGTGCCAAAGCCTGCAGAGGTGAAGCTCTGCACAAGGGTGAGACTCTTACGGCTGAAAAATAAGAACAAAAAAAATGAAATCAGAAGCAGAAAAATGGCAAGAGCCCTTACAACCTACCTGGGATGGTTTTACCACCCGGGTAAGAAGAAGAAGAAGAAGCAGCAACCAGGCTGAGAGGCCAGTGATGGTGGTTATAAAGGATGGAAAAAGCTGCAGTGTGAGCAGCTGCAGCCATGTGGCTGCTCTCCTGGGTTCATGTCCCACTCTCTTCCCACCTCACTTTCACTCCCCAGCCTCTGTCCCTTGGGACACACTCCGTCCTCCAGACCCGTTCATCCCACCTCCCTCGGCTCTCAGCAGGACCTTCCCATCCCCGGGCCCCCGGTCGTATCCTCTGCCCGTGGGACCTGAGGCAGCATCTCCTGGGGCATTGATGCTGGTTGGCTGGCCGTGCACACGCTGGTTGGCCTGGTGGTGGTTCTGGAAGATACTGCTGCCTTCACGCGGCAGCATTTCTTTGGAAATGTGGGGCAGCACTTTGGGTCTTTCTCTCGGACTAAGCCAAGAAGCTTCACAAAACCTCTTACCACTTTTGAGATTTTGACTATTTCGTCCAAATCGGTTGAAACGGGACCAGGCACTTGGGAAGCTGAAGGCTGGGACAGCCAGCGTCACCACGTGAACCTTGCTCCTTTATGGCAGCAAGCTAAACCCACGGCACTGCATTTAAACTGGAGGAGGCGCCAGTGGATAAGCAGGAGCTGGGAGCAGGGAACAGGGATGAACTGGCAGGAGCTGTCGGGTTGCTCGTCGGACATCAGCACCTGGCAAAGTCCAGGGTTGCTGGAGCTGTACAACGAGGAATTAGAGAAAAGTCCGTGCCAGTTGACGTATCTGGGGAGAACAGGCTTCCTTCAGCTCATCTGACACATTTTTGGAGAGGATGAAGTTTGGCCGATGATGAGAATAGCTCTGTGGCAAGCTGCTTTGGAAACGCCTGGTCTGGTACCATGCAATGTATTGATTCAGAAAAGAGGCAAAGATAAGAATAACCTGCTGCACGTTGAACAAGCCAAAGCCTGGCTTGGGAACATCTCCCAAGCAGGGAGTCAGCCTTGGCAAGTTGTGTCTGGGTTGTCATCTTCGCCTGCTCCACCACTCACCTGCTTTTTAAACTGAACGTGGAAATCAATTGATTTGATTCCAACCAAACGGCAGAGTTGGAGGCAAATGTGGAGATGTAAGAGCAGCGGCGAGGGAAGAGGGTAGTACAGGGTAGAGGGAAGAGGGAAGAGGGTAGTACCAGGTACACTCTCCTGGTACTGCAAGGTGCCCAAGATGGACAGCAGGGAAGGAGGCCCTGTCCTGGTTTCGGCAGGGATAGAGTTAATTTCTTTCCTAGTAGCTGGGGCAGTGCTGTGGTTTGGATTTAGGATGAGAACAAAGTTGATAACACACCGATGTTTTAGCTGTTGCTAGGTAGTGCTTACACTAGCCAAGGACTTTTTAGTTTCCCATGCTCTACCAACTGAGCAGGCTGGAGGGGCACAAGAAGCTGGGAGGGGGCACAGCCAAACTGGCCAAAGGGACATTCCATACCATGGGACGTCATGCTCAGTACAGAAACTGGGGGAAGCTGGCCGGGGGGGCCGCTGCTCGGGGACTGGCTGGGCATCGGTCGGCGGGTGGTGAGCAATTGTACTGTGCATCACTTGCTTTGTGTATTGTTATTGTTATTATTTTATTTTAATTATTAAACTGTTTTTATCTCAACCCACGAGTTTTTCTCACTTGTGCTTTTCCAATTCTCTCCCCCATCCCACCGGGTGGGGGGGGAGTGAGCGAGCGGCTGCGTGGTGCTCAGTTGCCGACTGAGGTTAAACCACGACAGGCCCCTTGGGAGGGAAAGGGTGAGGAGGGTCTGGGTGAAGGTCCGGAGGATCCATCATCCGCTCACCTGGGCTGCTCTCAGCACTCCGTGGGGCCGATGGAGGCACCAGCAGCATCTGCAGGGTGCTGGGAAGGGTGCATGGAGCGAAGGGGAAAGCTGTCATCCTGCTCTGTGACCCACCGTGGGGGACAACACGCTGCACCGCACAGAGATCAACTTGAAGGCAGAGCCCCGGCAACTTCAAATCAACAAACATGTACAAGATAACGGCAAGAGCCGCAGACCGGAGAGGAATGGGAGAGTGAGCATCCCTTCCAAGCAGCCAGGGAAGAAAAAAAAAATCAAAAAAAAGCACGTTGGCTAGAAGGTGCTTTACGAAGTATTTATGAGGTGTGCTCTTTAAAAATGGATAAGACTGCAGAACTACTGCAAGCGCCAGGGACGGGAAGCTTTGCTGCCCAAGGAAGGCCAGGATGAGCGAGCCTCTGCTTGGGGAAGCAGCGTGCACACCATGTCCTTGCTTCTGTGCAGCCCCCGGCGGGCTGCGGGACCTGCGCTGCCCCCCGTTGTGCTGGTTTACTGCCGCTCAGGATCCGGATTGAAAGGGAAATCGTCTTCCGGATCCTTTCTCCAGGAGCTGGAGTAGCTCCTGACACCAGGCTCCTGTCCCACCCATCTTGAGGGGGTACTGCGTCCAGGGTGAACCTGCTGCCAGCTCTGCAAAGCTGCCCGCTCCCTGCAGGGGAGGGCCGGCGTGCAAAAAAAGGAGTAGGCTTGGACGAGAAGTGGAGGAGCGCTGGACACCCTCCATCTTCGGCAGCAAGATGCTGCAGGCCAGAACTGGCCGTAGGCTGGATGAGCCAAGAATAGCAAAGAAAAGGTACAGCGCGCTTGGATGCAGCTTTGGAGGTGGAGGATGAAGAGGAGGGAGGCAGAGTTTTGGAGGGCAGGGATGGGGGTGGGCAGGCAGGCTGGGACCAGCGTGTTGGGCCCACACAGCGGCTGGGCGAGGGCTGCCGCCCTGTGCAGAGACCTGCCCGCTCCTGTCACCCCTTCTGCAGCGCTTTCACACCCCCAGCCTCCGTTAG
>NW_008824029.1:590661-597120 GCF_000699105.1 Pygoscelis adeliae
GGTTTGCATTTCCCGCAGCGTGCCACACCGGTGGCTGTTCTCACACTTGGACAAATGAAGCTTTAAGAGGTAAGACACGAGTGGCTTTGGGGAGGAGGAGGAGGAGGGTGAGGCAAAACCAGTGGGGTCTGCCCGGGTGCCCCGTGTCCATGGGGGTGAGGCGAGGGCAGCAGCCTTGCCTGGCTGGATGCTCCCATCCTGTTGCTAACCACAGGACCACGCAGCCTGGGTCCCTCCCAGAAAGCCGGACCCCTTGGAAGTCTTTGGGTCAAAACCCGTGCGGTGTCCCACCGCAATGAGGCACAAACGCACCGTTTCTCTTTGCTTCTCATATAAACAACCTGCTTTGTACAGGGCAAGCGCTCCAGAAGAGAAGATGCTTCCAGCTGTAAGAAGACAAGCATGCTGGTCAACAAATTAGCTAAAGGCATGGCTCAGCCTCCTAGCAATCCAAGCAAAGAAAAGAAGGAAAAAACCACATATCAGTGGGTGAGATCCTGCCCTCTTGCCCCCAGCTCAGTGACAATGCTATGACAGTGCGGAGGAGTTTGTTTCAACAGCCGCTGTAGCCAGCGTCTGGAGAAAGCAACAGATGGGAACACCTTTCTGCAGCTGCGAGCTGGAGCTGGAGCTGGCTTTCTGCAACTGGAGCTGAGCTGGGCCACTCGGAGCATCCCTCCAGCGTGACAGTCCCCCTGGCAAAAGCCACAGGAAAAATGCCTGGAGGAGGCAGTACAGTGAAATTGCAACCATGGAGCATGGAGGCTCTCACATTTGGTTGCTGAAGGTAAGTGACCGGGGCTGTTGGAGCATCCTGTGGCTCTGCTGCAGGAACGTTGTACCTCCTGCTGCCCTGGGGAAAAGTCCTGTATCAGGGCACTGCCTGTCGTTCATGTGCCGGTTGAAATGACCCCCAATGGCCTTTTCTGCTGGGACTCGTGTGGCAAGGAACAAGAGCTGCTGCTCAGGGAGGGGTGGACTCAAGGGAAAGAAAGTCCACCCCATCTCTTCTCCATAAAAGCATCTGCGTACCCCTCCCAACTGCCTCTCCCAAGGGTCTGCTCTCAGCCTCACATGGGGATGGTTCCCAAGCAGGTCTGGTCAGAAGTCCCAGGTCACACACATGTCAGACAACCCCCCAAAAGGCCTCCAAATATTTTCTGAGGATCCTGGAGTCTTTATTGTGTCTTCTCTCAGGCAAATGTTCAACCCTCCCTGGCACCAGAGGAAATTTAGACTCCCAACGATGTCCCATGAATTTCACCTCCGTAAGACCAAAATAAATGGCACGCTGACTCCTGCTGCTTGCCTTCCTCAGCAAAATAGTCCTAGTAATCCAGGGTAGCAACAAGGTCCTGCTCCACGCAGGGAAAGCAGGCTGAGGACTTGCGCTCCGAGGCTCCTACCAGGGAAGCTCAGCAGCTTGGGGACACCAGCTCAGAAGAGAAACGTCCTCGTTTATCTGGGTGAATTGCTGACACTGTGGTTGCTGGATGGGCTGTGGGTTCTGGTTGCGTCTGGCCAAGCCTGGATGAAAATTATTTGTAGAGACCCTGCAGCCAAGCCCATGAGCAGCCTTTATAGTCTCACTTGGGACCACAATTTCCATGGAAAGTTTGGACGTTGAGGCTTCTCCATACCTCTGTCTACCTGCTCCATCTTTATCATGAATCTTTTCACCAGCTTAAAGGGTGAAACTCTGTTGAGCTGGCCCATGACAGCCCAACTTGTAGAGATGGGTTTGATGATCCAGAGACCTGAGTGACACAGAGACCCTGACCCTTTTCCTGCAGGCCACTGAAGTGCCTTCAGGCGAGCAAGAACCTTCAGTCATTAGAAAGGCTGGATTGATACTAATTGCCCCAAAAGAGAAAAGCTCCATGTGCCATCCCCAGACCCCCAGGCCTTCAGAATTTCTATGGGCAGCATGAAATTAGTAAATTGCTATTTGTGTGATTTCCTAGACCCCTGCCCACAGGACATTTTTGTTCTGTCATGTAATGTAAACTCCAGGGTCTGGATGCTCAGAGAATAATAAGTAACTGCAAGGAGAAAAGCAAAATGTAACATGGTCCCTAGGAGAGCTGCAGGCTCCACAGAGCATCTCCAGGAACACGGCACTCACACGCAGAGCCGAGGCAATCACCCTGCTGCAGCACTGACCCTTCTTTATCTCCTCCTCTTGAGCGCATCAGTTTTCCCCCACTTGTTTATTGTTAGGGAAAAAAAAGCCATGATTAACAGCCGAAATTTATTTATTGTTTTTTAATTATAACAAATGAACAGATTTCATGGCAAAACAGGTCTCTGCAGATCCTGATCCCCTGGAGTCCATCGGTCTGCTCTGGCCACGCGGATCAGCCTGACACCATGTCCCCCCCCAGACCGGGATGGCGCTCAGCAAGCGGTACTGGCCCCTTTTCCCATGAGTGAGCAGCGTGATCAGCCAGCCGAGGTCAGGCCCCCGTTACGCTCGGTGCCCTGCAGTGCTCCCCGAGGCACCAATCCAGCCCCAGAACACTTGTGAGCTAAGTGGGTCAGGTAAGGGCATGTCAACAAGCAAGGTCACCTGGGTTTGGTGCTGGTGGTGCCTTTGCTGAGCCTGGAGGTCACTCCACTTGGGCACAGTCTGGGTATTTCTTGCTCTGGCCAGCGCTGAATTTAACGGTCCCCCCATGGGTACAAGTAACAATTCACGCCAGTGAAAATGGGACAGACAACCATCACTGAAAGCAGTTCTTGCAAGCAACGCCAAGCACAGGGATGCTCCTTGCACTGGCCACAGATGTGCTACACACAGGTGCCCGCGCATCCTTCCACCTTCGGACATGAAGCTGTCTTGTCACCCAAGAAGCTCATCAGGTACCTTCGTTCCAGCCAGTTACCACCACTGTTAGCAGCAGGCCACCATCTCATCCACCATCTCATCCAACCTCTGCACAAATGAGACCTGAGATGTGGAGCTCAAGTGATCGGTGGAGGGATGATATTTCTGTTCTTATGGTCCTGGATGTCTCTGCAGACCAGCTTCTCTTGACTGAGATACCGCTGGGGAAACCTTTTCAGAAAGCCTGAATGCCCTCACCTCTCCAGACACCTCTCCTTGGCTTTGTTTCAGAACAATTCAAAACAAAAGCTAGAAACTCCCCAGCATGCTCCTCCATCACCGGAGCGTGGCTGAAGGGACAAGCAGACCATGACACTCATTAACCATGGTGAGTTACTGGACTACTAGTATTTGTTCAGATGGTGCAGACACAGCACAAGACACAAGAAACATCTCTTTTTCTCTCTGATATGGTGTGGTCAGAGAAAAAGGAATGACAGGCTGGACACACATGCTGTAAAGGAGATCTCCAGCAGGTGCATGTCTCCTGTGAACCAATGGAGATCATGGTGGTTCATGAACTCTCAGGTGTTTCCACTGAGTGGAACTGAGTATAAACTCAGCCCTCAGCAACAGGGTGTGCTCCATCTTCTCAGGTGGTCCTATCTCTTCTCTGGAGGCTGAAGAGCTGGCGGCAAGTCAGGATGATGATTTTTGGGGACAAGGCCGTGGATGTGTCGTGGTTTAACCTCAGCCGGCAACTGAGCCCCACGCAGCCGCTTGCTCACTCCCCACCACCTGGTGGGATGGGGGGGAGAACTGGAAGAGTAAAAGTGAGAAAACTCGTGGGTTGAGATAAAAACAGTTTAATAATTGAAATAACAATAATACTGATAACAGAATACACAAAGCAAGTGATGCACAGTACAATTGCTCACCACCCGCCGACCGATGCCCAGCCACTCCCCAAGCAGCGGCCCCCCCGGCCAGCTTCCCCCCGTTTATGTACTGAGCATGACGTCCCATGGTATGGAATGTCCCTTTGGCCAGTTTGGCTGTGCCCCCTCCCAGCTTCTTGTGCCCCTCCAGCCTGCTCAGTCGGTAGAGCATGGGAAACTAAAAAGTCCTTGGCTAGTGTAAGCACTGCTCAGCAACAACTCAAACATCGGTGCCTTACCAATTTTGTTCCCATCCTAAATCCAAAACACAGCACTGTACCAGCTACTAGGAAGGAAATTAACTCTGTCCCTGCCGAAACCAGGATAGGACAGGAGCTGCTGGGAAGGGGAGGGTCAAGGTTTCTGGCTCTCTGATGGGTGCTGGTAGGGGTGGCTGCTCTGCTGGGGCTGGTGTTAGAGGAAGCGTGTTAGTGAGGATCAGTCTGGGTGGGGGTGCTGAGGACCTGGGAGAGGTGAGAGCAGTTGATGAGGAGCAGCTCTGGTGTTAGTGCGTGTGCTTCAACGTCCCTGGGCACCAGTTGCCTTCTTCCTTCCCAACGGACAGGGGACTCCCAGCAGTGTGGCCTTTGTGAAGAGCAGCTGATGCTAACCCATGCATTCACGTGTGTCCCACCACACTGAAGAGGTGCAGAGGCAGCTCTTGAGGACTTGCAAACAGTGCAGGGTGAGGGAGGTGGGAATGGGCTCAGGGATGCTGCAGGAGGTGTTTCTTCTCAGAAGGCAAAAGCAGAGGGTGGAGAATAGCAGGAGGAGATACTCGAGGGATGGGAGGAAGGGGGTGTCCTCTCATGAACCGTTCTCCCAGGTCCAGCCTTGCATTTGTGCATATTAAACACATAGCTTCTGCCCTGGCTTCTAGTTCCTGAAGGCAAATAGAAAGGGGTTGCCGGGATAGCATCCCAGGCAGCTGGTGAGTGGGACAGTTCTCTAGCCAAACCAGAGATACACTGCTATGTTTTCCCAGCAAGCATGAAACAGTCTGATAAGAGACCCCTCATCTCTTGACCTTCGTGCAGCGGACTCCATCCCCAGTGCCCTCCCACTGCCACCCCCACCCTCCATCCCATTTAGCCTGGAGGTGCCTGGAAAAAGGTGAGGAGCAGGGAGGAAGCTCTCTGGTTCATTGATCCCATCTCTCCAAGGCACAGTAGGCGCCTGGGCACCATTAGAGTGGCTGGTTGTTATTGTCGTTGCTGATTTCTGTACTCTTCTGCCTCTTTCTCCCTGACTGGTTTGGTGGCCCTGTCATTACCAGGTTTCCCCAGCTGCCTGTCAGGGTCCTACTGGCCTCAGCGTTGCCTCAGGCTCTCAGATAACAAACAAGGCACGGAAGAGTTCTTGGGCTTCCACGGCCTTAATTAGCTGGTGTCATTTTAGGGACGTGTGTCCTGCTGGCTGCAAGGAGACAAAGACAGCTCAGGAGGCATCTTTAAACACATCCAATTAGAGGGGGCTTTAGAGACAAGCCGTCAGCTCCCGAACGGGCAGGGGCCCCTGCCAAAAAACCTCATGTCCTAACTGGAGACTGATGGCGAGTTGTTCTTCCCCTGGTAAACACGATCCTCCCTTCAGCGTGACCTGTCACTGCTCTTGCTCTGCTGGCCTTCACGGCGTCGCTCCTGATTTTACACCAGCACAAATGACGGCAGAACCAAGGAACCTGCAAGCGAATCCTAGCGTACTCAAAGCTTGGATAGATGTTGATATAAAATCAGTCTGTGTTTTCTCTGGCCCATTTGCACCAGTCCTGGATCTCCAAAGGAACTGCTGTAACTGCTGCCTGGTGTTTCTGGACACAGTACAACTCTCCTGTCCCTCCTTCACTGGCAGGATTAGCCTGTGTGATGACAGGCTGATGTGCCAACTTCTCAGCTGGTTTCTTCATGACCGCAATCATCTGTTGCTGAGATGCAGCCCAAGGAGATACTTTCTTCCTAAGGAGCGAACGTGAACGTCCTCTGCAGGCTGTGCGCTGTGGGCTGTCCACCACAAGCGCCCGCTCACCACTGCGGCAAGGCCATGCCCAACAGGACCAACAACTAGAAGGCAGCCTGAGGTCCCACTGAGAGGCAGCGGCTGGCTGATGTCACATGGGCAACCCCGTTGGCGTTGAAGTGACCTAAGTTATCTTGGCATCTCATTTGGTTTCAGTGGTGGAGCAGGGGAGGTAAAAACCACGAGTGTTACAGGAGAGCCTGAGATGTTTGTTCTTTGACAGCTGTATGCAGGTGTTTGCAAAGCCCTTGTGGGGAGCTCTGCACCCCAGTCGACCATGAACATCTCCAGCCAAACATGAACACACCCAGACTGCCAGAGCCTTCCTGGTTACAAGGTGAGTTTGTCCCTTCTCCCTACGCGTGTCCTGGCTATGACAGGTCACCTCTGGCACCTGCCTATCCCTCAGGTCTCTTGAGGAGGTCCAAAGGGAGGTCCCTTGGAGGCACCCATCCTCCACCACTGCCCCAAGTCCTTCCCCTCACTGCTGCACCAGGTAGCAGCATCCACCACCATCCCTTCAGCCTCCACCTCTCTGCTTCCCCAGCCTCCTCAGCGGGAGGCAGCTGGATCAGTAGCCTCCCCTGGGGCTGAAAACTGGCTATTAAAACCTCCTGGAAACGGGGTCACCATCCCACCTTCAGTCCCGGACACGGCGCTGGGGAGACCAAGCTCCAC
>NW_008824029.1:597537-601916 GCF_000699105.1 Pygoscelis adeliae
CGGCGCCGGGGGGCCACGCTGGCCGTTGCCCCAAGCGGCCGTGTTCGGGGAGGTGTGTGGGGCGGCTGTCAGATCACATCAGCATCCCGGCTCCGGCGCGGTGACTCGATTAAGGTCCTTCGCCGCAGAACCAGTTAAAGAGTCAGCGACTCACTCAACCGTCTGGGCAGAGCCAGGGGTGGCGCGGGCACCGCTGGGCACGGGGACCTCCCAGGGATGGGGTGGAGGAGGAAAGATGGGGTTTAGGGTTTTTTTTCCTTTTGAAATGCGGCAGGGAAAGCGAGATCCCTGCTCGGCGTGTGGGGAAGTTCATCTTCCAAATAACCCCTCGAGGTGGTGCTGAGCCCGCGGCACCACAGAGCTCCTGAATTTTGCTTTACCACGTGTACGCCCTGCAAAGCCGAGCCCTCGGGGCAGGGCTGGGGAAGGATGGCTCGGCCAGGGGTTGGATCCGTTCCTCTCTCCGTCACAGCCTCTGAGGGGATCCTGGGGAAGTTGCCAGAGTCTGGATTATTTTTTCAGCTGTTGCATCTTCCAGTGCTCCAGCTGGAGCTGTCCCCTCTGCATCCCACCTCCCTGCACCTGCAGGGTGCTGCTGAGGCCAGAGGGAGTGATCTGATGTGATGGGGAAAATGAGGCAGGGGCTAGATGCTTGAGCACATATGCTATCCAAAGTCATGGTGGATGGCTTTTAGGACTGTCATGAAGCCGTTGGCTTTGTTTGCACCAGAGAAACCACGGAAGGAGCTGCTGTGGCAATGGCGAGCAAGGCCCATGGCCGGACACACGCTGCTGTGACAGTCTGGGAGGAGAGGGCTACACCAATTTGTGGCGCCGTGTCCCCACCCCACTCCCACGGTGAGGAGCGAGTGGTGCAAGATGCAGGGCGTGCGCGCCAAGGCCCTTCTCCCACCTTGCGCCTGGGAGGCTTGGCCGGCGAAGACGGGGGAATGAGGGGCTGCTCTGGTGACAGACCCACCTCCTCACCACCAGCAGCCATCTACCACCGGGCACGTGGTCCCGCTCTGGTACAAAGGGACACTGAGGTGACGCGGTCACTGGGATTATCTTTCCCTTGCTAAATAAAGGGACTGAAGAAGCTTGTGTTCATGCCAGGTATAATCTGGGAAAAGAAGATCCACTTTGACCCATGCACAGGAAGGGAACTCATGGGTTGACCAAGACAAACCTGTCCCTTCCCCAGCATGACATCTCTCATTGAAGGTAATGAGAACCAGTCATGCTTCAACCTTTCTGGTCTACGCAGTCCAGGAAGATGCCGGCATGGGTGCTTGTTACAGTGACAGCACTGGTGGGGCACCAGGAAGCCTGAAGAGTCACTCTTGTATTTTGGAAGGGACTGTAGGGCTGAATGGGGCAGATCCCCATCCTATTGTGTATGGACCTTACGGTCCTGGGGCTGTCCAGGCTACCCCCTTGCCAGCCCCCAGCCTGGCTCGTGCTTTGCGCATGCCAGCGTGACTGCATGTTCTTCGGGGCATGGTGCTCCTACCTGCACGGCACCAACTGCATCCTTACAGAGCCGCAGCACACTTGGGACTGGAAGGGGCCTCTGGAGATGGTCTGGTCCAACCCCCCTGCTCAAAGCCTACCCCCTCCCTGATCTTTAGGGCACTCCACCAGAGCTCCTCTTCTAATCTGCCCAAGGAGTAGCCGGCCTCAGAGAGTCTCCTGGCAGCCAGGCATGGGAGCTAGCACGGGACCTCCCTGGCAGTGTCCCGCTAAGTGGAACAGTGCTCGCCACACCCAGCTCCGATGCAGCTGGGGGAGAAGTGGCACCTAAGCCAAAGTGAACAGCAAGGTGGCATGTGTCCCCCAGGAGACACTGCTGGGGAAAAAGGGGTCTGCAGCTTGCTGCCCACCTCTGCTGCCTTCAGGCTGATGTCCCTTGTGCCAGGAAGGACCAAACCTGGGAAGCAGGGACCCAAATCCCACTCCCCAGCGCGAGTGGGGCCGGGGCAGGCTCTGCCCGCAGACCCGATGCTGTGCTCAGCCCTTGCTGCGGAGCAGCCGGCAGCCTGTGTGACAAGCCAGACCAGCATGGTGGATGGCAGTAATTATCGTGCCGCCCACAGCTGAAGGGGAGCATATGGTAAGGAAAAGGAAACTAACTTGTATTTTTCCGCACCCCCGGGCTCAGCCTTTCTGGGGCTGTCACAGTCGATTTGTGCTGCCTGAGCTGTTTCGCCCCAGCCGCCTCTGCATCCGGCAGCTCCCTCCCAGGCAGCGGCGAGGCTGGTGCTCGCTGCTCCCGCAGCCCCTTGTGCCGGGGAAGCCGGCCGGCAACTCCGTGGGGTGCAACCAGCCGCAGTCCTGCTCCCTTGTCCCTGGTGGTACGTGGCCGGCACAGTGCTGGGGCGGTGGGTGGGGAGCTGGACCACGCGTGGGGTGGGTGCCTGGGGTGGTGTGGTGGATGAGTCTGCAGCCACATGGTTAAAAGGGCACCTTGGGGTGCAGAGAACCTGAGGACCCCTGGCTGGAGCCTGACACCCACCCCGGCATAGGGCTGGGTTTGGGGAGATCTCTCCCGCAGCCCTGGCCTATCCATCAGCTCTGCGCTGTCTCCTGCAGGTGCGTTGCTCCCCACCGGAGCTCCACCGCAGCCCCTAAAAGACACTACAAGTCCTAGGCAGAGCCCCCCCCGAGCCGCTGCGCTGTGCCACGGGCAGCAATTCATCAGGGTCTCTCCATTGCAGTGATACCCTGCCATGACGTGGCATCTCAGGTGGCCCCAAGGAGGCCTGGATCTGGCGGAGAGGGAAAGCTGCTGTGTTAATCCAGAGCTCTCTCCCATTCATCTGTCTAGCCCAAATAGTCTTGCTAAAAGCGATGGTAGATGTAGCAGGCAACTTTCCTTGGTTTGAGCACGGTGGTTTTCGTGCCACCTTATTACCAGTGGGGGCTTTTCAGGTATGGGATGAAGCGCAGCATCTCTGTGAAGCTGCCCAGAGGCGTTAGCGTGGCTGCATGCCATCTGGCGCGGGCAGGTTCGTGGTGAATTTGGCCGCGTCAGGGAAAGGAGGGTACCAGTGCCGCAGCGGAGTTTCTTCAAGGGTCGTGAGCCACAGGAGCCATTGCGTGTTGCGGTGCGGGGCTGTGCCAGCAGCTGCCTGAGCATCCTCGCCAGCATAACCAGAGACTGGTTACGTCTGCCAACTGGGCACAGACTCATCCCTGGAAAGCAAACTCCCATTTTTCATTTAGAAAGGGGAATCGGGAGTAC
Source organism: Pygoscelis adeliae (assembly GCF_000699105.1). Lineage (NCBI taxonomy): Eukaryota > Metazoa > Chordata > Aves > Sphenisciformes > Spheniscidae > Pygoscelis > Pygoscelis adeliae. Next base: position 600,782 of record NW_008824029.1, read on the forward strand.
CCAGTTCTTTTCCAGACCCGATGCTGCTGCCAAGGGGCTCTTGGGAGAGGCTGGACTGAGCCGCTGTTTCTATGCAGCGTGATGTGAAACTGGTTTTCTCGACTATTGGTTTTGGAGCCTGGTGTCTCACTCTTACAGGGCAACATCTCGGGGCTCCAGCTTGAGACAGAGTGTTTGAAAATGGAGTTCAATTGCTGGGGAGGAAAGGACCGTTCGGTGTGGTTGGTTTGAGACCTTTTCAGGATGCAACAGCTCAAAAATCTTCAGGCTGCTGCCCTGACGTTGTGAAACACCAGCTCTGGTCACCCAGGTACCAAAAAGGGAGGATTTTGTGGGGGTGTGGTACACACGGGTGGGTGCTGGCCACAGGATGCAACCCCAGCATCCCAGGGGGGGTTTATGTCTTCAGGAGTAAACTCGATGAGCAGGGAGAGCTCAACCCCCAACAAAGCCCTCAGCAAACATCAGCAGAAAGAGGGGAAATGGGGAAAACGTGGGGCTGCATGAGTGTGCTCTGGAGCTGCCCTTCCCGCAGTGGTGGTCACCTTCCTGGGCTCGTTTCCAGCCCCTGGCAGCCATACAGCCGGGACACCACGGCTGGAGAGAGCAGCCACCAAGCTCCTTCCCCTCCTCCAGCGGGAGCGTGGTCAGGAGGTGCCCGTGTTTGTCCAGTTCAGCCCTGGGCCAACTCGCCGCAGCGCCTATCGGTCCCCGGACATCAGAGGAAGGTGGCACGAGCGGAGGCTGGTGGTTTTTAACACGCATCCCTCAACGGCCCAAAAAGCTGCTGACCTCCCGGGCACGGCGTGCGGTCCATCTGTCGCGTGAGCCTCTAGCCCGGGGACAGATTGCACGACATGGTCCTGAGCATTGCTCAATGCTGGGGCCGTGTCTCCCGGGCACGGCCGGCTCCGGCCGCTCCCCTCTGCTGCTGCTTTCCCCAGCCAGTGCCTCCAGCCCCCCCCAGCAGTGGTGCATCCCCCCCTCCCCGCTGACTAACATCATCCCAATTATGCAGATTGAGAAATAAAAGGGGGTTGTGCAGCCCCTTGGCTCATCGATAACCCAGGGTGGAGGGATGATGTGCACAGATAATGTGAGCATCAATTAGTTTCTCTCTAATGGCAGGAGGAGG
>NW_008824029.1:602008-602572 GCF_000699105.1 Pygoscelis adeliae
ATGCGGCTGTGATGCGGGGAGCCCTCTCCATGCCCACGTCCCCTCCTTGTGCTGGCTCCCTCTAGCCATGCACCTTGGGTTTGCCTGCAGGACCCCAAAAGTGTAACCCCCACCCCCAGGCTCCCTTCCCATTTCCTTACCTAGCACAGGAGCCGATTTTGGGGAAAAAAATGATTTGGGGGGAAAAAAAAAACAACCCTCAAACCCAAGCTCAACTCCTCCAGCCAGGGATGACTAGACGGGAGCGGTGGGGTGGGCTAGGAAGGAGAAGACCCCCGGGAAGCCGCGGCTCGGTGCCTCCTCCCCCTGCGGGTCCCTGACCTCCTGTTTGCCTGTCAAGAGCGAGCTCCACCACCGAAACACCCCCTGTCAAATTAGTGAGTCAGAAGACGTAAGAGAGACCACCGCTGCTAATTTGTACATTAACTGGTTCTGACAGAAATATTTCACAAGTGAAAAAACAGAAAATGTGCCTCAAGACAATGTGCAACTTCCGTACCAGCAAACTTCTGCTTAACTGTGCGGTGCCCGAGGAGGGGGGACCCCCCCGCCCCGAAACGCCCC
>NW_008824029.1:605707-606439 GCF_000699105.1 Pygoscelis adeliae
GGGCAGCAGGAGCAGCCGGCAGCGCGGTGGGCTCACATGCCCACAGCAGCCTGCCCTCTCGCCCCTGCCCCGCCAAGTGCGACCTGGCGTCCTCGGGGTGACTTGTGCTGTCACTTGGCTTTCTGCAGCCACAGCCTCTTGATTAGGGTCTTACCGCCATGCCAGGGCAGGGCCCGGTGGGACAGCCCCTGCCTGCTTGCTGCCTTCATCGTCACACGCGTGCTCCAGCCTCTCTGCTGTTCATATGGGTCGGTGCAACAGCACTCTTGCTCCCTCTTCCCCCGTCCTGCTGTCCGACCTTCCGTCCGTCCTTCCCTTCTGACCCACCGCTCTCACTGCCTGTCCCCATCTCCCCCTTCAGACCTCAGGCTTAAGACATGACAGAGTCAAGGGATGACAAATTTACTGATGAAGCAACACACTACGCCGAAGCTGATGTGTCAAATACAATCAGATCTTTTGACACACAATTATATGTAATTATAAAGCAGTTAGCGCTGGCTCAACCCTTGTGAATCACACACAATCACGGCTTGATTTCACCTCCCTCTCCTCCGTGGCCCCTGCTCTTGTCCATTGCCAAGTTGGTGACCCTGGGGGTGTCCTGAGGGCTCTCGGTGGCTCAGGGCCATGGGCAGCATTGCTGCCGTCCACCACCAGCCACGTGCCTGCTCCTGGGAGATGCTGTCCCCGCCACGCACCAGCCCACCCGGGGCCCGAGGGTCCCCGGCT
>NW_008824030.1:0-17793 GCF_000699105.1 Pygoscelis adeliae
CAACCCAAACTATTCTATGATTCTATCCATGCTCAACTGGTTCTTCAAACTTTCTGGTTTTGCTTGCAATTGTATTGTTTTCTTTTGGTCTTTTTCTAGGGCATACAGGTGTCCAGATTTTTCCTGTTGTGATCATAATTCCTTTGTTTTCTTTAGCTCACTTTCTAAGGTCTCCCCTTATATCTAAGGCTTCCGGTTTATCCAAGCGCAACTGGGTCTTCAGATTTTTCCAGTCATGCTTATAATTCCTCTGTTTTCTTTCATCCACGTTCTAGTGTCTCCCCCTCTTGCTGGAGGCAAGTTAAAAATAATCAGATACTACTTTGATCTCATTGCCCTCTGCCTCATCCTACTCTTTGCTTCACTAAACATTGCTTAATATCCTCAGGGGTGAGGCACTGGGGTAATTCCTTCTCAGATTTCCAAAACATTGAGGGTGGGGTGGTGGTGTCAGCCAGTATAAACACCGTGTGACTGGCTCCCATAACTGCGTGCAGGGCCAACCTGCAACTCATTTCACCTTTTCCTGTGCTCCACTCTTCCTTGTCCAAAATGGCATTTCCTATTGGAGGCCCGTGGGTTGTACAGTAAGGCAGTAGGAGGCCGTCAGATACATGAGTATTTGCAGCCTCCAGGTAGAACAGAAGGGCACTCAGAGGCCCATGTTGCACCCAAGAAACACACTTGGAAGTTCCTGGGGTTCACAGAAAGGCACTCCAAACAAAAAAGCTCCTGGAGGCCTGTTGCACATATAAAATCACTCAGAGGTGTGTTCCCCCCCACCCCCCCCCACCCCCAGCATGATGGGCACCCAGAGGCCCTGAGAACAGACTGAAAAGGGCTAAACATAAAAGCAATCAGAGCAAAGATCTGCACAGAAAGGTACTTGGAGGCCCCTGTCTCTAACAGAATGGGATAAAGAGGCACCTGGGAGAGACAAAAACCACATGGAGGGCCCTGGATTGTGCAGAAAGTTACACGGAGGTCTCTGGGCGATACAGAAAGGAACTCAGAGGACCCTGGATCTAATAGAAAAGCACAGATCGGTCACTGGGCAGCACAAAAAAAGCTCACAGAGGTCCTTGGTTCAAACAGGAAGGCAGTCCGATGCCGCAGAACCACAAAAAAAGGCAATCATCTGAGGCCCCCTGAGTTGAACAGAAATTTCAGCCCAATGTCCTCCCTGTCCCTTTCTCTGTTGCCCAGGGAGTTCTGAATGTCTTTCTATTTGAGCCAGGGGCCTCTGACTGCCTTTCTGTGTGACCCAGGATCCTTATTCAGCATTTCCTAGGACAAGGTTGTTGAATAGAAAGCACTGAGGACTTGGACTGCTTGTGAAGACATGCCAGGCATGCAGCAAATTAATTACAACAGCTTGAAACTGCCACAAGAGCTGGCTCTATTGGTTTGCTTCACATGCCAGTCTTGCTCTCCCCTTTTTTTAAAGCTTGCCAGGTTTTGTCTTTAACCTGTACAATATTTCTTGTTATAGTCAACTTTGTTCTGTTAAAGTGAAGTAAGTATTTCTGGGAACACTTAAGTACTTCCAGGAAGTAGATAACTAACCAATTCCTGCAGTCCATAAGCACACCTTAGTTTAATAAGTCATCAATTACAGGAGATTCTTGCACAATTTTGTTCCTTTGGTTCTGTCTGTGTGTCTCACAGCAACTTGTTCTGTACTCACACTCTGTTACTTCTTATCCCCATAACTTCAATATATATCTTTTTGTGAAAACGATTTCTGAAAATTAACTGGTTGTTGGCAGAGAAGGGTGTTTCAAATACCAGACATGCACCAAAAATACATATTCTTTGGCTCTTTCTGTCTTATTTGTCACTTCTGTTAGTGGGGTTGGTGGTCTTGGAAGTTGAACCCCAGGTCCTGTTCTCTGTGGTTGTGGAACAATCTAGACTGTGAAACCCAAAAGGAGACTTTAATATAAAAAAAACCCAACACTGCGTAATGTAGTTGTTTGAGCATTGATAAAGTTCAGCAGTGTCATTTAGATGGAAGACCTGAAAATTTTAAAAGTGAGAAGTTCAAATATAGTTTCTTGCAATAATGCTGCTTTTGGTGTTACAAATTACAAAGGATGTTAACGACTTGGTGTCCTCTCCAGCAGCCATCAAAATGGAGGTTCATCTTTAAGCACACGAACACTGTCACTGAATGACATGTAAATGATTTAAGTGCTTTGCTGGATTGGAGCCAGGGTCTCAACATCTCACAGCAGTGACCTCTCTTGGGAAGAGGGAGGATCTGCAACTGACTTTGGTTCTATTCTTCATAAGAATCCAGCAATACAAAGGTAAGGCCCCAAAAGTCAGACAGGACTATGTTTATTTAAATGTAACCATGATGCAAGTGCAGTAGTACATCTAGTAATTTTACTGAAATGCTGCAGATTCTTTAGGCTGTGTGTGCACTATGAGCTGTAGCCTAGACAAGCATGGATGGGCTTGAATGACCTACTTGGAATAGTCAAGGCAATCAGCTGTCAGAGCCAGCATTTCAGCAGGCTAAATTAGCAGTCTTGCACTGTGGGTGTAAATCTTTCTGCAGCTTCTTCACCCAGCAAGCCAATGTCTTTCACAAAGCATGTCATGTGAAAAAGTTCACCCTAGGCTCCCAGGCATTGCCACGCTGTGGCTGTAGCCAAGAGAAATATGTGAACTGGGCTGGATTTCAAAGGAGACTCCATCAAAGTGCAGATATTTCTTGGGAAGCCCTGTCATTTTAATGAAGCTAAAATGAGTCACTGCAACTTTCTTGCTCCATTCAGGTAAAATCTTTTGCTTTAAATTTAATGTTTTGTATCACTTCCTTTTCAAATTAAATGTTTTATTTTTCCAGTTGCTATAGATACAAAACAGATTATAGTCAGAGGACCATATTTGTAGCCCTAACTCCCACAGCCTAACACTTCACTCACATTGAAAGAAATAGAGCTAACCATACAATACTGTGGTCATCAGTGGGAGCAGGCAGGCAGTATTTGGCCATAAATAAACATTACTGGACCAACTTATGTGGGAAGGAGTCCATCTCATTTAATTTCAGGTTTTTAAGGATTAATTATGTAAGTGTAGGTAGTGTTGCAGTCTTCTTTCTTAGCCCTGGAGAGTGACTCCAATGCCTGTGGGCCGTGCCCCAGCTGCCTGGAAGAGAATATGTTGCCACTGCTCACAGAAGGACCTGGGATCAGACGTCGTGAACTAATTATCAGAGAGCCACCATGGAGGTAAGATGAACTCTGTCTTGATGGCAGATTTAGTTGTGGCAACTGCCTGGAAGGTAAAAGCTTTTCATTAAGCTGGGTTGCTGGGCCTAAAAACCAACACCTTGATTTTATGTGCCCTTCTTTTTATTATCAGACTTATCACTTTAGCCTCCTGAATAAACTGTGCTTTCTCCTTCCATGGCAGAAATCATAAAATCGCCATGTACATGAAACGATCAGTGCCCTGCTTAACCAGTGCAGACTAGGGTCTGGGGCCATGCGAAAAGCCTGTGCCACTCTGGAGAGTGCCTGAGAGCTGGGGCACCAGCAATGATGCTTTCTCTAGTAATTTTACCAACCAAGCATGTTGCTTCATTTCTTTTTTCTTTTGACTTGTGTGAACAACTTGAGCAGTTGTTAAACCACTTCTACCATGTCTGGATGGGATTCTGCTGAACAAGATGTGATTGAGCCATACTTGGGCACCTTGTCTGTCAGCAGGCTGGAGTGTAAACACCAGTGTAGGTGATAGTGTCCTAGCACCAGTATTTACAGAGACAGAAATAAAAAAGTTGCTAAACCTCAAACCATATATCTTATGCAGTTCAAGAGTCCATTTTGGACAAGTGTGCCAAGTGTTTTTGTGCCTGTGGCTTTTTTTTGCAAGGACAGGCTGTTTGAGAAAGACTCCCTCCCTGTATTTGGCCCCACCATTTGTTTTTAAAGGCAGACACAAAAGTCTCCAATGTCTCTTGGCTGCAGCATAATGTCTGGGAGGGAAAGGCAGGAAAGGAGAAGACGCCTAAATTTTCCCAGTAAAGTCAGGTCATACACCTGATATTTGCTGTACACATATACTGCCAGATGCATACTTCATGTACACCTGCACATGCCATATGCAGTACTTAACATGCCTGGTTCAGTTAAGGAGTGTGGACAACTGACAGTATCATACACACAAAACTCCAGGCAAGGACATCTTTGGTGGGTAATGGCCCTCCATGCAATGCTGACTTCTCATTACATTAGAGGGTGACATTTCCACTTGGAGGCTGCAGGTACAATGTAGGAAGGTCAAACATGAGCTCACAGGGCTAATAATGTTATCAGTGTAATCACCAGGTATTAGAGGAGGATTATGAAGGTATGCACCCTGTGAAAAAAACCCATAGATTGTGCAAGCTCATCTGTGTTGCATTATTATAGCTGCTGAAAAGTAGTGATGGATACAGCCAGAAGCCCCTCTACAAAAGCTAGCAATGAAAGGGGGTGAGTGACATTAGCTAATCTCCAAACAGTCCAATCATGTTTGCATCGATATTCATTAATTTGGCACACTTTCACTGGAAGCCCAGCAAAACTGCACACTTTTCTCTTTGGAAGTCATGTCCAGCTCAAATCCCATGAAGAAGGGTGAGAATTGCAGATATCTGTAAGGAACCTGCAATGTGTGGGTATTTTCATAAAGATAAAAACGAACAAACAAACAAAAAAAGACTTAAACTCTCAAAGGGACTTAATAGAAGTAACCTCTGAAAAAGTATGAGAGCAGAGTAACTCTGTATTTAGCTAATTTCTCAAATGCAGTAATCAAAAACTATTTAAACACATTTCATGCTGGGTTTTTAAGCAGAACATTGAACTCCATGCAAGTAATACTATGCTCCTGAGAATATTATGAAGTTACAAAAGATCAGTCACAAAAATTATAGGATGAAAAAAATGGATCCATAATTTCCTTCCTGTCTCCAAACAGAAGAGCTAAAATACCTCCTCAGATTTAGAAAAGCCCAGAAATAGTCAGACAATATGAGATTGCTGGGTCATCTAGTCAAGTGGTGGGGTATGACAAGTCACAGCTGTTTCAAAGGCAAGAAGAGAAAGTTTCACAATGAGAGAAATGTGCAATCTATGCTTTGTGAGTAATTGTTCCTAGTAGTTATGTTGCATTAAATCCCGAGGTGTAAGTTTTCCAAGGCCTTTTTTTTTTTTCTCAATAGCCACACGAGGGCATTAAGCCCTATTTTCTACTGAAGGAAGTATTTTTTTCTCTCGGGTTCTGAACATGGTGCACAAAGTGCTTTTTCAATAACATATGCAGCTGATGTTTGCACATTAAGGACCCAATGTAAAACAGTGCAGTACCTCACCAAGTTTTCAAAGTGACGATCACTTTGAAATCCTGACTCAAATTGAGGATTCATGAAAATAAGAACATCTTTTAGGGACCTAGTATTATGACCTTTTTAAAATGGCATTATTCTAGAGCATGTATTTTTCCCACATGTATTCTTTGTACAAAGTTATTTTCATGTATTTGTTTCTAAAACCAAAATCTTCCTGCATAAACTTCATGATTCAAACCACATTAGCTTCCTAGAAAAGCCACGTTAAGATCAGTCACTGGCACAGTCATTAACACTTTGCTACAAACATTAAGGCCTGCATTAAGATATCCTGAGAAACACTGTTCTACTATTTTCATGGGCTTTGGTAGAAAGCAGTCTTTCCTTGCATTCTGTGATGCTTCACAATATTGCTTTTCTCCACTATTCTTCATTTTAAATCACTCAGAAAAGTATAGTCTTTGAAGGAGATGTGCAATTTCAGTCCCTTCTCTGACCAATTCAATTTCTTATATATTTTCATATAGAACACTGAGACTTCTCAGTCCTATATGGTTTTAATAATTCCACATACTGATGGCTTTCTTATCTTAGCCATTTTTCCCTTGATTCTCCTGTTCCTTCATTAAACTGCAGGAACATGTTTATGTGTGGTGGTATTCTAGTCATCCAGCAGGTCATCTGTGTGATTCTTGAATTCATTAGCTTCCCAGGCACAAATGCAAACTAGACTTATTCTGACAGACAGTGAGAGTGTAAAGCTCCAGCAGGCTTTGCAGTAGTCATTCCCTGGCTGACAGTATTTTGAAAAACAGCACGGCAGATACAGCTTACCTATGAAGCTGACCTGCCTATAGCTTAATAAGTAGCCCAGTCATGTATATTATATTTCTTTAGGTCCTCGAAAACTTGTTTGTGAATCATGTTGACGATCTGTGCTTCCAGTCACCTTTCCTTATCTGTTCTCAGCTCTTTCTGTGGTTTCCACATGTGTTTTAGATATGTATGGGTAGAATTTGTGCTTGGTGTACGACCACAAAACCGAGCAGAATTACACTGAATTGAACTATTCAGTCACAAATATGGACAAAGTCCACTGGATGCTTACATCACTTCAAAGAGTCAGCCAAATAGCACGAAAATACTTGTGCACTGCTTGGTTTACTTTTTGCTGCCCATCTTGATAGGAGCTCCAGTTAATGTTGGTAAATAGGTTAGTCAAATATTTTGCTTTCTGTAACAATTTTTACTACTCATTAGGATGGTTTGATAAACACGAGGACATTAAACATGACTAAATAATTCAATTTATCCAAAACCTGAAAAATATTATGGTGTTTTTCTTAGCTATTTAGCCACAGAGCCAATCTTTCGCCTGCTTATATTTAGGTGAAGAGTACCACAAACTTCACTGCCTCCTGCACCAAGTGTAAACCACTTTTTCCAGACTCACTTTGCTTTTATATATGTGGACACATCAATGTGCTCAGGAAATATTAAAATCTTAAAAATATAAAGGCAATACATTTTGCCAATTAAGTGAGGAAGAAAGACCAACACGACAAATTGTTTGTTCTGGAAGGGTCTTCCTCATGAAGGGAGGAGAATAAATACAAACAGCAGAACAGAAGACTATAGAATAAAACAACCCCCAAACTAACTTTTGAACCTGGTAATTCTCCAGCCTTTAAACAATTCTGCTCTTTAGTAATGCCTTAAGTGGTAAAAACTAGCCATTGACTTTTTTGGTGGTGTTGTCAGTTTCTGATGGGGGGAAAAAGGGGGGAGAGGGGGAAAAAAAAGTCTTGTTTGATGTCAGAGAGTCTGTGGCAGATGAATGGAAGATTTGGGCTTCTAATTTAAATATTTATGAACATTAAACAAGAGCCTGGTTTTGCAGCTACAGCTTTTAGCATTCTAGTTGGGATCCATCTGTTGTAACACTGTTTTTAAAGCACATTATTGGACAGTCTGCTAACTAGTTCATCTCTCTATGCTGCTTCACTCTTGGAGAACAAGGATGGGTATCAGAATGTTCCCACTGCTTCATAGCTGTCTTAGGCAGTTATGAAATCTCAGCATAACTGTGGATACTGCCCATTTTGGGTACTATTTTTGAGTATCTGGCACTGCTTTGACAGCTATGCTGCCCTGCCTCACCCCTGCAATGTTCGTAGAGACCACTTGAGAGGTTATGGCAATGTTTGCTTGCTTTTTAAGTGGACATTTCCTCTCTTCTCAGTAAGGATGCAAGAAGATTTAAAGTGTCATCAGGGTCAGCAAAGGCAACAGGGCGAAACAGGAGCTGAAAGGGAGGAAAGTGAATGCCAGAATCCTGCAACAGAATTCATATAGACAGAGTGAGGAACTAAAATATCTTTATGCAAGGGTTAGCACCATGAATCCACAAAAGAGCTGTGATATTTGCTGCCACAACAAGCACACAAGAGTACCAGAGTATCTGACAAGGAAGATGATCAGGTGCTGAGGGTGCGGAAGGTGCTGAGGCCCAACAGTTGTGGCAAGGATGACACAAAGAGCATTATGCCACGCTGGACCTGCCCCCAGCAGCAGCCTACACACCACTGCTGCAGGTGAGGAGCTGCATCAGTAACCTGGATGTGCAGTATAGCTATTCTGGGAGATTTTTAAACTGCTTTTCTTCCAGTGCAAACATTGTCCATGCCAAAGTGGCCTCTCACTTGGTTTCCTGTGTCCTGCTCCAATTTCTAGAGGATTTTTCCCTCTTCTTACCCACTCAGCACTCTGCTTCACTTGAGTTGGTGGTACTATAGAAGTTAAAGGAAACACATTGCAAATAACTTATGCTTTATTATGGCTCCAGATATAGAAAGATAAGGAAATTCAATAGTAAAGGTACAAAGGTAGATTTTAATTGTATGTGTACACTCAGCTTTGACTGAAGATGAGACTTGCATACGCTGCAAATCTACAGGGCCTTAAAAATCTCTTGGTTATGCATTATACATCTGAAACAAAGTCTATGGAATTGAGATCATATTGCAGCCTGCTTATGGAAATCTACTGGTGCAATAAGAGAGCAACTACAGCACAGATACTTTTTACTTTGGCATGAACGTTATAATGAAAATGAGCCCTTTTTTCAGGACTTTGCGTATTTAGAATATCCTTTTCTTTCCTGAAACAGTGGTTGGGGAACAGTCTTTGTAAAGAGTAGCACTGTGGATATTCGTTTGATTGCTGTGACTATGATGTTCAGTACTGAATACTTTATCTGGCTTAGTTTGGAAATAGCTCTAGCACTGATGTTAGATGCCAAGAGAAGCTTGATGGGGGCATGGTTGGTCTGATCCAAATTTCCTGTATTTTCTGGGAAGTATTCTGAAATGTAAGCAAGAAAATCACAAAGCACTAAGCAGAATGGAAGAATATGTCCTCACACAGCTGTACTCATCACTAAAGAAGGTTTATCTGAGTGACCATGACAATTAATAAGGAAAATACCATAATGAAGTGTGGATGTGCTTCAGTCACCTATGGATGAACTGGTGGCATTTGAAGGGAAAAGACTACACTGACACAGCAATGCTACGTAACCCACAGCAGTCCTAGTGAGTGTTGCGATGCTTTGGGGTTTTATTTTATTTGTTCAAAAGCTACGAAGAAAGTGGAAGAAGAATCTTTTAATCCACTCAGCTGGAGGCATGTAGTCTTATCTTGTGCATCTTTCATTCTGTCTAAATTGGCAAAATCATGTGAACTAAAGGGAAGTTTCTCCTCCTTACTCCCCACTTGCACAGATCAGTTTTTGCATGGCTTTCCCATGTGCTCTTCTTATCTTGAACTATGAATACCATTGCGAAACTCAGCTGATATACTTTGTCGCTAAAGTAGAGTAGCAGGAATTGAACTCACTTCCTTCATTTTAGGCTTGGTCTCTAAACAGCAGTTCAACCTCCTTCAATCTCTGGACACAGTATGAGAATTAACGTAAGGCACAAAATTGGTATACTAGAAATCAAACAAATAGTCACAAACAGTTAATACCATTGTCCTTGCAGATCTATGTGGGTTAGCAAACAGTTCTGCTTCTATCCAGTAGACTACAGTAAGAAATAGTACATACAGTATCTTGCCCAATGAGCAAAAAAAAAAATCTTCAGTACAAATCCCTTGCATTTGAAACTGTTAAGGAAAACTATGTTACCAATTTGTGAGTGACTGTTAGTGTGAGTGACAGATTTTCTATTGACGGTGGACTATTTTAAATATTTCACTAGTGGACATAACAGTGTCTTCCCAAAAGTATCTGCCAGATCCTTCAATCTGGACAAACAATCCTCTAAATAACCTTCCAAGTAATCTCTAAATAAACATCTACTCTTTGCTAGAAATGATGGTGTGTATTTTCAGGCCAGAGCATTTTCTTTCTCAAAGTTTTGCAGAGTTTAGGGAGTGTCACAAACACAACCACTATTAGGTTGCAACATTAACTGTGGCTTTTTCTAATATACAGTGACATTTAGTATTGTATTTTTTACTTGTTCCCCTACCTTAGAAAACTTCCAACTACATACTTTCCTTTCAAAGCTTGGCCAGGTTCCATTTTGCTACTGTTAACATAACCTTAGGCACATGCTGTGAGGTTTGTAAGTAATGTCCTTCGTACCTGGGATGTCATCCATCTTCTCACATCCGGGATGGTATCAGGAGATCTGTATTTCTCAGCCAATGTGACTGCAAAGGACAAAGCCAAGAGTCATAAATATGGAAAGTAAAAGAAAGAAGTGAAAAATCAGAAAAGGAGAAATGAAAACCAGGAGATCTAAAAAATCTGTGTGTGGGGCAGGTCTGTCACCTGCTGTGAATGTTCTGACCAAATAGCCTCTTGACCTATGTCAATGACCAGTTGGAGTGCATGGAGCTCTGCCGAGGGATGGATGAGAGGAGGAGCTGACCGAGAGCTTATGGTTCAGGATTAAAGGGAGGGCAGTGACAGGTGACATTATGGTGGGGGTCTGCTATAGGCCACCTGACCAGGAAGACCGAGCGGATGAGGCCCTCTATAGACAGATAGGAGCAGCCTCACGCTCACAAGCCCTGATCCTCATGGGGGACGTCAACCACCCATGGCAAAGTGCCATGGGATAAAGCCCTGGAGGGAAGAGGGGCCCAAGAAAGCTGGGTAATATTCAAGGATCACCTCCTTCAAGCTCAGGAGCGATGCATCCCAATAAAGAGGAAGTCAGGCAAAAATGCCAGGAGGCCTGCATGGATGAACAAGGAGCTCCTGGACAAACTCAAACACAAAAAAGAAGCCCGCAGAGGGTGGACGCAAGGACAGGTAGCCTGCGAGGAATACAGAGAAATTGTCCGAGTAGCCAGGGATCAGGTTAGGAAAGTTAAAGCCCTGATAGAATTAAATCTGGCCAGGGACATCAAGGGCAACAAGAAAAGATTCTATAGGTACATCGGGGATAAAAGGAAGACTAGGGAAAATGTGGGCCCTCTCCGGAAGGAAACGGGAGACCTGGTTACCTGGGATACGGAGAAGATGGAGGTTCTCAAAGACTTTTTTGCCTCGGTCTTCACCGGCAAGTGCTCGAGCCTCACCGCCCATGCCACAGAAGGCAAAGGCGGGGACTGGGAGAACGAAGAGCCGCCCACTGTGGAAGAACATCAGGTTTGAGGCCGTCGAAGGCACCTGAAGGTGCACAAGTCCATGGGACCCGATGAGATCCATCCGCGGGTCCTGAAGGAACTGGCGGATGAAGTTGCTAAGCCACAATCCATCGTATTTGAGAAGTCGTGGCAGTCCGGTGAAGTTCCCACTGACTGGAAAAGGGGAAACATAACCCCCATTTTTAAAAAGGGAAAAAAGGAAGACCCGGGGAAATACAGGCCAGTCAGTCTCACGTCTGTGCCTGGGAAGATCGTGGAACAGCTCCTCCTGGAAGCTATGCTAAGGCACATGGAGGATGGGGAGGTGATTCAAGACAGCCAGCATGGCTTCACCAAGGGAAAATCTTGCCTGACCAACCTAGTGGCCTTCTATGACGGAGTGACTACATCAGTGGACACAGGAAGGGCTACAGATGTCGCCTATCTGGACCTCTGTAAGGCCTTTGACACGGGCCTCCAAAACATCCTTCGCTCTAAACTGGAGAGGTATGGATTTGATGGGTGGACTGTCCAGTGGGCGAGGAATTGGTTGGATGGTCACATCCAGAGGATAGTGGTCAACGGCTCACTGTCCAGATGGAGACTGGTGATGAATGGCGTCCCGCAGGGGTCCGTATTTGAACCAGTAGTGTTTTTTCATCAATGAGATAGACAGTGGGATCGAGTGCTCCCTCAGCAAGTTTGCAAATAACATCAAGCTGTGTGGTGCTGTTGACATGCCTGAGGAATGGGAAGACATCCAGAGGGACCTGGACAAGTTCAAGAAGTGGGCCCGTGTGACCTTCATGGGGTTTAACAAGGCCAAGTGCAAGGTCCTGCACCTGGGTCAGGGCAAGCCCCGGTATCAATACAGACTGGGGAATGAATGGACTGAGAGCAGCCCTGCTGAGAAAGACCTGGGGGTACTGGTGGATGAAAAGCTGGACATGAGCCGGCAATGTGCACTCACAGCCCAGAGAGCCAACCATATCCCGGGCTGCACCAAAAGAAGTGTGGCCAGCAGGCCGAGGGAGGTGATTCTGCCCCTCTACTCTGAACTGGTGAGACCCCACCTGGAGGACTGTGTCCAGCTCTGGAACCCTCAGCACAATAAAGACACGGACCTGTTAGAGCAGGTCCAGAGGATGGCCATGAAGATCATCAGAGGAATGGAACACTTCTCCCGTGAAGAAAGGCTGAGAGAGGTGGGGTTGTTCAGCCTGGAGAAGAGAAGGCTTCGGGGAGACCTTATTGTGGCCTTTCAATACTTAAAAGGGGCTTTTAAGAGAGATGGGGACAGACATTTTAGTAGGGCCTGTAGTGATAGGACAAGGGATAATGGTTTTAAACTGAAAAAGGGTAGACTCAGACTAGATATAATGAAGAAATTTTTTACGCTGAGGGTGGTGAAGCACTGGAACAGGTTGCCCCAAGAGGTGGTGGGTGCCCCATCCCTGGAAACATTCAAGGTCAGGTTGGACAGGGCTCTGAGCAACATAATCTAGTTGAAGATGTCCCTGCCCACGGCAGGGGGGTTGGACTAGATGACCTTTAGAAGTCCCTTCCAACCCAAACTATTCTATGATTCTATGATTCTATTTTTCTGAGTAGAGGATCCCCTACAAGTTTGCCCAGAAAGGCTCTCTCATCTGTATGCCATGGCAGTAGTATTCATTTTGCTTTTCCTGGTCAATATGTATTAAAAATAACTTGGAGAGACAGTTAATTGCTTGGAATGTGGTGTTTTGAGTATGCGGATGTCACTCAATTTCTTTTGGACTCTTCTGCCAAAGATGCTCAGGCACTTTTAGAGAATCTCAATGGTGTTTACCCATGGTTACTTGATTATAAAGTTAACCTGTTGTGGAAAACTTAGGTACCGGCTAAGTTTATGGACATTTTGGTCAGCAGCATATTAGACCTATACCTATCCACTTCTCAATGGATATTGGTTAGTGTTTGTGTTCACTTGGTCCCCCAGTCATTTCTTCAGAGGTAATGTTACAATAGGTAAGACTATCTCAGGTGTACAAAATAGTAATACCAGACACTGGGAGCATGACCCTTGCCATGGAGAATTCTTGGATCAGATCTGAGGAAGTTAGGTGGGTTTTCAACACCTGAAAAGTTGTCATTGTATCATTTCTAAAGCAATAACATATTACTTACTGGTTAAATGGCATCTACAAGTGTTCACTTCCAAGGAGACTGTAAAGTCTAGCTAGTTTGACAGAGCACTGGAAAGGTATGCTTGTTTTATTTTGATTTATAAACTCTAAGCAAAACCTGTGACATGTTCTGAGTGATCATTTTGCAATTCCTTAATCAATGAATTTAAAAACAAAATGCTTGTCCCACTTGAGAAAAATTAATACACTAAAAGTGAATAATCAGTTCTAAAAATTATATTCTTTAGGAGAAGAGGGGCATATTTATTTTCCCAAAACATCTTTCTGCTGTTGCAATCACAGAGGCACACCGTATGTTCTCTGCTAGGTCTCACTGCTACAGGATAGGCTGATAACCATGTTGACAACTCAGTCAAGTGAGGTTAGTAAAATCCATTGTATCTGGCTAAAAAAAGCAGGGCAAGACATGGCAACTCACTCTGTTCTGTTTAAATATCTGTTGAATTGCTACTGTATCTTCATGAGAAAGTGTTCAAGAATGGACAAAGATCAAGCCAGATCTGTCGTGGTTTAACCTCGGTTGGCAACTAAGCACCACGCAGCCGCTCGCTCACTCCCCCCCTCCCGATGGGATGGGGGAGAGAATTGGAAAAGCACGTGAGAAAACTTGTGGGTTGAGATAAAAACAGTTTAATAATTGAAATAAAATGATAATGATAATAATATGATAATAGTAATAATACACAAAGCAAGTGATGCACAGTACAATTGCTCACCACCCGCCAACCGATGCCCAGCCAGTCCCCGAGCAGCGGCCCCCCCCGGCCAGCTTCCCCCAGTTTATGTACTGAGCATGACGTCACATGGTATGGAATGTCCCTTTGGCCAGTTTGGCTGTGCCCCCTCCCAGCTCCCTGTGCATCAGTCGGTAGAGCATGAAAAACTAGAAAGTCCTTGGCCAGTGTAAGCACTACCTAGCAACAACTAAAACATCGGTGCCTTATCAATTTTGTTCCCATCCTAAATCCAAAACACAGCACTGTACCAGCTGTGTACAGTGGAAATTAAAAATTAAAACAGGAAGGAAATTAACTCTATCCCTGCTGAAACCAGGACAAGATCAAAGTCTGAGCCATTACTGTGCTGGCAGAGCTTGGTGTTACTCAGTGTAACAACAGTGGCTGAGATGGTTGACTCATAGCAATAAGGGCTTGGGAGACAGGAGTAGCCTGGAACATGTAAGAAGGGGAGGATGTGGCAAGGCATGGGCATTATTCGTGGTATGTGAAATCACTCAGTGATTTTCACTCGTCAGTAATGTGCACTACACAGTTTTGCAACATTTCGTTCTTGTCAAAAAATCCTATACCCTTTTGGACATTGCATTTTGTAAAGACCTTCACTTTTCCTGCATCATCTCACAGAAAGGTAAATGTGGCCATTTTGTGAGTCTGCACACATGTATGTGTGTACACTGTCAGGGCACTGAGGACATCCTCCCTCCACCCCTCCTGGGCTTTTGGCTGCCAGACCTCTGGGCCTGTTTAGGCACAAGGTGCAGGTGTCTGGCCTTGAAAGGAGCTGTTGGGGGAAGCTGTGCTGCAAGGCCCCAGTGGGGCTCCCCACTTTGCTTGGGAGTAGCTTTTAAGCTGAGGCTCTCATTCTTGGTGCCCTCCTGCAGCTGCCTTGCATCTGGCCATGCTCCCTGTTGATGCGGACCCTAATCCCAACTCAGTTTTTCAGCTTGACAGCCTTGGACTTGCCTCATCACTGAGGATGTGGCTAATGATCTGGCTGACCCTGTCTGCTGGCACAGGACCTGTCTTGCTCATCTTGCTCAGGTGCCATGGGAAGGTGCCCTCATCAGGGAGGTACCCTGAGAGGTGCCCTCTCACTCTTGGCTCCCTGGCATACAAACATGCATACACTTATCTATCTACAAAAAGTTACATTTGGAGCTGTTCTTCAGTTCACTCACTACAGATTTGTTTTGCCACTCAGGCTATCAGTGGTAAGTTGCTGTGGGACACTGACTTACCTGTGCTTACATCCTAACTATGAAGTAGAAACCTTCATTTTCAGATATCATGGGGGATAACAAAAGCATAAAAGCAAATGGCCTTGGTCCTGTTTAAAATGAAACTGCAGTGGTGTTTTGACTAGCAAGCAAACTGGGAAAATACCTGCTCAAGCAACTGAGGCTGCACCCAATAAATTTGTGCTCTGATGGTCTTGAATAATTCAATTCCAATAAACAGAATAATTCTGTTTCAAGACAACAGAGAATTGCTTGTCTATATTAAAACTGCCTGACTTAAGCAACTTGAGAAACTAATTAAAAAAAATACACCAAAACAAAACAACAAAAAATCACACTGGAGATAGCCAAGTTTCCAGACCAGATCCAGGTTTAAGGTATAGTGCTTTGCGATCATTAAAATGTTAAAAAATAGACAAAAGTAAAAATAATGAAAGATAGATATACTGGATAAGAAACGCTGCTACAAAGAAGCCATGTTGCATGTACAGAAGCCAGGAAGTGTCTTGAAGGCCTGGGGTAAGATAACCAGATGTATTTAATTCAAGAGCTACATATCCATCATGGTAAGCTGAAATTATTTCAGCCTGCTGAGGCACAGGTAAATGTGACCTGTCATTGATTATTTTCATTTCTTTGGATTACAAGGGTCAGAATTAATTACTAGGGAGGTCTTGCAGCACCAAGCATATGGTCTGTGTTGATGATATTCATAAATTTTTAGAAATTAAATATATGTCAATTATGGGGGAAAAATTTACTTACCTTTGCTGAGCAGTGAAAGGTTGCTACAGAAGCACAGGCCATGCTGCAGGCCTGCAGATGACTACAGTTGCAGCCATGAGAGGCAGAATCACCTTATGCCCTTAGCTGAAGAAACGTGGTTAGCAGAGGAGATACAGCACTTCAGCAGTGCCTGTTGCCATAATGAAAGATGCACAATGTTCTGATTAGGACGGTCTTACAGAAGTATCTAACTTGCTCCTTGTGGGTTAATGGGTGAATAAAGCCTGATCTAGGTGTCAGTGTCAGGACCACTGGGAACTAGTCACAGAATTATCTGTAAGGTTTAGATTTGCCAGCTACAGAGAGCCAAGTCAGGTTTGGCTAAGTTGCAATCATTGCAGCCTTATGTAATGCAATACTTTTCATGTCTTTACTAAGGTTAGCTGCAGGGGGCTTAGAGTCATGTTAAAGTAGGCACTCTATCTCGGTGCTCCCTAATTCATGACAATAATTTGGAGAATAAAATTATTAACACCAACATCTGTTCCCAGCTGACTGATTTTCTCCTGATTACTGTGCAGATGAAAATGTTGACTGGGGACTAAGATATGTATGAAACTCCTGGTAGAATGAGCAAAAGCAGATTTGGTTTATTTTTTTAATATTTCAAAGGTAAAAGGCACCTGGAAGACAAAAAAAAAAAGACCTAACAAGACATTTTAGGTTGCCTTTGTGCATAATGAAAAATATACAGATGATTTTTTCTTTTTAAGCTATTAATTACCTTCTTGTAACTGTCCAAATTACAGTCCTATCTGCTATGGCTAAAAATAAGTAGATATGAATGCTGCTAAATCTGGGGGTGTAGCTGGGTGTGTAGTGATTTATTATTTTCTTTCTCCCCCTGCTAATATTAACAGATCTAAATCGCTGTTTTCTCCTTCTCCCCTTGCTTTCTTCTAGGCTTTATGTTTCCTTCTGAAAGAATAACATCTTCTTAAAATTGCACCATTAGGCACAGAACACTAGAAGAGAAAATTCTGACCAGAAGTGTTTTTTTTTCTCATTGATATTGCATGATCTTAAGGGTAGGGGAGAGACTTAGCCTGTAGTGTCCATGCTTCTGGATTTGGTCATAAGTTTGTGTGCTTTAGAGCCTTCAGCCACATCCTGGAAATTGCAGCAGGCAAGAGTGTGTGGCTGGGTGGGTCTGCCCACAAGGGAAAAACGTATGAATCCCAACTCATACTAGTTCAAAGACGAGACTTCATACTGAGGCCACTGCAGTCGGACAGGCCATGATATCCTTTTGGGACAGAGCAGTCTTCTTGCTGTTATCATACTGAAATCAAACAGAGCATCAGATATTCAAGCACTGAGCTCTTCAAAGTGACCAGCCCATTACAAATTTAAAAAGTACTCATTTCAAATTGAGTGCCATTCTGCCCTGAGACTGACACATATGCTTTTGTCTGAATTACTTTCATGATTTTGCATTTTTAAAAAAATGCAATTACTTTTGCTGAGATGTATTGAGTGTACTCATTGCTTTCATATCCCAGTATTTGCTGGAGCAGAGGGGGCTGGCTGGTCCTTCCCAGGGAGGCCATCTTGGCTCCATGGCTGCACCCCAAACAGGTCCCCCACGCACAGTACTTCCCCAAGGTGCCCCTTTTCTCCCACAGATTTACACCCCCGGGACCTCTCCTCGCAATCCCTGGAGCTACCTTCCCCAGGACGTCTGTGAGACCACGAAGGCTGTGTTTCGCGGTGACGCCTGGAGTCAGCTTGCCACACCTCAGGCCCCCTCCGCGCCCCGTCTTCCCCCTCAAATCCCGCAGGGCCTCCTTTTGGCCCTGCCCCGGGCTCCCCGCCAATCACCCAGCCCAACCCACCCCTCCCCCGCC
>NW_008824030.1:18157-162454 GCF_000699105.1 Pygoscelis adeliae
TAGCTCCGCCGCCTGCAGGCGGTGGACTCCGGCGGTCCCAGGGGAACGGGGGAGGGGGCAGCGACGGGCCGTGTTTCTCTGTGTCCGGCTGATTCACTGCGGGCTGCAGCTCCACCCCTCGTCCCCCCACCCTAGCCGGGACGCTCCCGCAGCGCGCCGCCGTCCGCTTTGAGGCTGAGGGAGGACGAGACTGGGGTCAGGCGGACGGGCTCGGTTGGTCTGGTTTTAGCCTAATTATTATTTTTGTTAGGGCGAGCACGAAGTGCTGTGGTAAACGTGCGAGTGCGCCGGGTGCTGTTTCCGAAGCGGGGTTTATCCTTGCTGGAGGAAAGGGTGAAAACGCAGGGAGGGTGGTGGGAGTGGGGCTGGTCCCCGGCGGTGCCGGCGGGCGCCGGAGGGTCCACCGGGGCGGGCGCGAGAGCGCCCTGGAAAGGCAAGGTGTCCTTGGCATCCTGCTCGCTTTTTCCCATGGCTTGAGGGTTAGTGCGTTACTGCCGCAGATAAGGGAGCGGAGGGGAGGAGGGGATGAGGGTAGGGGGAGCGGTGTTACAGAGTTACATGGGAAGATTCACTAAATCTACGCCGCGTAAACGAAGGCGACACTGGTGACCCGCAGCTTCGCGGGTTAGTGGAGCTGCTTTGACCCATTACCAGAATGAGTTTCAGCTCTGTAGAAGTGTGCACGCGGCTTGGTATCAGCGGTGGGTTTTCAAGCGTAAACTAAATACTTTGTTGCGTGTGAGAGAGGGACTAGTCCGTATGCTCATGTGATTGCAGGCTGTGGAACATATAAAAACGGCAGTCACTGCAAACTGCTCTTGAGATACACCATTTTCTGTCTGTGTGTATTTTGTTCATGGCATGGCAGGTTTACTGGATGAGAATGCTAATTACACTGTTGCAAAAGGTTTTTTAAGATTTTTGCAGCATCTCGGAAATCCATTTTTTGTCTCATTTTCGCACAACTTTCATATTTTGCGCTATGTTTTCTGGTTTAAATAGAAAAATCAACCTAAAATATGACTTCAGTTATAACAGATCTATACTAGTGTTGATGGAACTGTAACAGGAAGCACCTTTTTTGGAAAGAGAAAAGTGCAAAGTAGGATCAAGACAAATATCTCATTGTTCCTCTTATCCGGCAATTTGTCAGCACTTAGAGGGCAATCGTACTGAAACTCTGCAGTCTAGAGGAGGTTACAGTACAGAAAACTACTCATTTCCTTATCACATGTCTGTAGGAGTATAGCACTGAGGCTGGGGAAGATCTAATGCCTTCATTCTCCTTTCCTTAAACAGTTATGTTTTCCCGAGTATCTGACCTCTTAAATTTCCAAATCTACAAGCTCTTTGATGTGTTTTCTGACCGTTGTGAACGGATGTTATATAAAAAAGTATTGTAGTCTTCAGTATTAATTAGCAGGTTCTTTTCCTGTTGTGAGCATATTGATATACTGATATAAACTAATAATTACCAGTTTATAATAGCACAGGTGATATTGTAGGTAAGTATGATGTGGATCTCTATTAGTTTAGGAAATGTAACTTTACATGATGACACAGGTATCAGGCTCCATCATAGCTGTGGCTTGGTTTGAAAGATAAGTTGATCTGAGGGCTCTTTAAAATTCTGGGGTGTTACAGCCTTGATTCAAGAGTCTCTTCCAGGAAGAAAACATTATTCTTGGTTAAAGAAAACTGTAACATCAAACAACTGAGGCTTTTTAGCACTGAGAACCAGAACAGAAACTGTTAAAGTGCACAAGCTAAGTACACCCCTTTTTTTCTCTTAGCTTTGAGGTATACTTTGCTTCCTTCATTGCTTGCGGCCCCTTCTCTTTGGAAACTCTTTGTTTGGCGTTGGTAGTGCCTTCGCGGCCCGCGTAGAAAAGCCTGGAGCGGTTGGGGGTGCCGGTAGCCCGGGGCGGGGCTGCCCCCACCGCAGGCTCGGCTGTTGTTGGCCTGCGCGGCGCTGCGGCGGCGCGACCTTTCACCCACTTCTCGGGAGTGATCACGTGAGCAGGCCCGGAGAGGGGAGGGGCTCCGGGGGGAGGGGGCGCGCCCCGCAGAGGCCTCCCCGCGGAGCTGGAGCTGACGCGGCAACTCCCCACGTTCTAGGGTGGAAATCGTGGAGAGAGGATACGGAGCAGAGCACGCTCCGGAGCAAATAAAAACAAATGCAAGTTCTGGAGCGATCGGCGGTTAGATGTGCGCTTGGCAGGGAGGATGTTTCTGTTCGCTGTATGCAGGGATAGTTGGAATGTTGAATCCCGAGCATGACTGGTTTTGGAAAATCTTGGGTAAAAGGTGACTTAAGTGAATGCTTGTATTTAAAAACCAACCAACCAACCCAAAAGAACAAAAAAAAGTGTATTTTTTTTAATATTCCAAAACCTTTGGAATATTTGTCCTGCAGCATGCTGTGTCATAGTCCTGAACTCCACATGTTCAGAAAAACAAGATGCAAATGACTAAAAAGCATCACTCTTTTTCCAAGTCTGGATAAACTTTAATTTGAATCGTCAATTTAAATATTTGTAAAATGTTTGGAACTCGTTCTTCAGTCTTTCAACCTTATACAGGCTGAAAGGCCTTATTCAGGTCTTTCAACCTTGTACAGTAAATGGTCATTGAACCACTGTGAGAGCAATCCATTCAGTTTGCCTTTGGTCACCAAACGTTGTTGTCCATCTTCCAGGATTTCCAAAGTCCTAAAATGTGACATCTTGCATGTCTTGTAAAAGTCCTGCCATTCCAGAAATATTTGTTGTTACAGAGAAGATAATCTTCTACTGCATGAGCATGGAAGCTCATGAGTGCAAAGGGAGAGAGAAGGGATAAAACTTGTATAATCTAAATGCCTAGGTATGCCTTTTATAGCAGTATTAAAAAGAAATACCCAGATCCTAGAGCCTAGTTTTTTGGGGGTGGGGGAGGTTTCTGCACGGTATAGTAACTGTGCAGTGTTTTAGTTTTGTATGCTTAGCTCTTACTCAGCAAGATTATTCTGAATTTCTAGGTCAGAGGAGGTACCTTGCTGGGATGTGTACAATATAACATGTATTGCAATAGAGACTAGAATAATCTAAATGGTCTAGGAACAGTATAGTATGTCCTACTTTGTATAGGGAGAAAAAAACTTAAATAATATGACAGTTGTAAAAGTTTCTGTTTTGATTACAGTTGTGGACTATGTCAGTGTTGGGGTGTTTTTTTGTTGTTGTTGAAGCGTACATTTTGGAACCATCTTTTACAGGAACATGGTATTCGGGAAGAGGAGAGAGGCCATATGATCCAGAAACTGTAGAGATTAATATTCCGTAGTGTTAGCCTAGTAATTAACACATTGTCTGCTGTAGCCAGTCTCCTCTACTTCTTTGCCTGATTGTCTCCAGTCTGATCAGGTGAGAAGACAACTTACTGTCTGTGGTTTTTCTCCTGGAATTGCCAGTGAAAACGGTGTTCTGTGAACATCTCTCCAAGAAATCTTGATAGCATCTGTGTTGACTGAAATGGGAGTTTAAAGCCTGCAGGCAAACACTTGGATGTCTTAAACTGAAAGCTGAAACTAGCATGGAGTCTAGCCTCTGAGATCACCTTGCTTATCACAGTAGCTAGCGATCACTAGTTTGAGCCCTCAGAAATGACTGAGTGTGTAGCAGATGAACTTTCTTTCACTCCACAGTTCCTCACCGTCTCAGACCTGTTAAATGAAGACAGATCAATCCAGATAATACATTCATCGAGTGTAATGGAAGACAGTGTTTCAGAACTGCTGTTTGTGACTGTTCTCTCCATTGCCAGTTTTTCTAAAATGGTTCCAGTCTGATCCAGTCCCTCTGAGCAGTTGAAAGCTGTGTGTGAATCAAAGCTCAAACTGTTTTTCTTGACTTTCTATTTCAGAGCTACAACTGACTGTTTGCCATTGCTGTAGTGTAATGTCTATTAGGAGCTAGCAGCATTGGAATGAATCTGCCTCTCAGTGTGTCCTAACCTATTCAAGATCCCAGCTGCAGTGAGCTTGTGGGACAGAAGATTTCTGTGTGACAAATAGATCTCAAGTTCATTTTTAAGGAAGACAGCTGTTCAGGTATGCTTACGTTTCATTCATTGGTCTGTTTGTTATTATCTCTTCCCTTCCATATATGCCTGTTGCTCCAGTTTACCACTTGGGAAGGGGATAAAGAAATTGGCCCAAGACTCCAAAGGAGATGCCTGCAGAGGGTAGCTAATATTCACCCACAGGTGATCTTGGAAAACTGCTGAGGACAGGACACAAGCTGATAGGTTTGTCAGTGGGACAGCAAGTTACTGCAGACTCCTTAGCTGTTCTGATTTCAAACTGTGCTGTGGGTGAGGTTTGCAGTAGGTCCCAGTGTTGCTGTACCTGGGCAAATACATGTATTCAGTTCTCCACCTTGGCTTGAACCACAGCATTTGTTCATTTTTTAGATGTGAGAAATCCTTTAAGACATTTGCAATTCCAAGGGACCACAGCTGTCAGCTGTAGGTGAGGGTGGGGAAGGATTGGAGCCGATGATTAGCAATAACCAAAGATGAGAACTTGAAATTTACATGTGAAATGATGGCTTTTGGAGGAGAGGCATCTGTCTCTTTGCAAGTGACTTAAGCCACTTCAGTCATGGCATAGTATAATTTTACTTTGGGGACCCTATGAAAGAGAACTGCCGCATAAACAACAGATTCATCTTTTAGGAAGCTTAAAATGGTTTTAGTATGTGTCAGTCACAACTCAAGTGGCATGAGAGAACCTGTCAGTTTAACTTTGTTTTTGTCAGATCAAATGCTAATTAATGCCATGTTAATTCAAGTTTTAAAGGAGAGTGATTCTTTGGTTTCTGTTTTAGTTCTATGCCATAGTAATTAGGTTCACCTGAGAAGCCCTGTTGAGTGAATTTAATCCATGTGACTATTTATTGCACAGAAATTATTTGGCTTCACTGCTCTTGGATTTCTCTTAATGATTTTGTGTCTGTAGAATATGATTAATCATTGTAAGGTAGGTTGGTAAGACTTGAGAGCAGCATCAGTTTTTATATGCTGAAGCATGATTAGATATTATTGAAGGTTAGTATGCAAGGAAGCTATTTAGAAATAGAAGTATCTGGTTAATCTTTATAGTAAGTTCAGAAGTCAGTGCCTTGTGGAATATCACATGAACTATGAATAAGCTCTCTACTCCTTCTGAGGCTTTGATATCTTGTTACCTTTCTGCAGAAATGTAGTATACACTGTAAGAAAGTGGCATTAACTAGTAGAATATCCAAGAAACAGATACAAAAGAGACTAGACAGTCTTTTTGGTCGTATGTTTAAATGTTTGAGCTGTGTATTTTATACAGTTTACTGAAGATTTTATAGATCAAAACCTGAATTTCCTTTGAAAGGCATAAAACTCTAGACGACTGGTATTTGTTTGGATTTCTGTTAAACTGAATTTCTGTTAAACTGAATGCTTTTTTCTTTAGCTTTAGTTTTAACTTTGTTCAAATGTGCATCAAAGAAGCACCAGATGCACATGAGTAAAAGCATTTTTGGCATCCTGTTGGCATTCTTTGGTTAGCTGCCTTATTTAATCAACCCTCTATCACTAGGGCAGAATTTTGGTATTTATGTCAGATAGTGGTGGGGAGGCAGACACTCACGTAAAAGCAGAATGGACTTCAAGTTACAGAGTCGGTGCTGGATGCTGCTGTACGGCATATACTTTAGTGTCTGAAACTATTGTGTTTATAGCAAATTCCATGAAAACTCTTTACTGAAGTCACATTGGTTTCATTATTGATAATACAGGCTTTCTTAATTTGATAGGAACAGTCAGTGTTTTCTCTAGATAGTTATATACATGTAACATTAAATGCCAAGGGCTTATTTTTGTTAGAAGTTTGTACTGTTTCCCACTGTATCACTGCAGTATACATGGCACTTAAGGTCAGCTCCAGAAATCTACCTGCTGCCTTAAGACTAGCAGACTTTCATTGGACAATGTAGCGGTGTTTAGAATACCAACATACATTTAAAAACCTTGTATAATGACACACTGGTGCTTTTTAGTGAGGGCAAAGTTACTGAAATAATGTTGAAAAATTCAGATGAACCATTGTCGAACAGTTCATGCAAAAATCTCTGTAAAAATTCTACTGCAAAATCCAGCTTCTTTTATCCTCCAAACTAATAGTACATTTTTGTCAGTTGCAGAAAACTTGCTCTTTTTGAATGTTTGACTGCTACTACCAATTTGACTTCCAAGGTGTGCTGTTCATTTAAAGCAATTGAAGCACAGGATTTCTTGTTCAGGCCTTAGTGTTCTAAAGCAAGTTTATTTTTTGAAGCAGATCTATTATAAAAACTCCTACATTAAATTTCATAAAGCATCTCTGCTAGGTATACAGTTAAAACTGTATAAAAAAATAGGATTGATGCTTCAAGCCTTTAATCCTCTTAGTGGCTCTTCACTGGACTCTCTCCAGTAGTTTCATTTCTCTCTTTTACTGGAGAGCCCAGAACTGGACACGGTGTTTGAGATGGGGCTTCACCAGCACTGAGTAGAAGGGAAGAGTCACCTCCGTCAACCTCGTGGTGGTAACGCTCCTCCTAATGCACCCCAGGATTCTGTTAGCCGCCTTTGCTGCAAGGGCACCTTGCTGGCTTGTGTGCAACTTGCTGCAAAGTTGCTTTCCAGCCAGTCAGTCTCCAGCGTGTAGTAGTGTATGGGGTTACTCCTCCCCAGGTGCAGGACTTCGCAGTTCTCTTTGTTGAGCTTAATAAGGTTTCAGCCTGCCCATTTCTCCAGCTTGTTAAGGTCCATCTGGATGGTAGTGAAATCCTCTGGTCTATCAGCCACTACTCCCAGTTTCAGTCCCTCTGCTTGTAAATCCATCTGCAGTTTGGTTCTTTCTTTTCTTTGTTTTTCTCTGTCTTCAACGTTTTAAATAGGTTTGACAGCTACTACTTTTGCATCAAACATCTGGAAGGGTGTCAAATTGATAGACTTCAGAACCTCTGCATAATTCAGACAGGTGAAGACATACTTGATGAATGTAACAAAGACAACTACACTTATAAAATGTTTTTTGGAAGACTCTAATCCTTTACATTTGTGTAAGAAGGGATCCTGCTGCTTGATGTAAGTATTTGGTACACTTTTTGGTTTGGAGAACCTTGTTTGCATTAGTCTTTTTCAACAAAACCAAAAAACTCAAGCAACCGTCATTATCCATAGATTGCATCCACTTCTGGGATGGCTGTATAGATGATCAGTGTTGCCTTTAAACTGTAGTTGGTGGCAAAGGGTGGAAGTAAACTAACATGCTAGCAAGTTATTTTAGGATGTTGGCACTGGCTTTGTTGTACTTCACTACATATCATTTCATTGCAAGCACACTACCTAGGCAAAGTCAGCTGCCATAGGGTAGTCTGAATTACTTTGTGTAGGTGGTACTGAAGGCTTGGACTGACAGGAGCATCAATAACAGAAGTCTGAAGAGAAATTTGGAATAATGCACAAAGAGACCAGGATGGACATCTCAGTGTTTGGAATTCTCTTGCTTTTAGTCTAGTATCTGGTATGAAATCAATGGATTTGAGCATAAACAATTATTCATTGGTTTGTATAGAACAAAATGCATTCAAATGGCTTTCTAGGAGAGTAGAAAATGCAAATTTCTATAGTAATAGCTTAAACAGTTGAGAGAAAATACTTGATCTGTCTCAGCACAAACATAGCACTGGTGTTCTAGTGTTTTAATACTGGCTCCAATTTCATTAAATCTGTCCTCAGACTCTTGGAATTCAGTGATCTATCCTAAAGTGTCAAAATATGTTAACAAATGAACATACAAATGAAACTTTTTGGATGTCGGTTTTCTTCCAAAAGCTGTAGCAAGCTCATCTCCTGAAGGGAGATCTAATGTGTGGACAACAAAATACTGGATAAAACTTCTTCAATGTTTTCGCAAGTTTCAGAGTTTAAGTCTTTTAAGAGAACTTGTGAGAGCTCCAGAATTTTTGTCCTGTTCTGTATGGCTGCTTGTAACATTCAAACAGTAACTCCTATTGCTTTGTATGTTGATAGAAATGGAATCTCCCCCCCTTTTCTCTTTGAAATAAACTGTTTTGAGGACAAAGACATTGGGGTACTTGCTTGTTTCCCAACACCTTCTGAGTTCAAGGTGTCTAGCTTTAAATTGAAATCTTAATATAGTTCTAAGTATGTTTCCTAACTAAACTTGGGTTTAATGTACTTTCAACTGATCTCTCTCTCCACTTCCCATCTCGAAAACTTCCTTAAACAACGTAATTGTAAGTGATTTAGTAACACTCTTTTCTCCTCACCAGTCTCTATTCCTATGTGAAACCTGAGTGCTAAGCTAGATTTTGAAGTTGTAAGTTTATTTTAAGAAAGGAGTGAAGAATTATTCAAGGTCAGGTTTCTGGTTTTTGGCTTTTGTTTGGTGGGGGGTTTTTTGTTTTGGTTTGTTTTTTTTTTTACTTTTAAGCTTGCTAGTAGGAACTTGGCAGAAGTCAGAAGACACTACCTATGTGATAAGATGCTTCTCATTGCTTTATTGGTGGTACCTTGCATCTGCATGAAGTTATGAGGGCTTCCAGGTGCTTCTGAATTCAGAACTGCCATCATGCTTCAAGATGCAGCATGTTCTAGCTCTTAGCACAGGGACATGTAATGCTGTAAGTCTGCCTACCATCTATGAACAGCCTGTGGCTTGGGTACCAAAGATGTCAATTTGAGGGTTCTAACAGTATGAAGCCTGTGTGGGGTGGTACTTAGCAGTGTTCTCGGAGAAACTGTATGTGTCCTCTTTGAAATAAACTGTTTTGAGGACAAAGACATTGGGGTACTTGCTTGTTTCCCAACACCTTCTGAGTTCAAGGTGTCTAGCTTTAAATTGAAATCTTAATATAGTTCTAAGTATGTTTCCTAACTAAACTTGGGTTTAATGTACTTTCAACTGATCTCTCTCTCCACTTCCCATCTCGAAAACTTCCTTAAACAACGTAATTGTAAGTGATTTAGTAACACTCTTTTCTCCTCACCAGTCTCTATTCCTATGTGAAACCTGAGTGCTAAGCTAGATTTTGAAGTTGTAAGTTTATTTTAAGAAAGGAGTGAAGAATTATTCAAGGTCAGGTTTCTGGTTTTTGGCTTTTGTTTGGTGGGGGGTTTTTTGTTTTGGTTTGTTTTTTTTTTTACTTTTAAGCTTGCTAGTAGGAACTTGGCAGAAGTCAGAAGACACTACCTATGTGATAAGATGCTTCTCATTGCTTTATTGGTGGTACCTTGCATCTGCATGAAGTTATGAGGGCTTCCAGGTGCTTCTGAATTCAGAACTGCCATCATGCTTCAAGATGCAGCATGTTCTAGCTCTTAGCACAGGGACATGTAATGCTGTAAGTCTGCCTACCATCTATGAACAGCCTGTGGCTTGGGTACCAAAGATGTCAATTTGAGGGTTCTAACAGTATGAAGCCTGTGTGGGGTGGTACTTAGCAGTGTTCTCGGAGAAACTGTATGTGTCAGTCACTGCTTTTCCAAGAAAACTGTCAACCTTTGATCGTCAAAGCAGAATTGTTTTGTGAGCCTAGTTTGGTTACTGACAGGTGTATGCCCTGTATATAAAAGCTAATCTATAAATAGATGTCAAAAATCTGTGAGGAGAACCTCAAACTAAATTGTTGAGGTAGCTTGCAAATGAGAGTCGTACAATTAAGTTTTTCACCAAGCTTTTAGCTATTCTGGGTCATGTGAATAAGACTTCACTCCAGTTTTCCTTTGCATTTGTTAACTTGCTTCCTTTGCATGAAAAGGAGCTGTAGATGTGAAAACTATATTTAAGTAACACAGCTCTTTCCAGTGGATGTTTGGACTCCTGCCAAGGAGAAATGGCAGGGTTTTCTCTACTCCAAGAGGAATAGGAAATGGGGAAAAGAATGGATTGCATGAGCCAAGCAATGTATGTATGGGAAGCAAGTGGCTGAGTTCTGAGATGAGTTGACATGGATATCCCCTTAAAGCAGAGGAGCTGCTTTTTGTGAGGCAGAGGTGGTGACTTTACTTTTTTTAGCACTATCATTTTATCCATATAAAGCTTATGAAATCTACAGAAACATAGAAAGGTTCATACTCAGTAGCATTTCCAAAAGTAACTACTTCAGGAATTAATACTTTGTTTTGTGCAATGCACTGTAATACATTTAACTTTTGTATTGTGGCTTGATGCTTTTTAAGGTGCACATGGTAATTCTTTCACTGTCTTTTAGACATTGTGCTCTGTGTTATGTGCTTCAGAGAGACATTACCAACCACAAGTGACTTCTTGCATGCCTGACTAAATGGAAGCATCCTGCACATGGGATCTCTTTTAGCTTCAGATTTTCTAGAGCTGAGGCCCTCATCTCCTTCTGTGGCTGTAGGAACATGTAAGCCCTAATACAGAGTTGACCGTTCAGTGTCTGTAACCTGAAATCATAAGGTCTGTGAGCAGTCTGTAAGTTAAATTCATGTCTTCATAGTGCAAATATCCTGAAACTGCAAAAATAACAGTCTGAGGAGGCTTTATGCATAGTGGGCATAGCAGCATAGTTTTTCAGACCATCAGGTCTGTCAGGGCCTAGGCCTTCTAGCGTGCTATGTGTTTTCTTGACTTAAAAGTGACATCCAACCTAGCAGTACTTGGTTATAACAATGGAAGAAAAAAAGTGGTAAGTTTTGATTGGCTCAAGCAGAGGTATGAGAAGGGAAGAGGAGAAACATCTGCAGCTGTTACAGCATGTTTGAATTGAAGTAAAACCAGAAAAGAGCAAGGAACACGCAGCTTTCTTCTTTAATTAAAAGGAAGGGGCGGGGGGGGAGAAACCAAGTTTTAAGGGGCAAGTGTGCTTTTTAAGATATATTAATATTATGAGAGAACGCTGAAAGGAATGAAAACGGCCATTTCAGGTTACTTCTAGAAATTATTGTGCTCTTTTTTTCCCCTTTAAGTAAGACTTGGCCAAACTCCTAAGAAAGTCAAAAGCTGTTGTTTATGGCTCTCTGTTGGGAGTGAGGTTAATTAGTATATGCTGTACAGAAATATTTTGCTGACCAAAATGCCTGGAGTTAGAAGAAGTTATTGTTTCAGTGTTAGTTAGCTGATTGATGTGGGTGCTGCCTTACTAACATTGGCAAGTCAAGTTTATAAGTCTAACGCAAGCTCCTGTGCCCTTTTACCTACTTTTCTAGCAAGCACGTGACAGCAGAGGAATGCAAAGGAGGGGAAGTGTACAGCAGCTTATGATTAAATTGGCCTTTAAGGAGGAAAATCAGTGTTCAAAGAAAGGGACTTCAGGAAGTCTTTGGTGTTCAGCCATCATAATTCAGAATAGTCTTAAAGGCTTACAGTTTTCTTAAGTAAAGGAAAAGGATATGAAAAGAAACAAGCTATTTGATTGTTTCACATCTTAGGGTCAAGTAATACAGTCCTAGAACTAGACTTGTCTTTGTTTTCAGGGCTTGTTTACTTGGTCCAGTATTAATTCTTGCTGGATTAATATTTCTTCATTTTGGAATAAGGAATGTTTTCCTTATTGAAGCTTATTTAATTTTATGATCGTGCTAAGTTTTAATTCATTAAAATATTGGGTTGACTGTTTATGATTAATACTATTTATAATCTTTTTCTGCCTTGGACAGTAGAAATATATGTGCCTAAAAAGGGATCGGTTCCTGAAATTCTTTCTCTTCAGAAACAGAGAGGAGGATAGTTACAAATTCCCAGGCTAAGTCACAGGGGAGTTGAAGGGTAATAGAAACTAGTTGATCTGGTACTTAAGACATTGGTATTCCAGAATACAAAATTGCATGAGTGAACTGGAGAACCTCTTGGCCCTTCTTGAAACAAATCCAGGTACCTGGTTCTCCATATGGGGATATAGTTGTGGTGGTGGTGTTTTTGGTTTTTTTTAATCCCACTCCTAACAGTACTGCTAAACATATGATGAATTCTTAACTTTGAGTGCTTTCCCCTTTTGCAAACCCTGTTGAGTCCAGGATATACCATGTATTACTGCTGCCTGTCTCTGTTTTATTGCTTTCTTGCAGTTTTGGTCTCGACGTTGACCTGGTGATGCACAATTTAAAGGGACAGTTGACTTTGACTTCCTGATACTTGTCTACAGCAAGGCCTCTATGAATAAGCAGTTGTTAGTGACGGAGTCATTAAGTACTACAAATTGCAGTTGTTACTAGGGCATACAGGGCTTGTCTTAAAGGTTTTGAAACTGGAGTTCAAAGCTGATTTGGTTTCTTTGTCCTAATCAGACACTGTACATGCATAGATCAAATTGCATACTATCTGTATGACAATGTGAGCTTCAGCTACCCTTGTGGAAACCCAGAAGCCTGATTCACCCAGGACTCAGCCTCTGAAACTTAAGCAGTGGCTGATGGATTTGGGAGATCTGTGAATTACCGTCAGCCACTGTAGGAGTAGTTGTATTGCAGAGGTAGATCATTGCAGGCTGGTCTAGGGATAGGCACTTTAAATATTGCAAACAGTCACTACTACTAAGGTTAGCAACCTTACTAGATGGTGCGCAACAGCACTTATCTTGTTCATCTCTGCTTAATGCTCCTTCTTTTCCTATATTGTGTATTTATTTCCTAAGCCTACTATTACTGCAGCATTCCCAGTGCTTACATTCCCTAGTTGTCTAGTCATACACCTTTGCACCCCTTCTTTGTGCTCCAGATGACTTCGACATAGTAGAATATTTACAGAGTAGAGGAGCAGCACCACAGTCATAATAAACTGCTTTTGAAGTGCCCGGCTAAACTGCACTGGTTAGTCCTCACATGCTGTTACGCTGTTCAACAGGGGATGAATGTCTACCAGAATTTAAGTTTAATTACAAAGTCTAAGCTTCAGGTTTGCAAAGGAAATATAAATTTCAGCCTTTAGGATTCAAAAGGCATGAAGTAGTTGTACTTTCTTTTGATTTTGCTTAAATAGAAATGTCAGTGCCACCTTAAAACACTTGGTATTGATAATGTCATGTTTTGTACCAGTAAAAATGTGAAATTAAAACTTGCCCTTGAATCCTGACCTACGGATGGGATTAAGGATTCCTCTACCTTTTTGCCATACTTCTAAGAGGATGTTGTTTTTAGGATTATGCACAGAAGTTTTGGTAAGCTAATAAATGAATGCGGACAAAAGACTTTGGAATCACAATGGTCTCCTCAGGAACATGTATTTTGGACCATTTCAATGTTATACATAGAGCCTGTCTGCAAAAATCTGTGTTCTGATTGTAAGTGCTTAAACAACATTACTCTGAATTAATGTTGAGTAGGGATAACTTCCAGGATATTTATGTAGAAAAGCTGGTTACGGAAAGAAAGGAGCTATGAAGATGAGCTGGTAAATAAGAGCATACAGTTCAATTCAAATTGGCTTTATCCTCAGACAGAGTTGAGGCATAAATATGTAAACAGAATCACAGTTACATTTCTCTTTTAACTTTAAACTAAAACCACTTTTAAACAAGTGGTTTTTATTTGAGCCTGTTATGCCTGCCCATTATGATGGTCTTTTGTCTGTATTGGGACCGTTGTTGATATTTGTTTGGGTAGTTAAACTGAGCTGTGTTCAATTAAATTTCCTCTTAATTTCAGATTTGTTTATGTGAAGGTCATTTTTCTGACAGTTGTGATTTGGTTTCCTCAACTCTGCATAGTTTTGATTTTGCACTTATTTGCCAGTCAGAACTCAGAGCCACAGAAATATCTTATTGCTGTGACTAATCAGCTTGAAATTAAGATATGAAAAAAAATTCAGAGGAAGATATGGCCAGAAGCAGCTTTGTTTTGCTAGCTGAGGTGAAGACTTGAAATACCTTTTGTTTCAAAATGATAAAAAAAAAATTCTGAATCTCCTTTATTAGTATAGAGTGAGATGCTATGTACCTGTGATACGCTTCTTCTAAATATTATGGCTTTAATTTTCTGCTCTGCTCTGAATTTTTGTATATTGCATGTATGCACGATATTCAGCTTGCTGCAATCCTGCCAAAAGGCCTAAGTTACATGAATGTTTTGCATCCATTTTCAGCTGTTGTGGTTAGAGGTACCTTAATTAACATACTGGACGCTCAGACTGAAGTGCAAGCGTAGCCTGTAAGGAAGAGGCAAGTACTGTATGTAAATTCTGCATACTTCGAAATATTTCCCAAAATTACTGTGTAGAAAATATCTTGCTAGAAATGGACTAGCTCCTAGTTCCTTTGAACAAAAAGGAAATAATTTTTTTAACTTTGCATTTTGACAGAACTCTCTCTGAAAATGGCAGAAGCTCATCAAGCAGTAGCTTTTCAATTTACAGTAACTCCAGATGGGATTGACCTGCGAATGAGCCATGAGGCACTCAAACAAATTTACCTATCTGGTGTCCATTCATGGAAGAAAAAGTTCATCAGATTCAAGGTATTTTATATTAGTCAAGTCCACCAAACTTGAGGATTATTTAATGTTTTATAGATTTATTTAGGTTTTGTTTAGGCAAAACTTAATTTTTTTGCCTTTATGGCAAATAAAGTTCCTTATTGTGAAAGATTTGTGTGGGTTTTAGTTAAGACAAGGGATGCTAAAGAAGGTAGCACTGGGTGATGCTGTAAAGACTGAAAGGGTATATCTTTTTGATTTATTCTATGGAAGCAAGATGAAATAGATGTAGAAATTAACAATAGCTTTAATTTACTTCATTCTCTTCATAATACATCATGTAATTATGTAATCTTTTAGCGTAAGTCAGAAATATAACTAGTTGTGATTTTTAGTGTCGTATCTCTTAGAGGTACAAAACTATACTCTTGATTGTATGTATTCTTTACCACAATTAAATTTTCAAATTAAAGAGAATGTTTGCTGTTTTCAAAAAAATTACCTGAACATCTATCTTGTACAAGTTACGCTAAGTAGTAATGTTTCTGATGAGGTATTCTGATCAAATTTATATAGATTGTTGTGAGTTTATTGTTTTGTTCATGGGATCATAAATGGTAAGTATTTTATTAGTAGCAAACTAGATAAGCTATCTTCAACATCTCTTTCAAAAACATATTTTTAACAGTAGTCTTAATAAAATCTTCTTATAAAGCTATGTGAAGGACTGTTTAAATGATAAAAAAAAAAAACTTGATTCCAGTTTTCAGTGTCTTGTTCAGTAGAATATTTTTGCAATGTATTCATTTAGAGAGGCCTAACTCGGTGTAAGTGGGAATTATTGAAGTGTCATTTGTTCCAAAGTTGTTTGGTAATTTCAGTATTTTTAGTAAGACTTACAGCAGGATCCGTGTTGTCTACAAAAGAACTTAAAAGTTCTTTTAATTCTTGATATCGTTGTAACAATTTTCCATAGGAGCAAAACTTAACTAAATCCATTCCCTCCTCCTGAGTTAAGCATACGTAAGAAAATGTTGTATAATCTTAACTTCTTGTTTAAAACTAAATGACTTAAATGTGTTGATTTTTGTTTCTTTCCATGGTAATATGAAGTCAACCACTTTGGTATGAAAAAATTATGTGAAGGCTTTTCTTTCCAGAATGGAATTATCACTGGCGTTTATCCTGCTAGCCCATCTAGCTGGCTTATTGTAGTTGTGGGTGTGATGTCAACAATGTATGCCAAAATTGATCCTTCTTTAGGAATAATAGCTAAAATCAACCGAACGCTTGATACAACGTAAGTAGACTGAAAAGTTACTGTATTACTACGTTGTTTTCTGAGTATTTGAGAAGCACATTTGGCAGCTTCTGTGGCCTTTGATCTTGTTGCATGAGAGGGTTTTTGGAAAGGATTTTGTGAAAAAGGGCTAAACAGGCATGAAGCTTGTGTAATGCCTGCCTGTAGTACCATTAGGCTTAGGTTTGCAATATTAGGTTCTCTTTAGAACTTAAAGTGACATTAACTGGCATATGCTGGCTTTTGTTTTAAATAGTGGCTATATGTCAAACCAAACACAGAACATCGTGAGTGGAATCCTTTTTGGCACAGGGCTTTGGGTTGCCCTTATTGTCACAATGCGCTACTCTCTAAAAATGCTGCTTTCCTATCATGGTTGGATGTTCGCTGAACATGGCAAACTTTCTGCAGGCACCAAGTTTTGGATGGTAAGGATATATCAGCTTCCTGTTTCATCTTAACCTCTATCTGATCTGTATTCAAAGCGCTAAAAGAGAAAATTTCGTAGGTTTTTCCTTGCTTGTTTTTTCTGTGTCATGGGACAGGAGGCTGTTAGGTAGATATTTCTACTAATTACTGTCATCCTTCTGATGCTATAATTAAACTATTCAGGATGGCCTTGTAGAAGGAAGAGTAAACACTTCAAGAATAACTTCTAAATTTGCCAACACCTTGGGACTGTATGACTCAAATACCTACTTTTTCTCTATGTGCAAGTACAGCTTAAAGAACTTGGGCTGCAGCACCAAAGAATCTTGTCCTCCCCAGAAAGTGCTACCCTAATTTGTTGTTGAAATGTTTAGGGTTCCTAGTCATCCATTCTAAAATTAATCTTATGCTTGAAGAAAATAATATTGAATGTCCTTTCAATTGATTTAGTGGTATGCCTCCAAAATGGGTTGGAGAAAAAGTGTAAGGTAGGTAGCTTGTTTTCACATAAGGATAAGATGAGACTGATCTGGCTCCTGTTGATTATTGTGGTGCTTTGGAAAAGGATCCTTAAAGGATGTGATAGGTATAAAGTGAGGAAATGTACATATAGGTGCTCCAAGAGATGAAGTGGGTTTTTGTTACTTGGACTTGGTTGTTTCAACTCACTTTCACCAGTATTGTTATAGAAATAACTTAAGTGCCCTACTATGATAAAATTAGTCTCTGCAGCCTCAAAAATTAACTGATGTGTGTTAGACTAACAACGTGTCATGATTTATTATGAAATATGTTCAAGAACAGGTATCCAGAATGGTACACTAAAATAGAATTTAATGTTCATCTGTTACAAATGAAATTTCTAATTGATAGTTTCTCCTGGAAGCAGTATCAGGAGCCTCATGACTCGAATTTGTACAGTACAGGCTCTGAATGGTAAGGCTTTCTGTGAATTGCTTGAAGCTGTAGCTGTCTGGGTGTTCAGCATGTCCTACCAGATGGATATTTTAAAGTTGTTAATATTGCCTTATCAACCTTAAACAGTATGAACTGTAATGCTACTTACCATGCTTTGTGTATTGTATTTATAAATTTTTGTCTATTATATATGTTGCATATGTATTTTGTTGTGTATTACACGTTTTAAAATATAGAACACTATAAAGGTGTATGCCCAACAATATCTCATCTATACTTAATATGAAGCTCTACTTTAATACCTTATTCCTTCTTCAGCTAGTCCCAACAAAAGAGAAGACTGTTTTCCCTAGTAAAACAGTACCAACTACCGTAGTTTTCTGGATTTTTATTATCCTTTAATATTGTGTAATTTTCTGGAGGGGTTTTCATGTTGTGTTGGTTTGGTTTTTTTTCTTAGCTATTTTTCATGCTGTTAATCAGCATGAAAAATACTATCGTGAATATACTGTCTTCTGTTCAGATAGTCATGCAGATCAAAAACCTGAGCTCTGATTTCAGTCACAGTACAAAGTGACTGATTTTCAGGCTGGTTGGAAGACTGATGGCACTTTTAATGAACATATTTCATCTTCTAAAGTCAAATTTCCTGTACCAGGATTAGGGGAAAAATCCAAGTATTAGTTGCAGTTTTAAAAAATATGTTAAAAAATAATAATAATCTGTGAACAGATGCAACGCATGCTAGAATGAGATTATTTGCTGTGTCTGCATATGAAATTAGAGATGTAATTAAGTATGCATGTCTTTCAGATCACTTTAATGGTCTCAAACTCTTATAAATTCTCTACTACAAGTTTACTTAAGAGGTAAATACTGTGAAATGTGTTTGCTGTTTTTGTCAGTTGAGCAGGTACTCTCTGAAGATAAATTCAGCCTTTCCTGGTTTAAGAGTTCTGGAATAAAATTGTCTTCAAGTGTGGAATTAGATTTTCTTATGAAAAGCTGAGTGTTTTTTTTCCTCACCTGTATTCAAATTTATCTTGTCATGAAGCACAACTAGATTTCATTGGGCTGATCACTGTGATGCATCCATGTGTATCTGACAACTCTGATACAGATCCATTTGCAGGGAGGTCTTTTGTGGTAATACTCTGCCATTCTTAATAGTTTTGTGCTGCCTAAAACAACCTCCTCTAGCTGTGCTGACCAAGGAAATTGAGAGGGGGGGAAAACCTACTTTTTAACAAGTAGTTTTGTCAGTTGGGGTGGGATAGAAGGGAGAAGTTATAGGAATTTTAGTAGTGAAATGACATCCTCTGTTTTCTTCCGTCTTTAGTCTATTGGCCTATATACAATACGTGGTATAGTATAGTGGACCAAGATTGGACTTTTACAATAAAGATTCCACTGAATTGTTGGTGTAATAATTGACCTTACTTTCATGCTGAAATAGGGTGATAATGTCAAAATCCTTTCATGTGTAGCCTAGAAGTTGCATGGCCTAGACTTTGAGCCTAGTGTGTGTCACAGCTGAGAAGTAGTTGTAGACAGAAATGCTGCTTCTGTCTTCAGTCTCCCATGGAAAACAGGAGATGCTGTAATACCTGAAGCGAAGATGGGAACTGTCATCTCTGGCTTTTTTGTTTTGTTGGTTTTTTTGTAACACAAGCACTGAGTATAACACTGGCATGCTTGCACAATTTGGGATGTTCAAATCATGCAGTAGACTACCTGAGATAGACTCACGCTTGAAGAAACTCCCTGTAACATCAATACTATTATTGATGTTGCGCTATAACTTTGCAAAATATTAAACCATGATTCCAAAGCATAATTATTATTTTTAAAGGTGGCTATAGTTATCTAGGATCCTTAGCTGAGTGACAGGCTTGATAATGATTCCCGTTTTGAAGCACAATATAGATGTTTTTGTAGTATCTACTATATAGTAAGAGATCAACCGGTAGACTTGCTTTTTTAATCTTTACAGAGGGAAATGTATGAAGAAAAGAAGTGCTAAGAAACTCTGTCTTTATTTTCTGTTGAGATCAGGGTGTGCCATTCATAAACAACAATATTGCCTAGTGACCAGAAGATTGTCTGGCAAGTCAGGAGTGACTATGACCGTCTTTATCTTCCACTGACATGTTGTTTAACCTTTAGGAAGTTAGTTTATGTCAGTGCCTTTTTGATTTGTGAAACAATGATAAATATGATAGTTTGCTAAATTTAGTACAGTATAATTTACCAGTGAAAAGAACTATGGGTTACATTACACTTTATTACTCTGTCATTTTTCTTTTGTTGAACCTAATAATTTGATGTGTGTATTTTGTTTGTTTGTTTTTTTTTCTTCAGGCACTTGTAAAACTCTTCTCAGGACGTAAACCCATGTTATACAGTTTCCAGACATCTTTACCACGATTGCCAGTTCCAGCTGTTAAAGACACAGTCAATAGGGTGTGTACATTCATTAATTCATTTTCTTCAGTAACATTGAATCCATAGTTAGATGCCCTTGTGGGTTTTTTTTGCCATGTCTTATAAAAGTATTGCATGGTGGTATTAATATGGTGTAATGGATTAAAACTTCTGCATAGAAATTAAAATAAAGGCTGTGACAAACTGAAACTGCTGACAGTTTGAAGCTGGTGTAATTGATATTGGATGATGTGATGTCTGTTGATGTAAGACTATGCAACGAAGTGTGATTTCCAGGGCTTTTGAAACATACCAGTTTTGTTATCTTCCACAGCTTGAACATATAAATGTGTGTTTTATGACTCAAAACCTTATAGCAAAGAGTGTAAGTAAGATGTATATAGTATGTCACAGAAACTGAAGGTTTAATTTTTAGAGACAAAAAAAATATTTCTGCCTGATACTGAAGAAGCAGTATATCTTCCCCTTTTGAGTGGAAAATGTATCTTTAGAAAAGTAACCTCTTCCACTTGTGATTTGCTGACAAATGTCTGGCAAAAGATCTCATTTTTGTAGTTTGCAGGCAGATGTTTAGAAGAGTGTATATTCTTATTTTAACAACATAGTATTTATAACCTTATGAATTGAATCTGGATAATCTTTGTCTACTGTTCAAATGCTTTGTGTAGGAATGGCGAGAAGCTACGTATTAGTTACTATACTGATGCTGATTCTTGTGCTGTATTCTAGTATCTGGAATCAGTTCAGCCACTTATGGATGATGAAGAATTCAGAAGAATGGAGGGTCTTGCCAAAGATTTTGCATTTAATTTGGGACCAAGGCTTCAGTGGTATTTGAAGCTAAAATCCTGGTGGGCCACAAACTATGTGAGTAGATAAATAGGAGGCTCAATTGTTCAAATGACATAACTTAATTTGTTCCCTGTTGCCTTTTTTGGCTTAACTTTCATTCTTTCTTAAATGTGAAAGAAGGCAATTGAAACTGCCTAATATTTTTGTAAAGTGCATCAGAGACCACCTGATTTGCACAGAAATAATTTGTGTGATTTGGTAAACAAACAGTATGGTGAATGGAACTTGAAAGAATGAATCCTCATTTTGTGTTTGTTATTTTGGAGCAGGTGATTTAGCTTTTGCTCTTATGATTGCTTTTGAGGTCTGTTTATTTGCTTGTTAAGCTTGATAACTCAACAATGGGCCTGGCTAGCCATGTAGTTTAGAAGAGTGATTTAGGACAACTTTTCTATATAGAGCAGCTAAAGGATATGGAAGAGAAAGAATTGCAACAATAAGTTTGTTTTGGGTTGGGGGGAGGGTGTTGGTTCTTTTTTTCCTTTTTTTTTTACCAAAAAGAAAACCCAAACCCCAACAACATGGTGAGAACTGTAATATAATTCCTTCCTGAAATATTATGAAACATCTGGCTGTACCCAATAGCCTAAGCTGAGCTACAGTGTCCTGGCAAAGGCTGCAAAACATTGAGGAGATCTGATACATTTTAAACATTGTCTGAAGGTGATGACTTCTTCAGAAGCTTATCAGAGAGCTACAGCTGAATTTAATTTAATTCTCTTGCCCCTTTTTTGGTGTTTTCCCTGAAGTTTAACACATATTAGGTTTTTTTGTTTGCCTTTTTTAAGTAGGGGAGCAAGCTAGCAGTTTTCTTCCTGCTTCTGTATGGAATGTTGTGTTGTGGAGTCACTAACACAGAAGGCACAAACTGTGGAAATTACGAGATTTTACTGCTTTTGTTTTCCTTCCTGCTACAGGTTAGTGATTGGTGGGAAGAATATATCTACCTTAGAGGACGCGGACCGATTATGGTTAATAGTAACTATTTTGCAATGGTAGGTAAATACTATAAACAACTTACGTGTCAAACAAGCACTGTAAAATTTCTGCCAGGTATCTTATTTCGTTATATCTTTCTGTTTAGAAATCCATTGCCACTGAGTATGTGACCTTTGTTTTTCTTTCTTCTAGTATAACCTACAGCCAATGTCTTCAAGTACAGTGCTATCTTAATAATAAACTTAGCACATCTGCCACTTAGGCAAACTCATGCAGTAATGACTTACACAGTTTTGTGCTTACTGCAACAAGCAATCTTTCAAAAGCTCCATGTAAAACTTCATGGGTAACACAGTTCAACAAGGTGTGTGCTCATATTCTCAAATGTCTATATGGGAAGTAAAATTGTAAAAGACCCTAAAATTAAAAGCAAGAAGAGGAAATATTCTAGTCTTGGATTCAAGTTTTAAGTAGCATTGTCTTTTCTACTGGGATGATTAAGAGCTATCATGTATGTTTTAGGACTGATGCTGTTTAAGGAGATTGTGACTGTTGAAGAAATTTAAGTTTCAAGTCATCAACTCACTGCACTAGTGCACTTCATATGTTTTAAAGCCTTTTCTATATTGACCAGAATAAACTTTAAGAATGTGGATGAGAAGTACTATCAGTATTTTTTTTTTTTAAATCTAGTCTGGTAATCATTAACTTATGATTCTTATGTACTTTACAGGACTTCCTTTATTTATCTCCCACAACCCTGCAGGCAGCTAGAGCTGGTAATGTTATCCATGCCATCCTGCTCTATCGGAAAAAACTGGATAGACAAGAAATCAAGCCAGTATGTATAACAGTTTAAATGGCTTTTGATCTTTTTCCAGCATAGTCTGTAAGAAGTCGATCGGTTTTCAGAATGGGAGAGGAGAGGAATTTCTTATTGTCAGAACTACATGTAAGATGTAA
Organism: Pygoscelis adeliae; assembly: GCF_000699105.1. Classification (NCBI taxonomy): domain Eukaryota; kingdom Metazoa; phylum Chordata; class Aves; order Sphenisciformes; family Spheniscidae; genus Pygoscelis; species Pygoscelis adeliae. The sequence goes on from NW_008824030.1 coordinate 40,461, forward strand.
CTAAATTTGTGCTCCCAGACATCTTGGTTATCATTTGAATTGCACATGGGCAGAAACTACCAACTATCACAAATACAGGATTCTGTCATGCCAACTAATTGCAGTATTTGAAATTAATGTATGTATTTGCCTGAAAGACAAATAGGGGCTTGTACTTGCATATGTTAACATCTGTTATACGGAATACTTACTGGTATGTGCTAAGCATGTAATTGTACTTTTGAGCCACTGAAGTCTGAAAAGTCTGTGGCATCATGTAGTGTAAGCACGGGGAGGTGATTGGGACAAAGGGCTGGACCTTGAGGCCAAGAGTGGGCCAGTGGCAGCGTAAGTATAGATGATGATAAAATTCTGTGCTGCACTAATTTCTAGGTGGCAAAGATAGGCAAGGTGAATCTCATTCTGAATTTCTGTTCTGTCCAGTGGTTGTGTGTTGTAGCGAACAAATGTTGCAGAAACAATTAAGTAGTTTTGCTGAAGGTCATGGCAGGGATGTGATTAGTTGTATGTAACTACAAATCCGAGAAATGTGAAATTCTGTTCCTACACAGCCAGCAATAGCTTTAAAAGAAGAAATTAAGGGGTAATGCATGCTGCATGTATAAATTTTGCATCCAGACTGGCCACTGAGAGCTCTTTGGATTTCAGATGCTAGCTGGCTTCAGTCATCCCTCCTGAAGGGTGAGCTTTTGGTAGGGGGGTGGGAAAAATACAGCTACTGGAATGTCAGTGGAATCTTCCACATGTAGTTCAAGGAAAGACAATGAACAGGGTGGGGGGAACCAAACCTGAGTTGACGTATTATAAATCTTACTGTTCTACAGCCTGTCTTTAACCAGATCCTGTTTTTTCTTTCCTTTTTAATTTGCTAATTGTATATGCAAAATTACATTTTAATATACATTTGCGGCACAGATTCTTCTGATGGGATCTACTGTTCCACTCTGCTCAGCTCAGTGGGAACGGATGTTTAATACCTCCCGTATCCCAGGAGAGGAATCAGGTAAGCAGGGCCAGCCGGGGAATAAACATCTTAATGGAATTCAGTTTTTGGAGTATTTTCTGCTAAAATCCCATTTTTCCAGATAAGGATCTGACAGACACAAGAACACACCAATACTGTGTTCCGATACTCAGGAAGTAATGAATTGCTATAGAGTGCATAGATGGTTTTTCCTTTTAGGGTGATTATGAAACTTCTTCAGTGTTTTTTTGTCTCTTCCTTTACTTAAATTAAAAACTAACTTCAAGAAACTGTTGTCTGCCCTGTGTTTTTGATTTATAAATAACCTTTACTTTTCTCCATTCTACTCTTTCAGGATCCTTTGATATCCATGTTTTTATCTTTATAAAAGTTGTGTTCTCTTATCTCAACCATTTTAAAATCTTTTGCTTGCTTGACTTTCCCTTTTTCCTTTCAGCTTATGATTCACAACAGCATCCCAACCTGTTCTTCTCAATATGAACATACGTTCAACACTAGTTGTTTACCTGGTTTAGAGGCAGTCTTAGTCCTGTCCAGGTTTTCAATGCCACTGTAACCTTGACCTTTTGTATGTACTGTAAGACATCAGCTAAGTGAAATCACCTGTAATAAGGACTGTGTCCAAACTTTCTATGTAACAGATTAAGAAAATATATACTCTGAGTTTTGTTAGTTCCCGCCCTGCCCTAACTCCCAGCAATTGTCTGATTATCCTAAGCTATGAGTAACTAAGTTTTCACATTCTAATGTTGAATAGAGGGGTGTACCTGTTGACTTACAGCAGGGTCATTTTCACCTGAGTCTGTTCCTGCAACTTCTGCTTATTGTGGGAGACTAAGGATGTGTTTACATGATCACAAGCAATCATGTTAGCTCAGTCAGGAAAAAAAAATGTATCTGTAAGTGACAGTTCATATACACTTTCTCACTGTAGGTGTACATATGGTGTCATTACATGCATTCATTAACACTGCCTATAGACATAAAAGCATTTCACTTTAGTCATTGGCAAACCTTTGATAAATTGTTTGTTGTTGTATCTCAACATAAAAATATAATATTTTTTGATGGTCAATACATCATCCAAGCTCTTGAGGCTGATTCTTCTGCATATGGTGTTATTTTTCTAACGGTAATGTATCCCTAAAGGTTCATCATGGGTTTCTCCCCAAAGTAGCCTCCAAAGATCTCCATCAGCTTATCCTAAATTTTCCAGGCTCGAGCTCGTTTTTATGATCTTAATATTAAAGTGGCTTTTTTGTTGTTGGTTTTCTCTTTCCTGAGTTTTGTCACATAAAAGGAGGCAGATTGCATCTAGAAATACTAACACTTGTAGTCAACAGGTGGAAGAAAACATTGCTATCCATTTTCTTGTTCTTTGAGAAGCAAACTAAAAATTTCACAGCAGATTTGAGTGAATTTCCGTTGTGCTTTCTACAAAAGCTTAAGCTATATCTAGGTTTCTCTGATCTGGTTATATGCTAAAGAGCCTCTTAGAACTGAGTTCACATGTTTATCCAACACTGTGTTGTTGTGGCAGCATCATGATGAAATACAGCATTTGGTAGAGTTATCCTGATTAGTTATGATTAGTGCAGAGGACAATCACTAGGAATTTGGAATGCAAGGGGTTATTGGTTAGTCACTTCCATTGGGAATGGACTGTCACTTGAAGATACGATATATTTTTTAACTTTCTTTTGAGATCTGTAACTCATGTTTCAAGCTGCATTTGAGCATGTTAGTCCCACTCAACTACAGAATAAAAAACATAGAGTTTCTAAACAGACACAGGGATGTGCCCACTCTTCCCTGCTGGAGGTCTGACATTTGCTGTACTGTATGAAGTTGGATAAGGGGGGGAAGTGGCATTGGCTAGTGGATAAAGCAGTAGGTGCATGTGTCAGATAAGGATTTTACTCTCAGTTCTGCTACTGGTCTTTAGTAGATATTGAGGAATTATTTCCCAGCTATGCCTCAGCTTCCTTTATCTGCAAAATGGAGAAAAACATATCCTTGATGCAATGACTACCTTGATCATGAACTAGTAGCTTAAGTAGACTAGCAAGTTTAAAAATCTCTATTAGACAACTGTAGTGTATGAGCCATTGTTATTTAGAATACGTCAAGTATGGAAAGTGCTACCCTTGCCTCCTCCCGGTCCTCAATAAAATAAAAGGTATGAACTATTTGCATTTAACTTTGGATTTTGTGTTCTCTTAGTCTGAAATGAGTTTTGCACAAAAATGTAGAAGTAGCCCATTCTAACCATAACACCTGATTAAAATACATCCTTAATGTATTAAAATGGTTAATGATTAAAATACATCTTAATGGTTCTCTTCAGTTTCTCCTGCTTAAAGTCTTTCAAATTAAAGTACAGTCAGCATCACAAAAATTACCTTATTTTCCTCCTAAGTACTTCACATTTCCTGTTTTACTTTTTCAGTTTTTCATTGTTTCTATTCTTCCAAAGGAAAAACAACTTTTGTCATTCTGTATGTGGATAAGTGAGTTATAAAGACATTTTTCCCAGCTTTTCATGAGTAGCTTGATTTCTTGCCCTCTGATTTCAATTGTATTTTATATATGTTACAGTTCCTAAAGGAGCAGCATATTTAAAAAAAAAAAAAAGGAAAAATTCTGTGGCATGTCTTCATGTTAATTGGTGGTAAAATCTTAATGAACATTGTATCCTGTTGCTTGAGCAGTTGTTTAATCTTCATGTCTTTTATCAAAACACACTATGGAGTAAACCACTTCTTTTAAGCAGGGAAGCCTTTATGTCTTTCCATTCCCACTTTTTTTATAGGAAATCCATGTAGCATGTTACATGCGTCTTCAGATGTACATAAATGACTTCTTGGACTGGCAAGAAAAAGGAAAGGATTTTTTTGTATTGCAAGAAATCTGTACTCCACGTGCATAAGTCTGTATTTAGGCCCATAAATAAGGTGTCTGAAAGGTAATTGCCAGGGCTTAACAACTGTTGTGAAGTCAGTTGTTGATGTAGATAACTAATGATCTCACTTTTGCTTTTTACACTCCAGAGGTTGTCTTTTTTGTAGGGACACATCATGTACATGAGACAAATACTTGAGGTGTCCCAACTTATAGAAAAAGTTAACTCACTAGGTGATTGCTTTGCTGCTTCTTTCCCCCTCTGTGGGGTTTCTCCTCAATTCACAACCCATTGTATTAATGTACTTGACAGTTGGAGTGATGCTTCTGCCGATCCTAGCACTTTTATCACAGGCATCCTATCTTTGGCAGAAATGCAAAGTAGATAGCCAAAGGCATGATTAGCATAAAACTGCTTCTGATCAGTAGATGGAGCATACCTACCAAAACTTTATGGGTAGCTGAGAGCACCCGAAGTATAGAACTCTTTCCTGGTACAATGTTTCTCAGATCTCTCAGAATCATGACTTTTAGGCTCAGCCCTCATTTTTGACATCATCTTTCTTCACCATCTCAGTAATGGGTCTTTTCAGATTCATAGGAATATAACAGTTCCTTGGGGTAGTGAAGGAATTCAGTTAACAGTTTTCATCAGTTGAGGGCTTTTCCTGGCTGCTGTAGAAACCTTCATCTGTGGTTTGATACAATGCCTTCATGACTAAGTTCAGGCTTATTCCAATTAAGCCATGTAAATAATAAAGCGATGAAAAATTTGTGGCCTAGGTTTCTGCTTCACTGACTTCCATAACACTACACTTTTTGGCCATAGATGGAGTGTTCACTCTGCATCTGCCAGGATAAATGTGAACAAAAGCTTATGGTACTAAATTTGGGCTCTCTTAAGATTCTCCACAGATTGTACCGTGATTTGTCTAGCACTTGAATGCAGATGATTTAAAAAAAAAAAAAACAAACCAAAAAAACCCCAACTTTTAAATCAAGTACCTTTCCTCAGGTTCTTCTAGCGTGTTCTTTTGCTGACTGCTTAATCAGACTACACTGCTAGTGCTTACTTTTCAGATACAGAAATACAGATTTAGTTGCTTTATATTGGCCTCCAGTGTGGAAACTGGTGGAGCTATATATGCAAATGATTGTCAAATCTGGGTTTTTGACTATTTCATGCAGGAATCTTTGTGATGAAATAACATGGGGAAGCAGTTTATTCCACACTATTTATTACTTTGTTAAAATAAATAAGCTGTTGCTAACTGGTAGTGCATGCAGTAGGCATTTGATGTTATTCAGTCCATTAGTGTTTTGAGACTTCAGCTTTGTTTTCACACAAGTGATTGCAATTCTAGATACTCTCCAGCATGTGAAAGACAGCAAACACATTGTTGTGTATCATAAGGGCCGTTACTTCAAAGTGTGGCTGTACCATGATGGTAGACTGTTGAAACCCCGAGAAATTGAACAGCAGATGCAAAGAATTCTTGATGATGATTCAGAGCCTCAGGCTGGTGAAGAGAAACTAGCAGCTCTTACTGCAGGAGATAGGTATGGTGGTTATTATTTTTTAAATTAATTTTAATATTTAGAAATAGTTGCATAGTACACTAATTGAATATTGGCTTTGGAATTGTAAAATAGTCTGCAGTCAGTTGATTATACCTTTATCACTGATTTTCTATCTTGCTAACATCTAACAGCTCTTCAGTTATTTGTAACTACATGGAGTTAGAAGTAATTCTGCAGTGGCAACCCTGTATGCAGCTTACCTATACTTATCTGGAGAATTTTGATTTGATTGTGGTTATCATAAGAGTGGTAACTGGAAGCTTTACAGTATTACACATATTGAACTGCTTGAGTTTTATATCTACTCTTGGGTTCACTGGCATTTTAAAGAATATCTTAAAAATTAAGATTGAGAATGTAAATTCAGTAACTGTTACTCCATATTCATGACTTGCACCTACAAAATGAAGCAGTATATACTCAGTTGGCTCGAGGTGCAAGATTATTGAATTAAATTAAATTGTGACAAACTTAGTTCAATCTGTCTAGTTGTTTCTGGACAAGGGAGAGAAAGAGCTGTGGATTTTAATATACTTTCTTACTAGGAGTCCTCCCTTTCTCTCAGTTTCTGCTTTAAAACAAACAAATAATTTTTCATTGGGAAAACCACATAAATTTATAAATAAACATGGTGCAATCATACAGAAATTACATTGTTCAGGACTTCTTTGATTTCAGATCTGTTTCAGGCATTTACCATGGAACTTTTTATTGACAATTTTCCAGATTCTTAGATTTAGGTATTACAACGATATCTGTTGATTGTTTTCATTATTATTACTATTTTCTTCTTCCATATAATAGATATTTTCTTTTGTTCAGTTATAAATGTGGATGATCGCTATACATATTGCATGCTGCAGAAATGTTGAATTTCTGAGGTTTAAGCTTCACACGTGTGAAGCTTATATGTTGAATTGGTTCCTAGGATTACACTGTACGTGTATTTTTGGAACTTTTCACTGCTGATACAGTTTAAATGCAATGAAAGTAGTTGCTTCAAATTTGATAAAAGTAGGAGGAATGTCTCATAGTAATCTTAAGGGTGATAAAACATTGACACATTCACGCAATCTGGCTATAAACCATATTCTTTTTGCAGAGTACCATGGGCTAAAGCTCGACAGACTTATTTTAGCCATGGAAAGAACAAACAGTCCTTAGATGCTATTGAAAAAGCAGCATTTTTTGTGACATTGGATGACATCGAGCAAGGGTACAGGAAAGAAGATCCAGTGAGGTCACTGGATACATATGCAAAATCATTAATACATGGCAGATGTTATGACAGGTACACTATTGACTCTGTGGAAAACGCCTTCTCTTTTTTAGAATTTCACTAATTCTCGTGGCTAATACATATGATTTAGTGACTTATAAGCTGATAAATCTCATAGAATCACAGAATGGTTTGGGTTGGAAGGGACTTTCAAAGATTATCTAGTCCACCACCCTTGCAATGGGCAGGGACACCTTTCACTACACCAGATTGCTCAAAGCCCTGTCCAACCTGACTTTGAATACTTCCAATGATGGGGCATCCACAACTTCTCTGGGCAAGCTGTTCCAGTGTCTCACAACCCTCATCATAAAAAAAACAAAAAACAAAACAAAAAAACCCCAGAAGTTCTCCCTTATGACGAATCTAAATCTACCCTCTTTCAGTTTATAACCGTTGCCCCTTGTCCTGTCACTACGGGCCCTGGTAAAAAGTCTTTCTCAGTCTTTCTTATAATCCCTCTTTATATGTTGAAAGGCCACAAGAAGGCGTCCCAGAGCCTTCTTTTCTCCAGACTGAACAACCCCAACTCAGCTTTTCTTCCTGGGAGAGGTGTTCCTGCCCTCTGCTGCACCCACTCTTAACAGGTCCATGTCTTGTACCGGGAACCCCAGAGCTGGATGCAGTACTCCAGGTGGGGTCTCATAAGAGCAGAGTAGAGGGTGAGAATCGCCTCCTCTTGACCTGCTGGCCACACTGCTGCTTACGCAGCCCAGGATATGATTGGATTTCTGGGCTGCAAGCACACATTGCTGGCTCATGTCCAATTTTTCATCCATCAGTACCCCAAGTCCTTCTCTGCAGGGCTGCTCAATCCCTTCATCCTCCAGTCTGTTGATACTGGGGATTGCCCTGACCTAGGCATAGGACCTTGCACTTGGCCTTGTTGAACTTCATGAGGTTCAAATTTATGTCTATTTATTTAAATAAACTTATTTTAAAAAACCCAAACCCCTAAGAACTAGTGCATTTGAATGTGAATTTTTGAGAGATGAAGTTACAGTATAAAAATGCTTTTGAAACCTACAAAACCATAAGGAAATCTTAATTTCTTTTGTAGGTGGTTTGATAAAACATTCACTCTTATAATATTTAAAAATGGCAGAACGGGTCTGAACGCAGAGCACTCTTGGGCAGATGCTCCTATTGTTGGACACCTGTGGGAGGTAGGTGTTTAGTACAAAAAGTTAATGCAGAAAATTATGTGATATGGTCTGTGCAACAGTCCTGAAGATCAGCAGGTACCCTTGCATGAATCCCTTGCATTCATGTTGCTGATGAGTGATTATGGGCCTGTGTTTATAGCAACTGTGGAATTAAGAAAAAAAAAAAAAAAAAAAAACCTTGCTTAAAAGAAAAGGTTGCTGTCCTTTAAATTAAAGGTCTTTCTTGCTTTTTAATGAACATAGATGTCTCCATAGAAAAGTGATACGGCTCCCCATCTAACTTGTTTATAATCTAAATCAATAGATTGTTGCCTCTTTGATATGGCATTGTATTTTGCGTGTATACATGCTCCTGAAGCACTTAAGCTTTCTTGTGCTATAAAAATCCCACTTACTTTCAAAATTTAAAGAAATGGTACAGAGTTTAACTTTTCCTCTAAGCTATTGTTTGATGAGCTGCAGATTGAGATGCTGTTTAAATTATATCTTGTATTTATTTGCAATGAATGGAATAAATCCACTTTTTGTCAGGTTTATTCAGCACGAGCTTAGTTTGTTACTTTAAATCCTATTTGATTTTTTTCTTTTTCTTTTTGAAGCTTAAACCCATAAACAGTTACATGACTCAATCACTCAAAACTATTTCATTAACAGTAGCTAATTCTGATTTCATTATGTATTTGTGAAAATGGGTCTCAGGTCTGACTGGTGTCCCAAGTAATTTCCTAATTTTATTGTATATTGTTCTGACCACTAAGTGAGAAAATTAAATTAAAAGAAGAGATTAGAAATATATATGTAGAACATGCAATAGATTTTTGTCAAGTTTTCTCTTTCCATATTGAGCAGTTTCAAATCTATTGATAGTTCTGTATTTTTTTAATTTTATTTTTTTTTTAGCATTGAGGATATTGTTTGAAATCTTGTAAGACAGAGCCTTTTTTGTCTGTTGTTCAAGTTCTGTTGTTCATCTTGGTAATATTCTACTTCCCCACCCAAGAGCTCTAGTGAACATATAGAATAAATTGCAATTTTGAGTAGGATGCAAATCTTAAAAATTATTAAATTCTTGCAGGGATATGCACTTACTCTGAAATAAACTGTTTCTTGATGAACAAGTTTTGACACATAACAAACTTGCAGAGATTGTCTGTAATCTAAATTGAACAAAGGTTGTGAAATCTAAGACTCTAAGACTGACTTTTTTTTTTACTACTAGTAAATTTGAGGTGGGTTTTTAATTGAAACATTTTAATGAATTCAATAGCATCTAACAAAATGCACCAGTGTAATTGAATAGGTATTTGTGCATATCTGGTATTCTTCCCACTCAGAACACAAATAGAAATGCCTTAAAATAAGAGGTAAAACAGAGGGCTTCACTTGCAGCCGTTTTCAGTATTTGGAAATGGATTGTATATTGTATTTCACTATCTACTGAAAATGGGTCATACTGATTTCACAATGACATCCTAATTCCACAGCAATATGTAATGTGTTGCAATTCTGAAGAAGTATTGTTCTTTGCAGAATGCAATGGCAACTGAGTATCTTGAACTGGGCTATTCAGAAGATGGGCATTGCAAAGGAGATACCAATCAAAATATTCCTATTCCTACCAAACTACAATGGGAAATTCCAGAAGAAGTAAGTACAGAACAGCTAGTGGTTTGAAGAAGCAGCTCCTCATTTCCTGAGCAGTCAAATAATTTAAGTAATTACTGATAACCCTATAAATCAGCTTTAAATTCCTTTGAGTCCTATAAGATGAGTATTTCATGTGTGGACATTACTGAGTTTACTTAAAAAGATATGAGTGGGTTTTAACATCACTCTTTAAAAATTCTGGCCAGGAAATGCCAACTTTTTACTAGAAACTTTATTGGTTGGCAACATGTCAAAAATAAGTGGACGCTTGTTTTAAATAGTAACTCTATTAAAATGATGTTTAGGTTGCTGAGGTTTCATTACTATAGTCACAACAAATGCTCTTGTGTAATAGTTTCTTGAGATTACCTGTCTTTTTTGTGTTCAAAATTCTGTATACATGTCTAATAAGGCTTGATTTTTTTTTTTATCCTTCCACCCCTCCCCCCCGAGTTCAAGACAAACTGCCATCACCTATTTGGATTTTAATTTTGAATAAAAAGGTAATGGTTAGTGATATGTTTAAGCATGTATGGCAGATTGGAAGCCACGCAACTATTGCCATTCTATCTCTGTCAGTCATTCTATTATGTTCTAGTGATCTGAACAGTCTTAATGTGGGTGTTTTTTTTAAAGTGTAATTTTTGGACTCCAGATGTGTACTGGCTTAAAACTTATTTTTCATTAGCTTTTCAAATTTTAACTTTCTGGCAAAGATAGCTTCTCCTCTTTCTCCAAAGGGAGTTTATTTAGATAATGATATTCCTGGCATGCATAAAGGCAGCATTTCTTATTTATCAATTAAAAATACTTGCACTTTTTCAACAGTTCTCTCAAATGCCATCAAATGCATGTGTATGCACATATGTGCATTTATTTATTTATTTGTTTGTTTGTTTTAGTGTCAAGAAGTGATTGAGAGGTCTCTGAGCACTGCCATAGCTCTGGCAGATGATGTGGACTTCCATTCATTTTTCTTCGATGCTTTTGGGAAGGGACTAATAAAGAAAGCAAAAACCAGCCCTGATGCCTTCGTGCAACTTGCCCTGCAGCTTGCTCACTATCGGGTAAGAACAACAGACTGTTTCTGGCTTATGGAATCTCATTAAACTGGGTATAGCGTGTTTGTGATTAAAACATGTGACTGTGTAAAGTACTTTAGAGTAATCTTGCACTGCTTGTGCAAGATTAATTAAAGACATTCAATAGAAATTGGTACAAACCCTAAACAGATTACTAGCTGGAAATTAATTGTCCAAAGGTTGGCGTATTGACACTGGTGCAAATTTTCCTCTTCTGCTTAGTTGGTCTATCCCTAGGCATTTTGGACTTGAAAGAAGTAGATATGAAACTTTCTAGTAGCTATGGTTATAATCTAAACAGTGTTATAATCTAAACTGTTAAATTTATCTTTTACTTTGGAGTCACCCTTAATTCAGTAGTCATGGACACTCCCTAACAGGATTAGCAGAAATGCCTGCCTGTTTTCTTCTGTTAGTTCACCTTCTCTATAATGTGCTTTCAGAAAACACCAGTGTAGCAAGATGCATGTTTTTCATTTTGCTTTCTAGTTATCACTGTTGAGTTACTGTTCTACTTTTTTTTTTTTTTTTTTTTAAAACATTCCAAATGGTTTTTCAAAGCATCCAGATTTCCTGGCTGCTATCACCACTTACAGTCTTTCTTATCATTGGTTAGGGTAGCTACATGGCAAATAGTTTGATTACCCACCCACCTCTTCTATTTTGAATACCCATCCTCTTAATCTAAAACTGAACAGACTTTCACGATCTGTTCTGATGTATGTTTTAGACAGGTAGAGTTGCTAACGTGTTAGATAAACTATCGTTTGGCAACTTCCAATCTGTAGATTGTGCACATCTACAGGAAATATGGAAACCACACTTCCTGGATTTTGCAGACTGTTTTCAGTTCTCACATTCTTGAAAATCTCCACAACGGCATGCATCTCCATGCTATTAAACCTTTAACTGAAAATACTTTTAAGGATGTTAGTTTTCTCTATTACTTACCACAGCTCTGTTAATTAGGAAGCCACTGAACTTTCAAATAGGTTTTTGATAGCCTTTAAATCAGCTTCTGTTATAAACTGAAGAAGACTGAATATAAAACTCAGAGGGTAGTCCTTGCTAGTTTGGTTGTTCTATTAGCATTTATCAAATCCTGCTACTAATTTTATTTTTGCCTTTATTATCTTTAGGTAAGACCACTAATGGTGGGCTACTAAAAACTTAATGTTGAGTTTAATTTGTGGAGTGATTCATATTCTGTGTGCTTACCTTGAACTGTTGATTAAGAAAGAGTGGCTAACTCTGGCTAAACCTTTAAGTTCTTATTTTTCACTTTTTAAGGATATGGGAAAATTTTCTTTAACATATGAAGCCTCTATGACACGCTTGTTCAGAGAAGGCAGGACCGAAACTGTTCGTTCGTGTACTGTCGAATCATGTAATTTTGTTCGAACAATGGAAGACCCGGCTGAAAATGTAAGTTCATGGTGTTGTTGCCTTATACAATCCATAAGGCACATGAGTTATCACTAGATATCTGTATAAGTTCCCAAGTCGTTTTTAAACACTTAGAGTGATGCCTTTGTTTTTTAGGAAGTGCAGCATAAGGTAATTGTCCACATTTTCTGTCAATTTGGCAGAAATTCAAGGCTATTCTGAAAGAGAATGGCAGTAACTTAGCCAAATATGCCATTTCTTAGAGTTCCTGAACTCCAGAAAACTAAGATGACTTGTGGAATTTTTGTGACTCATAAAATTCAAGCATAGATTTGTAAAACAAGTAATCTCATACCAGTTAGGCTTTCCTTTCTGATAGGGAAGCAAGTATTATTCACAGGAAATAAATAGTTGCTCTTATATGTTGATTTCAGTGGGCTTTTTAATCTTTATTATGATGTTCTAATTAGCAAACAAAGGAAGCATGGTCTAGGGGAAAACTGGGTTTGGAAAACTTGGACAATACCGGTTAAAATGTTTGCTATTAAAATGGAAGACGGTCGTCTTAAGGGCTGTCTGTTCTTTAATCCACTGTTAGTCACAGTTTTCACAGATACAGCTGATGAAATAAATAATTGCATTTGCAGGTTTTGCTAAGCTGAAGGGGATTCCCATTTTTTCAGGGTCAATAAAAATTTGACCTGAAAAAGAGGATTTTGTTAGATAGGAATGTACTCAAGGTATTGCATCCAGGCCTGAGTAACAGCTGTGTGGGTAGAAGTTCTAATGAAGAAGATCTAAGACTATAATAATCAGTAACTGAACACTTACATAGCATACTCAGTGCAATGCCATTTGGAAAAATGGAGCCCTCACTTTAGGTAGTCCTGCCCTTTATTTTTAGTAGTGTTTTGTCTCTGCACTTTTTTCTAGTACAGCATTAGCTGGGGTGGTGTCTCCAGTTTTGGACACCACATTTGAGGTATGGGTGGATTGGAGAGAGTCTAAAGGAGAGCAAGAAGGATGGTTAGAAACCTCTGAAGAGGATCTGTGAGGAGAGTTTGAACTTAATTATTCTTGCCTAGTCTAAAGAAGAGACAACACTGTGGAAGAGGTAGGGAGCCAGGTTGTGCTCAAGGGGATAAAAAGGCTAATGCAGAGATGATGGGAATAATCTGTTCTCTGTCTCAAGAAGTAATGGACTTAAATTTCAGAAAGAAACACATTAGGAAAACATCTCCTGCTAGTAAGGAGGGAAATAGTGAGAAGCCTGAAACAGATTACTCGGGGAGGTTGTTTTTTCACTTTGAAAATCTTTAAAAGTAAGTTACATAATGGTCCTTCAGGAAAGAGTTCTAGTGGATCAGATCTTAAGGCAGAGAAGTCTAAGCAGATGAACAGTTGAGGTTCTTTCTAGCCCCATGATTCTATGAATAAATGTTACTGCAAGAAAATAGATGCACAGAGAAAGAGAAACTTTTTTCTCCTTCCTCATTCTGGAAGTTCTATGTTGGTAAAATCCCCCATGATTTCTCAATATGCTGTGCTGGGAACTGTGATCAGACCAGTGCAAGTCTGGAAATCCAGCCATGTCAACATGTCATACATAACATGACTTGGCACAGCTACTGTACAACTACCCTGTGTATAAAAAGTAATTTTAACATAGTCCTAATGTCAGAATTAACTGCTATTACATCTCTGCAGTTACACATCTGCATTTTTGTTAAAGGAATAAGGTAACCCCATATGTGGCAAGATCATATATATAGCAGACTTCATTCTGCTCACTTTTTTTTAATGGTTACTACAAACATGATTCTTTCTTTTTCAGACTTGTTGGTTCATTACTGCCCTTCATTGGGAATGATCAGCCACAGAGCAGAGGAACCCTGCCTTCATAATGCAATTTTTAGTTTTTATGTGTTATGAAAATTATATTACATGCATTTATGTATTATTTTGAAAAGAGTTGTCTGCCTTTACTGCTTGCTTCTACTTTTTTCTGGGTTTTTCCTTAGAATTTTTCCTGAGCACTTGTATCCTCCATGGACTATCCACAAAGCTTTACTCCTTAATGCCAACGGTAGGCATGCTTAGCATGACTACAAGTGTTTAATTAGTTTCTCATGCTGGAGGCAAATAGGCTGCTCACTGTGTCCCAAAATGCAGTGATACTGGAGATAAGAAGTGACAGGTTGCCATGTACTCAGTGTGTTGCATTCCACATTATAAAATCTTAACACAGTGGCTATCTAAGTGTTTTGAACAGACACTTTCTTTCAGCCCTTGCAACATTCATACAATGTTCATAGAATCATAGAATATCTTGAGTTGGAAGGGATCCATAAGAATGATCAAGTCCAACTCCCTGCTCCTCACAGGACTACCTAAATGTAAACCATATGACTAAGAGTGTCATCCAGACGCTCCTTGAACTCTGACAGGCTTGGTGCCCTGACCACTTCCCTAGGGAGCCTGTTCCAGTGACCGACCACCCTCTCAGTGAAGAACCTTTTCCTAATGTCCAATCTGAACCTCCCATAACGCAGCTTCATTCCATTTCCTCGTGTCCTATCACTGGTCACCAGAGAGAGATCACCTCTTCCCCCTCCGCTGCCCCTCTTGAGGCAGTTGTAGACTGCGATGAGGTCACCCCTCAGCCTTCTTATCTCTAAGCTGAACAAACCAAGTGACCTCAGCTGCTCTTTACAAGTCTTGCCCTCGAGACCTTTGACCATCTTGGTTGCCCTCCTCTGGACACACTCTAATAGTTTGATGTCCTTCTTATATTGAGGTGCCCAAAACTGCACACAGTACTCAAGGTATGGGCCGCACCAGTGCAGTGTAGAGTGGGACAATCAGCTCCCTCAACCAGTTAGCTATGCTGTGCTTGACGCACCCCAGGACACGGTTGGCCCCTTTGGCTGCCAGGGCACACTCTTGACTCCTATTCAATTTGTCATTGACCCAGACCCCCAGATCTCTTTCTGCGGGGCTCCTCTTCAGCCTCTCGTCCCCCAGTTTGTACGTATAACCAGGATTACCCCGTCCCAGGTGCAGAATCTGGCACTGGCACTTGCTCTTGTTAATTTTCATATGGTTGGTGATTGCCCAGCTCTCTAGTCTATCCAGATCTCTCTGTAAGGCCTCTCTAGCCTCGAGGGAGTCCACAGCTCCTCCTATTTTAGTATCATCAGGAAACTTACTTAATGTACATTCAACTCCTGCATCCAGATCCTTTATAAAAACATTAAAGAGCACTGTCCCTAAAATTGAGCCCTGGGGAGCCCCACTGGTGACTGGCTGCCAGACTGATGTAACCCCATTTATTACAACTCTTTGAGCCCAACCTGTCAGCCAATTGTTCACCCAATGTGTTATGGACTTGTCTAGCTGTACGCTGGACACTTTGTCCGGAAGGATGCTGTGAGCGACAGTTATCAAACTCTGCAAAAATCCAAAAAAACCCACATCTATTGGCTTCCCTTGGCTAACTAGATGGGTGACCTTGTCATAAAAGGAAGTTGTTAAACAGGACTTTCTCCTCGTGAACCCGTGTTGGCTGTGACCAATGACTATGTTGTCTCTCAATTGTTTTTCAATAACTCCCAGAATAACCTTCTCCATGATTTTACTAGGCACTGAATTGAGACTGACAGGCCTGCAATTACCAGGGTCTTCCTTCTTACCCTTCTTGAAAATTGGGACAACATTTGCCAGCTTCCAGTTGACTG
The DNA here is from genome assembly GCF_000699105.1 of Pygoscelis adeliae. NCBI lineage: Eukaryota > Metazoa > Chordata > Aves > Sphenisciformes > Spheniscidae > Pygoscelis > Pygoscelis adeliae. The sequence goes on from NW_008824030.1 coordinate 56,225, forward strand.
GGACCTCTCCAGATTCCCAAGACTGTTGAAAAATACTGGAGAGAGGTCCCACGATAACATAGGCTAGCTCTTTTAGTACCCTGGGATGAATCCCATGAGGCCCCATAGACTTATGTTCCTCCAGCTGGAGCAGCAAGTCTCGAACAAGTTCAGAGTTGGCTGGGAGTTTATCATCCCCCAAGTCACAGTCTTCCAACACAGGGCTCCAGGGGGGCGGGAGCGGTCCCAGGGCCCATCATCGGTGTTAAAAGAGGTGAAGAAGGTCTCTGCTTTGTCTATATCCCTATTTTTGAGGAGACCTTTTCGTTGTCCTTCACGGTACTGGCCAACTTGAACCCTAATTGAGCTTTGGCCACACGAATTTTCTCCCTGCAGTGGCGAACAGCATCTCTGTAGTCCTCCCGTGTCACCTGTCTTTGTTTCCAATGTCCACATACTTTCCTTTTCCACCTAAGTTCTAGAAGAAGATGCCTGCTCTGCCAAGCAGGCCTTCTGCCCCGCTTGCTTGACTTCCGACACTTTGGAATTGCCTGCTCCTGAACTCTTAAGAGAAGGCTTTTAAAAAAACGATCAGCACTCATGGACCCCAATACCTTCAGTGTTGCCAGTTTGCCTTCTAAAATGGCTGTTGCAGTTCCAGCTTTTCTTAAATCATGTTGAGATTTGCTCTTCTATAACTTTTTAAGACCAGTGTCTCTAGAAACTAAATACACAATAATGTGGTAAATTTGAGTTGTAATCATGTTTGATTCTGGGGTTAGATCACACTTAAAATACAAATTTGTTTTCATTATGCACTGTTTACAGTGGGTAATAGTTGACACTTGCTAATACCTGAAATTGAATACATGAGGTTGAAAAGCCAGAGGATAGTAGTATTTGGTGTTAGTTGCATGCATTGTCTTGTACTTGTTGACCCTTAAGTGTTTTAGTCTTGAGAACCATTGCTGTAACTTAATTTCTACACCTCTATCCTCAACCCAGTTCACTTAACTGATTTTTCTTCATCTTTTTTCATTGTTAGAATGAAAATAAGCTTAAGTTATTTCGGCTTGCTGCTGCCAAACATCAGCACTTATATCGTCTCGCCATGACTGGTGCTGGCATTGACCGCCATCTGTTCTGCCTTTATGTTGTGTCCAAGTACCTTGCTGTAGATTCTCCTTTCCTTAAGGAAGTAAGTGACTTTTATTGATGACTTAATTATAGTAAATAATCCTTTATTTACTTAGCGTTTTGTGGTATCTGCTTACATACTTGTAGAACTCTGGTTTTCCTAAGAAAAAAGGTAAGAGTTTAGGTAGCGTTGTTTAACATCTGCTGGTAGATTACAAGTTAGTTTCATTTTGCTTTATGTATACACTTATTAATAGACCTATAGTAATGTTTTCTGTGAGCTTTGCAGTATAATACATGTTATTAAGGATTGCAAGAAAGATATAGTCAGTATTACAAAAAAAAATTGGTTGCTTGTGGCTTTTACATATTTTCAAGGCAACACAACAGAGGCTATGTGTTTTCTCTCAAGAATGTTCTTTTGGAACCGTGACAAAATAACTTTTTTTAAGTTACTGTGAGTTAAAGAAGCTGTATATTGTGTTTTTTGGTGTTTTTTTTAATGCGCAACATTAATGTCACTGTTTATTACCATGACAAATGCTTTATTACTTAAACTAGATTTTAAGGTTGGGTTTCATAAAAGTAATTACATTGCACTTGTTCATGTTTTCTGATTAATAAAAAATGTGTTCCAGCTTGCCTCCAAATTAAGCTACTCACATTTGTCTGCTTGCCCTCCTAAATGTGAGTAGTGGCTAAGTCAAGAATAAAACAACTTTCTACAGCTTCTGCAGACTTTCAAGATACATGTGTATTGTTAGAGATTTTACAAGCTTCTAACTTGATGTAGTATCTTACCGGGATTTGAATATGGCCATTAATGATCTTGTTGTTAACAAGACCTGTTATGCAGAATTTACCAGGCTATAGACCAGATTAATCTGTTTTGAAATAGCATTTCTATTGAAAGAACTCTTACTCTCTTTGAGGAATAGACATCACGACCTCATATGTTAATGGTTTGCATATCAGGACAAGTTTAGCTGTTTCTTTTAACCTTCTTAATTTTTCATTCCATTGAAATGGGAACTGGAGTTATCCTTAACATTGCTTTATTGAGTACTTGCTAACTTATCTTGACTAGTTTTTGAGAAAGTTGCATGTTCTTAAACAGTGTGTTATACTTGTTTGCATCTCTTTCATATCTAATAAAGGTTTTGTCAGAGCCTTGGAGGCTGTCAACGAGTCAGACACCACAGCAACATATTGATCTAAAGAAGAACCCTGAGATGTTATCCTGTGGCGGAGGATTTGGACCGGTATGTTTGCTAAATACAAGTACCCCTTTAAAAACAGTTTTATTTTGAATATGCCAGTCTGAAAATTTCAGATCTGTAATACCCTAATGTTGCACCTCAAAGGTGCAACACACGCTTTTAAATGCATGTGTTTAATGCTTTCCCATGATGTGGATGTGCTCAGAAAAATCTGCATCACCTTTTCTCATATTCCACTACAAGAATGGATTATTCTTGTAGTGGAATAATTATAGAATAATATTATAGAAGGAAATACACAGTTATCAAATATGGTACAGGGCTCCATGGCAGAGGGATCTGATAAAGTGGGGGCTTTTATCACATTGCCTATGCCCAGAGCTTCTGTACATCAGGGTATTATTACAGTGACAAATGCCCTATTACTTAAACTAGATTTTAAGGTTGGGATTTGTAAAAGTAGTTATACTTGACTTGTTCTTTATATTTCCTGATTAAATAAAAAATATGTTCACGCTTTCCTCCAAATTAAGCTACTCACATTTGTCTGCTTGCCCTCCTAAGTGTGAATAGTGGTTAAGTCAAGAATAAAACCACGTTCTACAGCTTCTGTAGACTTTCAAGAAACTAGTGTATTGTTAGAGATTTTACAAGCTTCTGACTTGCTGTAGTATTTTACCAGGTTTTGAACATGGCCATTGATGATGATCTTGTTGTTAACAAGATCTGTTAAGCAGACTTTATGGAACTATAGACTAGATTAATCTGTTTTCAAAAAGCATTTCTATTGAAAGAACAATGAGAGGGATCACGGGACTGTTCTTTGCCACACAGAAATTAGGATGACAAGTACAGTGTATTTTGGCTGGTTTGTCAAGCCAAATTTTTTTTTTTTTAAATTTATTCATGTTTCTGATACAGCTTTCAGTAGTTCTTGAAGTTGGAATGAGCTTAAATTGCCGTATCAAGGAAGCCTAGCTATTGCAATGCTGCTCATTCATGAGAAACTGGCTTGCTCCAGCAGATTATAAAGTCAGTATTTAGAATCCCCAAAAAGGTGTGGTCTGGCAATAAAATAGGGTTTTGGCTGCAGGAATTTCTAACACTTTTTTCCTTTTGTTTTTGCTAATGCTACATTAACTGCTCCCTTCTTAATATTTCTTCATTCCTTTAATTTCCTTCCTTCAGTTGTCTGCCTTTCCAAATAACCCTGCTTACATTTCCCTTCATCATATCTTGTATCGTTACAAAAACTGTGCTTTGGTTTGCTGAAGTAGCCCAGAAATTCAGTACATCAGGCTTTCCATGTATGTGTGGTGTTTGTTGGTTTTGGTTTGTGTTTTTGTTTGTTTGTTTGTTTGTTTTTTTAAGCATTCTCTAGAATATAGCCGTGAAACACTAATGGAGAGAAGACTATCAGGCTGCTTAGCAGCAGTGGCAGCAAAGAGCTTGAAGCTTGTGATCCTCTGAGTTAGGAAAGAGAGGAAAGAGGGTGGCAGCTGGATAGTCTGTGGTTACTAGGCATGCTTTAAATATAACATCAGACTGAAACTTGGGGCAGTTAATGCTGCTAATGTCGAAATCGGACCAGAGCTCTGCTCATGATATGGGTGTTCAGAATCATATCTTTGCTGTAGAGTTAGATGACTTTGTCTTTGGGCAAGTTTTCATAATACAAGGCTTATATACTCCATATTTACGTACTGTATTTGTGATCACTGCAGAGTGATCACATGAAACAGGATGTTTAGGTATACAACTGAACTACTTTATTCCTTTCTATTTAAGCACTGAAGCTGTACAGCTGCTTAGGACCACAACTTGATAGCAGAAGGTCTTTGAACAAGTATTCTATTTCAAAATACTAAACCTGGGAAATATTACAGATGTATATTCAGAAAATGTTAATTCCATGCACTAGATGAGACTAGAACTGTTTCCTTAAGTGGAATCAATCTTCAGAAATGATGCATTAAATGAGGAAGCTTAATTTTTGCTTGAGGAGAAATTGCAACTGATTTTAAAAACTGCACAGTAAGAACTGTGTAATTATGTATAAGCTAATTTAGGAAGGAAGGAAAAAGAAAAAGTTTAGAGTTTGTTTTTCTCTTCTTTCTTCCCCTAGGTGGCTGATGATGGTTATGGTGTTTCTTACATTATCTTGGATGAAAATTCCATCCATTTCCATGTCTCCAGCAAAATATCTTGTTCTGAGACGGTAAGGATCAGTCCTTTCCTATGGTTTAACAAATCTGTTCTGATATCTGCTTATAAAACTGTTCTACTCCTTTTCTAAAAAAATTTAGTAGGACTTGCAACATATACAGTTATAATGTGTTTTTTCTTTCTCAACATATGCTATTTTGTGGGTTTGGTTTTTTGTCTCCACTTCTATAAATTTAATAGCTTTATGAACCAAGTAAACCATATTCTATTTCACTTACGCTTTTGAGCATAAAAGAAAGCATGTGGCCCAAGGTCATCTTTACACATGTGTAGTTCCCTGGACTCATGTAAAATGACTCATATCTGTCCTGTAAACAGTAAGATGGGTGTCTCCTGTTTTTTGTTATTACAGTTTTGCTTTGATTTATCTCTGGCTGCAGTTGTAAAGAGAGTAAAATGTATGCTCTCTATTCTTTAAAGCTTCCTGGTTTAAATAATGCTGAAAGAAGCTAGCCCATAAGTTGTAATCTGTGCTTGAGAAACATAATTAATCAAAAATTTTTTAGAATAACACCCATTATTAGAATGTAGTAGATGTCATCTATTCAGTATCCTGCTGTTGCAGAGGCCTGCTTTGAGTGAGCTTCAACTCATCCTTCCCCTTTAGATTTTTATGACTTTAATGCTGAGTTTGTTCAGGATTACATAGCTGAACTAGTTTTCCTCTTTTGACCTTAACTTGTCCGAGAGATCTTGGTGCCTTTGGTAAATCATTAAAGATTAGGAAATATAACTTTGTTTTTTCATAGTTCAAATTGTTCTTCAGTTGCCTGTTAGCTTGTACTTTAAATTTCCCTGTAGTTTTAGCTTATTAGTCAAGTCAAAGGTCCATACAGAAAAGGCAGCATTTCATGTGCATGGCCTTGATATTAGTAGGGTCTTTGTAGTAGGTCCTGTAATGTAGCTAATAATTTATATTTGTAATCTTAATTTCTTCCTTGTGCCATTCATCTGACACTTAGAATAAACAGAATAAGTTCATAGTTTGTTTATACTTAGATAATTGTGATTTTAATTTTTGATACTTTATGTAATTTTTCAATGGCAAACAATTCAGGATTCTGATAGGACTCAAATACAAAATGTTTTTCTGCTCTTTCAGTACTTCTAGGTCATTAGTCATACACTTTCTGACATTCTTTTGTTTTCTGAAAATCAGCTTTTGCAAAATCTTGTATTAAAAAACAATACCGAAACCCAGGTATTTTAAAGTAACGGAAAGCTACAGATGCACCTGATTTCAAAAGGAGATGATCTCAGTTCTGTTTGTAGGGAAGTAAATGCATAATGAAGAACTCATTAGTCAGTAATTGCATAAACCTGGATTAATTTGTATAGCATTAAAATTTTTGTGGATTAAATTCCCCATTTTATGGTAAAATACATGTCCTAATTCCGTAAGCTCCAAAATTAGAAAATATTAAAAGGTTCCTTCTTTTGCCTAAAACATAACTGTTGATTGACAGTACAAGTCTTTGGTTTTGTTTTTTGTTTGTTTTTAAAGGATTCTCATCGTTTTGGAAAAAACATCCAAAAAGCAATGATTGACATCATGGGTTTATTTAACCTTAGTAAAAACTGTACCAAGTGATTTGCCTTATTGGTGCCAAGCAACCTCCTGTTGTTGGGATGCGAACTCTTCTGAACAGTGAATGAGAGCAAGGTTTGTCAAACAGTAGCTGGCGAAGAAACTGAGTCAACATCTTGATCACCTATGAAAACCTTAGCAGTGTATCGAATTTTTTTTTTCCCCCCAGTAGTTTGGAAGAGTTTATTTCCACAAAGGATGACTTTTGAAATCTTGTATGTTTCTAGGGATGAAGTATAGTATCATTGCATGAAGTCATGTGTATTCTAACTCCTGCAGTTTTCTCTTAATTTGTATACACTTGCTCTTTTTTTTTTTTACTTAAAATTAGTCTACTTGTATTCCAGAATCAAAGGGATAAAACACACTGTCTTAAACTGAAATACTAGAAAAAGTTTGATTTGGTATGCATTAATAGCAGAATGTTCTTCAATGTATCTGCTGCTTTATGTCAACGAATGACAAAACTTGTGGCTGTTTACTATCATTGTTTTTTTGTAATTTTTTTTAAAGGTAATTTCTGTAAAACATAAAAAAAAAATCCCTGATATAACCCACCGTAACATACCAAGCTGTAGAATTTTTTTTGGTTTTGGAGAAAAAAAAAAACATTGGGTAGTGCTACATTGGGTTAGTAAAATATGTCACCTAATTAGCAGGTATCACATTTTTCTTATTACTTACAAGCATGTTTGCCACATTGTTGATTTTATTTCTGTATAAATAAATGGACCTGTGTGCTTGTTCATGTGAGTGCCTTACAAAAAGAAAGATCCTAAACCCAGGAAAAAAGCTTATGCTGGGAGTTGGTTTTACATTGTCTTAGTGGTGAAGGAGGTGAAGTAGTAGTAATGCAGATCTAGTTTTCAAATTATAAGTTAGGTTGATGTGGCATAAGACTTGAATATGTTGCCATATGGTGCAGTTAGTTTAAAGCTCTAATGAAATGCTCCCATCTTAAATGGCAAAGATCAGTCCCTATGAAATGCAGAAGTAACTTTGTTTCAGAGCTACAGATACTCATGTGTTTATTTTGGTGAATGGTATTGGTGGTCATTTGAGATAAGAGTTTCTGGGTCCTGGGGAGTGTCAATTTACTTAAATGCAACCTGTTGGATAGTCTACGAGGCAAGGCTGCCTGTAGAGGCTGATCAATTGCAGTTTGCCTGCTTTCAGCCTGGAAGGACCACTACTACATTGCCAACCATCTGCACGAGAAGGGCAAACTATTAAAGCCGTGGAAAATAGCTCCAGAATGGGAAAACCCTAGCCTTCTCAAACCCCTGCAGGGAGATGCTCTTGGTCAAGCACAGTTTCTGAAAGATACAAGGAGGGAGGGGAAAGCTATTTCACTCAAGAAGAAGCATAATGTTTCCAAGTGCAGAAATAAAATGGCTACTACAAAATGGAATGACTCTGTGCGCCATGCTTCTCTTCCCCAGGCTTTATAGGTGTGGTTACTTTTTACATCCTGCAGTGCAGTAAAGTGTACCTGTTAGCGCAACAATTTATTTTATTTTTTAAATGTAAGGTACATGGTGTTTAGTAATATAGTGAACACTGCTCCAGAGCTAAGCTGATTTTAAAAGGCCTTTGGGGTTGGTATAAAACTTCTCATTAGACTTTGGATGTTTTCTGGCCAGTATTTCTAACTTTCTATGCCTCTTCATGTTTGGGGCTTTTTTTGTTTGGTTTTTTTTTGTGTTTTTTTTTTTTTTTTTACTCTTATCTAGCTATTAGAACACCTGTATATGTATGTTTGAGGTGGGAAACCGCAAAGATCCCAGAAGCATACTTAAGCAAATGCATGCTTACATAAATGTAGGAACCCTCACAGGAATTGGCCAAAGACAGTCATTATTTGATTAGTTATAGTGTGTGGGAAAGGACACTTTGAAATAAGCTTTACTGTGGCTGGCAGGCCTGGCATTTATCAAACTACTGCAACAATTTTATAGTGATCTATTCTTTGGGAGCTGCAGAAATAATGCACTGTTTGTTTGGTTTTTTATTATTGACCACTGACCAATCTGTGCTTAAAATAACAGTAGGGCATATAAGCTTGTAGGATTTTATTAAAAAAAAAAAAAAAGTTTAGATTTGACTCTCAGGTTTTAAATGTTTCAAGTCTAATTGTAGTTAGTGCAGTTATCAATGCAATTTTACATTCTTAGAGAGTAAGTATAATTGGCACAGAAAGCTGTTTTTTATTGTAAATGTTTTAAACATTTTGCGGTGTTAAATATATCTTTTTTTTTTTTTTTTAATTTGGATAGATATAATTCCTAAACAGATAAGATTTTATTTCATTTTCTTTAAAATGTCAACAGCATGTAAATAAAATATGCTTTTTGGATGTAAATCTTAGAAATCCAGAGCTAATGTAGGTTATTAATAAATAATTAATTTAAATCTTGATGTTTGATATCGTGTACATACAGTAAAACTGCTTGCTCTTTTTGCTCAAAAGCCATAGGAATGTAACTGAAAATACCTAGATTTGAATGAACCTTCTAGTACAGTGTACTTTATAATAAAGTAAAATGTTCATATTCCAGAAAAACTATTAATTTGTTACTAAAACCTTGAATCACTTATTCTCAATTAGTGATTTAAGAGTTCAAAGTTAGGGTTGAGTAGGTGGTAAAAGTCAGGTTGGATGATAATAAATTGACCTGTTTATTAAATAGCAGTGTGGAATTGGTGGAATACCTCGAATGTGCATTTTCCAAATTTCTTTTTTCAGCTATTTCCTGCCAGAAATTAGGAGAGCATTAAGGGCATTTAGAGGCTACCATTGCCCAGGATTAACACCATTCCAAACTAAACATTGTTTTAAGGGTTGGGTTTTTTGAGGGACTAAGGAAGCGTGTGCCTGACCTTGAAAATCATGGTTCTAATTCAGCCTTCGTACCAATTGTTTTCTTGTATAAAATATATTAATTTAAGCTAGGTTTTTTTAATCTTGTTCAATTACTCTACAATCTATGGTTGGTTTACATCCAACACTGTCTCTATTTTCTACCCTTTTGTGTGACTTCAAAAAACAAAATAAAATTTCACAATTATCACTACTTAGTACAATGTTTATTATCTTTTGTATCTTCTTCCCAGCTCCCTTGCTGCTGTTTCTGGACTTGTGAAATCATTGCTATTAAATCTGGTTAGGAATGGTAGTAGCAGACCATTCGGTTTATTTTAGCAGTGATTTATACATGTCATGCTAGTTAATAGGGAATGTGTTAATGAACAATTTTTCTTTTTCAGGTTCAGTAGAACAAAGAAAAAACATAGGTCTTATTTTAGATGAGCTTTTTTTCATGAGATCCAAATAATTTCTGGAATGTTTCTGTGAAACAGTCTGTCTGCAAGCTAGTGGATAGCACTGGTTTGATCTTTATGGTGAATAATCTATAGAATATGAATAGTAAGGCAGTGGAGAACTGGTTCAGGCACAGAAAGTTAACATTGTTAAAATGTTATTTGCTTTATCTGAAGATTCCCAGTACTTAAACTCTTTTGAAATTGCATTAAAACTGGGGACTACTTTGAGACAGTTGAAGAGGATTTTTTTTACCCTTTGAAGGTTTACGTGCTGTTTTTTCAACTGCTGTTTAATAAAAAAAAAAAATGCCACAAAACAACAACATGGAAAAACCCCACACAGAACCCACCAAATAGTTTTGTGTGATAGACCATTTTCACAATCATTTAGCTTGCTGCTTTTCTGGATGTTGCAGCCTTTGCTACATGAAAGAACACAGCGATTTCAATTTCACACTTCATCTCTTAGATACTGTTAGTCCCTGGTTGTATTTCAAACATCTCCCACCAAAGCTGGATACCGAAGTTGTAAATTGATATGTTCAATCTGAACAGAAATGCTGTATGGAAACTTTCCAGGCACAGAAAACAGTGATTTATTTTTTGGGTTTTTTCCCCCCCTTCCCTTTGCCTGTTTTTAAGGGTGGCAAGTATAAGATGCATCTTATACTCAGAAAATGTTGCTGTAGTTGTACATGATGCATGGGATTAATCAGCTCTGGCTGAGATTAATGAACTCCTATTGGAAAGTACTAGAATAAAAAATTTAGCTATTAGATGAAACTCTTAAGAGGAGAGGAAGACGCGTGGGGTTTTGTGTTTTGGTTTTGTTTTGTGTTGGTTTTGTTTTGTGTTTGTTTTGTTTTGTGTTTCCCTAACTTTCATGGCTGCTAACCTGTGGCTGGCTGGGTGGAAGTTTGTAACCAAAAGTATAAGGAAAAATTGATTCCAGTTTCTTCTTGGATTAATTGTATGGCATCTTAAGGATGAAAGGTTACTTGAAATTGTTTTAGGTGTTTTTAGTTGCTGTGTTTTTTTAACACACAAAACTTCCTAAAAATGAAGACATTAATATATAAAATTTCTGCTTTCAAGGAAACCATCTTTTATCTTAAATGGCCATAGGTAGTGGCCTGGTAGTGTTTTGTAAACTCCAAAATCTTTATGGCACCGGGGTGACAGTTCCAAGATTTACGTAGTGAGTTGTAGAAAGGGCTCCAAGAGCAGAAGCTGGAAGCCAGCTATTTCACAGAATCACAGAATGGTTGAGGTTGGAAGGGACTCCTCTGGAGGTCATCTGGTCCAACCAGATGGTTGCCCAGGACCATGTGCAGATGGCTTTTTGAGTATCCTCAAGGATGGAGACTGCACAACCTCCCTGGGCAACCTGTGCCAGTGCTTTTCAGCCACACAGTGAAAAGGTGTTTCCTGATGTTCAGAGGGAAACTCCTGTTTTTCAGTTTGTATCCATTGCCTGTTGTCCTGTTACTGGGCAGCACGGAAAAGAGCCTGGCTCCATTTTCCTTGCACCCTCCCTTCCACTTTATGTCTCCAGGCTAAACAGTCCCAGCTCTCTCAGCCTTTCCTCATAGGAAAGATGCTCCAGTCCCTTAATCACCTTCATGGCACTTTGTTGGACCCTCACCATTATGTCCATGTCTTTCTTGTACTGGGGGAGCCCAGAACTGGACACAATACTCTAGGTGTGATCTTACCAGTGCTGAATAGCACTCTTCTACATGGATTATAACAAATAATCTCTTAGTACCAGGGTCCTGGTTAATCTTTGACTCCTTCTAAATACAAACCAAACCAAAAATCCCCCCAAACACCCAACCTAATTCGCAGGCCGTGCGTGCGCCCGCTGCCGCCTCTGCGGAGTGCGAGACTCTTCCGCGCTGGCGGGCGGGGGGGACGGGACGGGGCAGGCTGGAAGCGGCCCGCTGGCGCATGCCCAACCTCCCTTAACGGTCTGGCGCGCGGTCGTCTCCCCCCTCACTGAAGGGCGGGGGCCGGAGATGGGGGAAGGTGAATTGCCTGGGGGAAGGGGCAGAGACATGCACTCTGCTGAGGGCCCGGGGTGGAGGTGGGGCCTGTCCCTTTCCCTTCTGCCCTGGAAACCAGCGTGGTGATGTGGGGTGAGGGAGGAAGGCAGCCGGAGCTTCTGGGCAGTTCTCCTGCCCTGCCCCACGGATGTCTTGGAGCTGGTAGTGGTTGATGCATATGGGTCCGAGAGACTTGAGCCTTCAGAGAGCTGCTATATCTCAGTCCAGTCAGGGGGACACAGGTAGCTTGACCCTCCCCATATCGCCTTAGTCTAAATCCAGAAATAGTAGTGATGACAGTGCAGGTGGATCTTGGCCTATGCCTTTTTAATGGTGGCCCTGTGATACTCTGGGTAGAGGTGCTTTGGTTTGCATTGTCTATAACTGGCAATAGTGACATGGAGAGTACAGATAAGGTTTGGTCTTAATGTGCTACTTACTGACGCAAACTTAAAATAGTGTAATTATTGCTGTCTAAGTGTACTACGTCAAATTTGATTGATTTTTTTAAACTACTAAAGCCAAGTAGCAAAATTCTGATTTAAGTCTGGATGCTGTTAATACGTTTAAAAGTTACAAAGAATGTGTTCTTATGGTAAAAGCAGGTTGTTTGTGTTGGCATGGTGGCCTGTATTTTCTGAAAGCTAGATTCAGAACCCCAACAACCTCTTCCAGCGTTATGTTTTTAAGTTTCACAGTTACATGTTAATTGGGTTAATCTTCAGTATTATATGTACATGTTGTTTGGTTAAGACTATTTCATTCACTTCTAGATAGAAAAACTATTCAGAAGAATACTGAAATAGAAAATTCAATTATCTTCAACGGAAAAAATAAGTATGAACCAGTTGACAGTCTATCCATGAGTATGGAGAATCAGATATTGCTTGATATAAGATCAGTAATAGACAGTGGACTTGTAACTGAAATATTTAGTCAAAATAGTCCTGTTAGTTCTGAAAACTTTAATCTGGAAACTGCAGTAATTAATAATCCCATTGAAGAAGGATTGCTATCTAGTCAAGACAATAATTTATGCACTGTAAATGTGGGAGAGACTTTGTTAGATCACTTCAAGTATCCAGTTACCATTGAAAATCAAAATACAATAGTAAAAGTTGAAGTACATCCACATGGAAACAACAGCTGTGATGACGAAGATCTTGAAAAATACAAGGAATTAAATCTTCCAGAAGCTGAACATATGCATTCACCTTATCTGCCTTCAAATGGTGTCCACTTTCTTTCTTCTGTAGCAATGCAGCATAAAAATTGCAGTGTTCCAACTACAAGCATTTTCTCTCCAGAAGGAACAGTCAATCAAAATGTCAGAATGATACCAGTAAGATTAAGTGAAATAGGAATTTTTATGTATTAATGCTTATTTGTGACTTAAATGTGGGGAATTGCCACATTAAAACTTATATAGGATCCACATAATGCTTAAAGTTATGTCATAATTTTATACTAGAACAAACTTAGTAGTAAATACAGAAAAAAAATCTGTTTTATATTGCCAGAAATAGTATGCAGTGTGAACATATGGTTCTGACTGGTGTTCTTTTTTGTCCATGTTAGGAGCCATATTTTTAAATGGCTGGGTAGTTATTTTGCTCATTAAAAAAATCTTAGCATGTCACAAATATACCCACTTTGGTTATCTATATTACCATCTGTATTAGCAACTATTAGTTGTACAAATTGTACAAAGTACAAATAGGATATTAACTTTTGTTCTTCAGTTCCACAGATGACACACTTGTCATCTTAAAATTTATAGTCCAAATGAGTTAAAAAGTAATTTATTTGCAGCAGTAAATTGTAGCCTCTATTGTTAAATCTCCATGGGGAAAGTAGTTTTGTAAGAGAGAGGGATTTCCCATTGCTTACCACATTTGGCAGTTTTTCTGTATAGTTTGAAGTTACATTTTCTATGTTGGATCAATTACTATGTAGAAAGGTACACACCATAAAACTTCTTGTGATGCTCACAGGACCAAATCCATCTGCTTAATGCAGGCTATTCATATATAGAATACTTATGTGTCCTTGCATCTTTGTTTATGGCTGTAGAGTATCATTTGAAGAGATCTCCAAATTTTAAGTTTGCACTGTGGCTGCTTCTAGAGGGCACTGAGGTTTCCTCTGAGAAGCTATCTTGAAATAATTAACCATACCAGTTGTCATTTTTTTCCATGCAAATATTTTGGCAAACAGTGCTGTTCTCAGATTCAAAAATCAAAAGCATTAAAAAAACCCCCAAAACTCACAAAATCACGTGGTTGAAAATGAGGTCTGATTTTCCCTTGCACCTCCCACTGAGGTGCCAGGCTGAAGCCAGGTGGCACCTACGGGGCTGTCTGTGCAGGAAACCTCCTATCACAGAAATCATTCTGACACTGCCCAGCCCAGTGTGTTTCCCAGTGACATTTCATCCTGACATGCTTGAGGTCTACCATGACAGCTACCTGATGTGTTTTGGTTTTCTTTCTGATTTCAGGTTACGGTTATAGTTTAAATGTATCTCTGGCTTGGAAGGTTGTTTATACACATGCTCAATATTATCAGTGGTTCTTTAATAAGCAAGACCTTCAATCTTTTGAACAGTTAATAAGATTCAAAAGACTTGTGGAAGCCTCTAGAAAATAAAGATGTGATTAAGGCATAACAGTTGCTTTCTTCAAAGTCACGTTAAAGATAATGAAAATTTGTTAGTCTCTGTACAAGGAGCTAGAAAGGACATTTAGAAAAAATCTTTCTGACCAGCCCTCTTCCTAGTATCCTTACAGTTTATCACACTAAATCTGCATGTTTCCTTAACCTGCCCTGTTTCTTGAAGGTATTAGAACAAAATTCTAATCAGATTATAAATAATATTATTGAAATAAAGAAAGCTGATTGATTGTTTCTATGCGGCTTGATTACCCTCCTAAACTGCTGTCTATATTAAGAGGAAGCACAGCACACACAGATAGGGACCAAATTGTCTGGTTCAAACAATCTCAATTCTAATCTGAAACTAGAAAATAGTTGGTTTCTGTCTTTGTTCCATTTCTGTTCATTTGGTTTGTTTTTGAAAATACAAATGTGCGTATTAAGTATGATGCTATTATAGTTGTAAATGCATTAGATCTGAACCATAACTATATGTTGAGCAGAAAAAGCAGAAATAATATTCAAGGTCTATAACGGTATTTGGTAGTGCGGAATAGGCTGCAACATTTATGTGCTTAATTATGTCATGAAAATGTAAATAACTTCCAATTTTCAAGGTCACTTTAAGTCAGTTTTTTGTTTCTTCATTTGGCTTTTCAAAAATGAATCATTTAATGCATAAAATAGTTATAAATAAAACATTCTTTTCTTCAGGTGTTCAGATCATTCATACCTCCAATTGCAGTTGAGAATAAGTCTATTTATTATGATCAGTTTAAAGGAATCCAAAACAGTACTATGCAGTTACAAAACTTGACCAATTGCTTAAATGGTAAGTGCCCCAAGTGATTGAGGGGGATTTTATTTTTTTTCCTCTCATAAGCTTAGGGAAGGATTTAAATAGCTAAATTAATTTCTGGATTTGGCAAATTGCTGTATGAGCCTTTTCTGATAATGTAACTAAGAATGTTTGAAAGGAGAATGGACCACTTTTTGTTCATGTATGTTCATGTTGCTTCAACCACGTAGTTCAGTCTTTTGATTTTTCTTCCTCTCATACCACCTCCCCATTCCTTCAGGGGACTGTGAAGAAGATACTCCTTCTTGTAGCACAATGTTTCTTTTAAATTGAGTTGAACAATGTTCTTATTTCACCTTGAAGTTTGACCACCAGTTATGGAAGTTAGGTGGTTTGCACTGATGCTGCTGATGACAGTAACTCATAAGCAGTTGCTTATGTGTTCTGCCCATAACCTGTTCACAATCCTGCTCAGGCTTAAAGTGACTGCTAGATTTGATCTTACAAGGTAGTTTATCCTGAAGCTAAACGAATTTTACCAAATGGGCTCAATAAACCTTTTAAAGATATCAAAAAAACCCAAACTGAAGTCTGTTTTTCCCAGCAAGTCTGTTACAAAAGAATATTAAATATTTCTTTCACAAGAATGTAATGCTGTATTGACATCAAAATCTCTTTTATTGATGCTGTAAAGGTATAAAACACTGATCTTTTTGTAAACAAACCATGCTTTATTTTATGTACTAGAATCTTCCAGTGATATCTGTGGCTTACCTCAGAATGGTGCTTCTGTCTATGATGAAATAGTAAGTATGCATGCAAGATTTCATTATTATTGGAAGAATCTGTCCAAGTGTTGAATGTCTAAAATGGGATTTATTCTAAGTGCCAGACAGTAAAAGGTTTTGTCTGATCTGTTCACAAAAGAGAGGGAAAGAAAAATGTTGCTCCATAGATTTCCTACACTGCTACATTGTGGAGGAAGGAAGAATAGCATCTGGATTTTTCACCTGTTTCTGTTCCTATTGGCTCAAGTCTAGTTAGCTCCTGTCTGCCACTTGCACATTCTGGTCCCAGTTCAGGCCAGTTTGGGAGGAGGGGGCTTCTCTTAAGGCCACCTGAACACAAAGTGCTGCCAAATACCCTTGGGCAGCTGATTAGTATTTGAGCCTTTATCCCATGTGCAGTGTATATGAAGGAACAGAGCTGAGGGTGAAAATCTGGCTTTAACATTCGCATTCCCTGCCTATGGAGAGATGTTCTTTGCAACTTCATTATTCTCTGACAATGCTTGAATTTTTCAAATATAATTTCCTAGATATGTACAAGACAAACTATAGAAAGTCAGGTATTTCATGAAAGGGAGGTTTCTGAACAGTACTGGAATGTTGTAGCCAGGTTTTTCAAGATTGTCCATTCAGTGTTTTAAAAGTGTGTACTGAGAGGGGCAAGGTTTGTGTGACTTCTGTGAAGAGGACACTGTAATAATGGATCGGCAAGATAGGTGATAAATTGGTTTTCAACAAATGCAAGTGGCACCACATCTATGATGGGATGCCATGACACACAGTAGTTGATCACCGTAATAAAAGTTCATTTTGGAACAATGTGATCTATAGGTATAACTGAATTAGCAGTCCAGTCTCAGATGACTGCGTCTTACTTAGACTAAATCCCAATGATCCCCAGTCAGGTTATATAATTCAAGATTAATTCTTGTTTTGCATAATTTGCTGTGACTATTGCCTAACTTCTCCAAGGCAGTTTAGAAATCAGTTGATGCTTCATGATGTTGGCGACTCTGAACACCATTGTTACTGTGAAGTATGTTACTGTTCATTGTTTTTTTTCAGGAATATTTTTACTTGAAATATAAGCAAAAACCATTCTGCCATTGACAAGTAAATTAACTATTCTCAGTATTACATTTGAATACAATCCTTGCTTTAAAATATATGGTTTATGCAGATAAATTTTTAAATTTATTGTATTTGTTTGGAATTTAAAGTAGATTTTAAAGCATGCCTGTTAAGATTTAAAACTTTATATTTCAGGCTGAGGTAAGAGAGGCAGTTAGTAATGTTATCGAGAATCACCAAGACAGAGCAATTTTTCAGAGTTCAAATGTTGATGAGTCTGGCTGCAAGTTACTAGCATTGCACAGTGTAGCGGAGGAATCCAGATGTTCACAGAGAAATGACTCCAACCCCGTGGTAATTATATCCTGTAATTGATAGCAAAATTATATGCTAGAGAAAATTAACTTATTTGTACCACGCTAGCATCAAGAAGTCCCACTTAGTAAGTGCTGTGTTAAGGATAATAAGGCAGTCCCTTCCTTGGACTCACAGTCTAAATTTTATCTAGTTATAGTGCTACTTTTTTTAT
The DNA here is from genome assembly GCF_000699105.1 of Pygoscelis adeliae. Lineage (NCBI taxonomy): Eukaryota > Metazoa > Chordata > Aves > Sphenisciformes > Spheniscidae > Pygoscelis > Pygoscelis adeliae. Next base: position 73,586 of record NW_008824030.1, read on the forward strand.
ATATATATATATATATAAAAACATATTATTTTCTATTTAACCGCTGGAAACAAACAAACAAAAAAACCCCAATGTGAAGATTACTTCATCTGAAGGAAAAGTCTTGATTTAAAATCACAGCTAAACAAATGAAATGAAACATGAACAATTACAACGGCATGTTCTGGTTAGGGAACTGAATCTGAAGCCAGGACACTAGTAAATAGCTAGAATATGCTCTACAAAGCCCCATGGAGCAATTTAGAGAACCAGGAATCCATGTCACCTAGGTTGAGGAGCTACAGTGTTAGATCTCAATAGCTGCTTCCAAAAATAAATTAAAATTAAGGGTCGAAAAGCAAACATCTTAATGCATAATGATCCATTTGTTTGAGAGACTCCAGTCTGTGATTATGAAGCTTTATAAGACAGGTGGTACTCTTATGAAAACCTTTATATCTATATGCTTACAATTACAGTTTCTTAGATGAAAGCTAATCATTAATTATCCTTTCTAGGTTATCTGCCAGTTGGAAGGAGGTACTCAAATACTCTGTATAAACAATTGTGGCACACAAGAACTAAACCCAGTTCATCTAATTCCTGAGTATCACGACCAACATCATTATCTTCAATCAGGTATAATAAAAATGAAAATTATCTCTAGCCTGTCAGATAGTATATGATAGATTGTTAACATGCAACTGCATGTGTTTATGTTCTTAAGCAGCAACAGTGGGAGATGAGCCAAAGCTAATGTAGCTGTCACCAGTTATTATTTTACTTTATTTTATAACTGAAAAACTTCTAGGTGCTTCAGTGTAATAAAAATGATGTAAAGGATATGTTGAATTTATTGTAAGTTTTTAATATACTTTAAGATTATATACTATATAATATTATATAGTATATATAATATACTTTATATTATATATATAGCATGTGTATATATATTTATATACTATATATACACTTTAAGATAATATACTCTAAGATTACTTTCCATATAAAGCACATTTAGCATAAGCACCTTCATACATTTGCATTTACCTAGTTTGCCACCAAGTGTCACTGTTTCTCTATAAATGAAGAGCAGCATTGCGGGCTATGGGTATACTTTAGCCTTGGGATTCAGAATGTCTCACTAATATTTACACAATTATGTGAACTTGAAATGCCATCAGTTTTTAAAGAAAGTGGTTTCTGAGGTCCTAAAGTTAATGCTCTTTAGATGGAGTAATACATTTTCATCTGAGCAGCAACAAAGTATTTGAGTGTAGTTTAGTTTAAATAAAAATTTCTTTACCTAAATAGAGCTTCCTCAAAAACATTATTAACATGGTTTATTTAATTATTTATTACTATAATTTTATTACAGTGGTGCATTTTGATGGCAATGCGAAAAAAAAGCGTTTTAGTATTAGGGACCATACAAGCACAGATATTGCTCTCAATATCGATAGATGCTGAGTGTGAGCATCTCTCAGCAGATGCTCCAGATGTGGATCCTGTTCACTTGTATTTGTTACAAGCCACCAGAAGAGTAAACCAGGCACATTCAAGTTAAAGGTCATGTTCCTTTATAAAATTCAAACTCTCATTCATTTGCTGTAATGTTAGGGAAGAAAAAGCTGGGGAGGAGTGCGCTGGCATATGTTTTTTAGATGTATTTTTTTGAGCTTTCTTCAGTTTTACTCATCTTCACAGCAAGTGAAATAATTAGGTCCAGAAATTATGTCTAAAAGTTTCTAGGGACTAATCTCTTCAACTTTTGAATTAAGCTGTCCTTTGGCTTCTATTTTTTTTTCTTTCTTTAGATGGGAAGAAGTAAGTAGAGATACAAGATTCATCTTGTAATCTTACTACAACTCATGTTTGCTTTTTTCTGCATAGGCTAGGATGCTCATGTACTTACATGCAGTTCTTCACCAGGACTTATGCAAAGACTTACTCTTAACAGCTATGGTTTTCTCCATGGGTTTTTAGTAATTTTTTTCATAAGCTAAAGACCTCTGTTCCAGATGTTCTCTCAGAACTCTGGAAATCTGTAAAATAAGAACTCAGGATAAATATATTTAATTGTTTCTGACATTTTTCTTATAAAAATATTTTAAGTCTATGGCATATGAATTTAAATGTACTTGATGTCATCAAAACATCCTATGCTCAAATTCCTAGCTGACAAATTGGTGGTGGGTTCTTCTGTCAGGGGTATTTTTATGTGGTCAGCTTTCTACTCTTGTTTTCTGTAACGAGAAAAACATTTCTGGAGAGAAAACTTCATTGGCACCATTTGTTGTAGAGTAAGTTTGGATTCAAAACTAAATTGTAGGAGAAAGTGCTAACAGAGGACAGACAGCCTCAGGTGATTTTTTTAATTAACAAAAGAAGTTGAAGATACCAATTTGCCTGTATGCTTAACTCAAAAAATATTTATGCATAAATGAAACTTCATACACTATGAATAGTTCTGCTGTCTTCAGGTAAATGTCTTCTTTTCAGATGTGGACAACCCTGTAACAGCTGTACTGGGGCAGTTTTTGCCTGTTCCAGGTGAACTGGTTCTGAATGAACAAGAGGTAAAGAAGCTTTATCCTTTAAACTTGTTAAGTACAATATATACTCTTTTTCCTTTTCTTAAAATGGGTTGTTAAGTCTATGTTGGGAAGTAACAATTGTATGCATTTTCTAAAGACAGTTTATCTAGTTTGGACAGATTAGTTCTGCACTCAGTATACTTTCTGCATATAAAGGTTTCCAATTTCAACATTTTCTAGAAGTAATACCAGAATTAAAAATACAGTTTTCCGTAAGAGAAATAAATTTATTCCAGTTTTGAAACCTTGAATTTGGTATTATATAGATTATGTTATTTCTGAGAACCATTTTAAGACTCTTCTGGGTTTTTGACCATTTTAAGACTCTCTCGACTTTTATTAGAAGAAGGGGAATATTTTCTTCCAGTAGGATTTTTTACACTCTTTTCTCTTGATTAGGATTTAACAGTCATCAAGTCTTTATAATTTTTGTCAATTATTTTTTTAATTGATGAAAATTGAACAGAAGACTAAAAATCTTTGCAGATGTTTGCCTTCTCATGTGTTACTTCCAACAGAGCTGGTAGCAAAAATCACTGCAAATTTTTAATTGTTAACTTTTGATTTGTGTGAAGTGAATATGTGATGTCGGTACAAACACAGCAAATGGTTTGTGGATAGCAGCCACTTATCATAAAAGAGGGGAGACAAAACCCAAGGGTCAGATCAAACAATGACCTAGGGAGTCTTTCATCTCTAAAGGCAGTATATCTGCAAATCGGTGCCTAAACATTCTGGGCCAGTGATGTAGACAGTCTTGTAATTCTTCTCTGACTATACCAAATTAGTTGTTTCCTAGATATCTTCTCTTGCTTTAAATATATTAATTTTCCTTTTCTTTATGGTCAGATAGATAAATCACCTATTAAAATAACAGTGATTTACAATTATTCACTGTCCCTCTATTACTGGTAATATCAGCATAGTCCTAATTGTTCTTCCCTTGTCTCTCTCCATAACCAGGCCCTTATTAGTCATATGTCTGAAGAGACAACCTATCTGCAGTGTGTTTTCTTGGCCTGTGAGCTGATTCTTTTTTTAAATTTTGCTTAGTCTTCAACCAATTAGATGTCATATTGCAGCTGAACATAATGTAAATCAACAAGTCACTAGCCAGTTTCAATTGACTACTGGAATTAAAAGCAACTGAACCTAGAATTATCAGTAAATTGAAAATAGTGCCCAACACTGCAGCACTGAAAGCTGCTTTTGGTTCTTTGCATTGGGAGAAACAAGATTCCTGATATACTGAATGGTTTCCAAGAGGAGATGCACACCGTTTTCATAACTTTTTACTTCCATGAGTTTTTATCAGTAACCTTGGCAATCAAATTATCCCTGAAGCATTTTCTTTGTGTTACTTTTTCTCTTTTAACTTACAAAACTATTTTTTAAAAAGTTAACATAAACAGGATATATGCATTTTATCTTGAACAGTTTGAAAATGGACCCTTACAACCAGTAGCTAGCACTGCCACGTTCCATCTAGAATCAAATCTGCACGGGCCAGTGAAAATGACCTCAGAGGGGTAAGATGCGTGAAACATCTTACATTCATGATAACTTTTGAAATTTAAACTGGCAATGACTCCTAGACATTTTCATGTTGCATAGCTGCTTCTCTTGTAACATATATGCAGTTCTGTAAGAATGCTTTGTGTATATATCTTGGCAGTCATGATGCCGGTTGCTGGTGGTCAAGACTATGTAGTATGGTTTCAGGTTTTCTTAGGATCAGTGCAATTGTGCTGTCCATTTGCTTGAAAAACATTTAATTTTCTAAGTTAATTGATATGCTTCCAAATCTAATTAGCATGTGTTTAGCCTGCATTTCTAACACTAATGGAATTATTTTAATAATATTTAATTGCAGATCATTTTTAAATAAGAGGCAGATGCAACCCCAGTGTGAAAGGTGAGAGAGCTTTGCAGTTGCACAACCATTACCAAGTTGTATGACTAAAGGCAGACCTGCCCCAAGTAGTGATGACAGCTGGTGGATAGAGGGAGATAACAGGTTGCTTATTCTCTTTTTCTCACGTACTCTGTGAGGCCACACCTGTTAAGCAGCACCAATATTGGTGTAAAAAAATAAAACCAGTATTTATTGTTTCAAAGCTATAGAATAATTATTTTTCATTGTAGTTGTATTTGTACATTTTTTTCTAATTTTTTTTTCCTTTTTCAACCTATGTAGCTTACGTTTTGGTTCAGGGATTACAAAGTCTATGAAACCATGTAACTGCACAAAATCTCAGTGTCTTAAATTGTAAGTAATAGTTTATCAACATTTAATAAGTGCTAATAACAGTGTATAGGTGAAAGGACAAACATACAAGAAATGTGTGCTTTAAAATGAACAGTACATACGTGTCAAAAATTACTCATCTGATACTGAGTTAGAAAGATCCACAGTTGATGTAAACTAGTGTCACACAAGCTCAGACTTTGGTGCAGAGGTGTAGATGACTGCATATAATCCAAAGTATGAAAAATAAAAAGAGAAGCTAGAAGGATTGTTCAGAGCATATCTGGAAAACCCTACGTAGAATGTAAATGCTGTATACATTACAGCATGTAAAATATAATTTATCTGTTTTGCTGATGCTCTCATACATAAATAATATGCACAGAGATGTATACACGATAATTAAAGTTTGATTCATTGATGTATTTTACAAAATGTAAAATTGAAAGAGAGAGAGAAGCTCTTTGATAGGTTTGGATGTGATTAAATTACAGAGGAAGGAACATTTTTCATGAGTAGAAACTGAACATTCTGCCTAGAAGTAGAACTTAAACTTAAAAATTTACACTTAAACCAGTTAATGTTTTCATTTCTTATGTTATTTTACATGTTAATCATAGATACTGTGATTGCTTTGCCAATGGTGATTTTTGCAACAACTGCAACTGCAATAATTGTTACAACAATCAACTTCATGAAACTGAACGATTCAAAGCCATTAAGGTAAAAAAAAAAATTTAAAAAAGTACAATACACATTGGTATCGCCTTCATGTATGAAAAATATAGCAGTATTGTTTTTTCCACTAGTTACAGTATTTGAAATATGTTATGTTTAACCTAAATAAAGCTCAGTGCTGCCTCTGTATTATTCTTACATAGAGAAATTTAGGGATTTCTTTCCTTCCTTTTATAGAACTTCTGATACTTTGGATTAAAACTAGTGATGTGTTAACTGAATGATGATTTTTATTCTTGGAAGGAAGTATTCAAACTCAAATTTAATTTCAGAAAATTTTTTCACTTCAAGGAAAATTTATTGTATCCCAAAGTCACAGAGTAGTTAAAGGAAAACAAATTATTACTATCCAAATTATTATTCTCATTGACAGATCTTCTGCAGTTGTCTGTATTAGTATTTCTGGTTGACCCATGCAGCAATGCAAAGTTGGCTCTCCTGGCAGCGACACTGAACCCAGTACTAGTGAGAAGCAGGTTGCTTCTACATTTGGAGACTGATTTTATTAGTGGAATAAAGAATAATATGTGGGCTAATTTTTGTGTGTATATCAAACTGCACAATCTGGGCAATAATTTAATCTGTGTATGTTTGTAAGTTTTAAAGTGATAATGAAAATCTTATTCTATTGCTGATGCTTTAAGGTTATATTAATGGCTTTGTGCTTGTTGTATGCAACTCGCCAGAACTTTTTTGTGTCATTCACATAATTTCGGGATCGTACAAGATGTTGATCTAATCAGAGTTAGAGCTTTGCCACAACCAGTCAAAGCCATAGCAGTTTTTGCTGTCTATATGCAAGAACTGGTTGTTAAATTAGATGCTCGTCTCTAGTTCAGTTGTTGGGGTTGTTGGTGTTTAAGCACTCCTTTCACTACTGTAGATGGTGTCTACATCTATACATAAAGGGCATATAATGTCTTTAACCTGCCTTTTAGTAGTCCATGGCATTTCAAGGTCTTGGGACCTATTAAAACCTGCTGTTCCAATCCAATGCTGATTTCAGTGGATGGTCTTTGTACTGGGCCATTAATAAAACAAGATGTTTAAAACTTCTGAGATGTACGTTACTATGCATGCAAGGGTTCTTTCTTCACTGAGAACTTTTTAGTTCTGGTGAAAGTAGCGTCAACAGTGAAAGAAAACCAGCCCCAAGAGAATAGTAGATGGATCATTTAGGTTATTCTATAAAAACAATGTAAGTTGCTTCCCATGGTAAAGCCAAGTCGGCGTAGTGTTCTAAAATCTTTGAATTCCTGCTCTCACATGCCATGGAAGACTCCTTTATCCATGGGCTTCATACCACCAATAATGAGAGCGGAAAGTACGAACTTCTGTGTTAAACACTGGATCACAGTCATTCAGGTGTTTAAAAACATTTCTTTGAATTTCTCATAATCTAGCAATTTTTGTTTTAGGCCTGTCTTGATAGGAACCCAGAAGCTTTCTTACCAAAAATTGGGCAAAGGAAACTAGGAGAAATTAAACCTCACCATAACAAAGGATGTAATTGCAAGCGCTCAGGATGCCTCAAGAATTATTGTGAGTGCTTTGAGGTGAGTCAGGTGAACTTTCATCGGTTACTACCTTAACATTGACTATATTCTGTAACTAGTAGTTGCTAAAAGTAATCAGTTCTCTTCTTTCTTTGCATTTTTCATCATAAAACTTTTTCAACATTGGAGGCACTGTCTCTTTCTTGTCATGTCTTTAAAGAATTGGCTGAAGTTGATCAGCTAAAATTTTTGGTATCAGGAGCTCTCAGCCAATGCCTTGCTCCAGAAGAAATGAGGAATGTTTTTCTGCTAATCCTGGTAGTTTCTTTGCATCTGTGGTATTTTGTTATCTTGCAAAGTTATCCACAAATTGAGGGGAGGAGTGATTTGTCCGTGTACAGAATATCAATCTCCACAGAGAATCCAGGGGAAAAAACCTATCTTGCTTCCTTACTGTACTGATACTGATGGTCTTGCTCTGGGAGTGTCCAAGACCAGCACATCTAGAATAAGTCCCTGGTGGTATAGCTCCAATGGTTGCTCAAATACATGTTTAATTTAAGATTTATACAATTGTGCTGGTTTTGCCTGGGATAGAGTTAATTTTCTTCATAGTAGCTAGTATGGGGCTATGTTTTGGATTTGTGCTAAAAACAGTGTTGATAATACAGGGATGTTTTCGTTATTGCTGAGCAGTGCTTACACAGAGTCAAGGCCTTTTCTGCTTCTCACACCACCTCACTAGCGAGTAGGGTGTGCGTACACAAGAAGTTGGGAGGAGATACAGCCAGGACAACTGACCCCAACTGGCCACAGGAATATCCCATACCATATGACGTCATGCTCAGTGTATAAAGCTGGGGGAAGAAGGCGGAAGGGGGGGACGTTCAGGGTTATGGCGTTTGTCTTCCCAAGTAACTGTTAGGTGTGACAGAGCCCTGCTTTCCTGGAGATGGCTGAACACCTGCCTGCCGATGGGAAGTAGTGAGTTAATTCCTTGTTTTGCTTTGCTTGGATGCACTGCTTTTGGTTTACCTATTAAACTGTCTTTATCTCAACCCACGAGTTTTCTCACTTTTACTCTTTTGATTCTCTCCCCCATCCCACTGAGAGGGAGGGAGGGAGCAGCTGTGTGGGGCTTAGTTGCCAGCTGGGGTTGAACCATGACAACAATTTTTATTCTAAGTATTCTGTATTTGCCAGGCTAAAATTATGTGTTCCTCTATTTGCAAATGCATTGGTTGCAAAAATTATGAAGAAAGTCCAGGTGAAAAAAAACAGTTGAATGTGCTAAACTACATGGACATTGGAAATAATGAAGGAAATAGCCCAGTTTTAACATCAGCATTCAAAATGTTACCAAAATTGAAGAAAGACAGGTGAATATTTGGAAATAGCAATGCATAATCCATTGGTCTGACTTCATTAATTTTTTGTGTAACCATTATCATAATTATCTAAGAAATAGTGACTAAAATGACAGATGGCTTATATACAAGGAATCACTTCACATAGCATTTGCCATCTTGTTTCTATAAATAAAAAAATATCTGAAGGAGAGGCTATAACTAGCCTTTAACATAGTATACAGATTTCAGGGATATATGTGTTATTTCTGCTTACAAAACAGCAGTTATTTATGTATTGATCACATATTTCATTCTCTCAACTTTTTCCCCCCCTTAGCTACTTTAAGTTTTTCCTTCAGTTTCTCTGTTCTTAAATTTTTCTATGTTCAAGCATTCATTTATAACAAAACCTTGACCAAAGAAGTACTAAGAAAATTATGTTATTAATATGTTTGTGATGTTCAATTAATAAGCATGTTTATATTACTGCTTCTTTCCCATCTCTTCTTCCTTTGGTCCACCTCCTGTCAATTTTATTTGTGTTGGCAATTTGGATGGTAAAATATTCTAAGAAGGCCATACTGTCCTGAACTTGTTATGCTTTCTAACATAGTTGTAGCCTAATCTCTATTTTTGGTTGCTTTACAGTAATTTGCCTAATAAATAGAAACACCTGTTAATAACAATTAAAATTAATTAAACCACCTCTTAATTGATTTTAGGGAGCTTTACTCCAGGCTCTACAATTTTCAGTTTGCATACATCATTTTCTTTGCTTCTTTGCATCAACCATTACCTTGAAATTCTTAATTCCATTTTAAAAACACTTTCTGATGATTTATTTTTAAAATATTTTAATAACTTCTGCTGTTGGTAGTGTATTGATGGGGTAGATGGTGCCAAGTTGTGCCTTTGCTTGAATCTCACAGTAGGATGAGTTACGTTATTAATATAGTAGAATGTCAAGAGTTTATTCAAAGCAAGGCTGCTAAGGTGCCATTCAGGGAACCCTTGAGGCACTTGGTGCTGTTTCTTTTAACATCAGTAGACTGAATTTACATTTAGTACCTCCTAGACCCTGACTAAGCATTTTTAACACATTTCCTTGTACATGAGGCAGGATCTTACTATTGCATGCAGATGGAGGAAGAGGCTTGTTGTATAACCTTTCTCTGTGTGTGCCTGTTGGGCAGCATTTGCATAGGTTAATTATGTAGCGTGAACACAGTCTTCCATGTGATAAATTAGAAGAACTCAAAAACAATCTGTTAGAAGCGGAAGCTATTCGGTGTAGAACAGTGAAATTCCTACAAGAATGTATCTTACAGTAACAGTGCAGCTACTCTGATTCAGCTCTCTGCATTCCAACTCTTAACTGAGTTTTGCAGTTTGTCTTTTAAATTGTTTTGTGTATTTAAAATGGAGGTATTTCATACTAGTTTCTTTTCCCCTGTCAGGCAACCAGCTATATGTATAACTTGGGAAGAAGTGAAAGCAATATGTGCTTGTCTCCTGGTGCAAGCTGAAGAGGCAGAAAAAAGAGGTTACTCTGTCTGTCTAGCTGAGCGGATGATCATGGAGGAATTTGGGAGATGTTTATCCCAGATCCTACGTGCATAATTAAAATCTAAAGGACTGAAAGTTGAGTAATGTTCAATGTATTATAAAGCCAATAAGTATTCATATTGATATGTTGCCATAATCTCCACAATGTTGCTACTGAATGATCTTTCTTACTTTGATCTTTCATAGGAATAATTTCATTGACTTCAGTTGAATTCTTTCTGAATTATGCTGGTGTAAGCAGCACCACATCCAGCATTTTTCTGAGTAACTTAATACTGTACAAAGCTTAGTATATTTTCTACTAAAACAGATTTTCTCTTAGTTAGGGCTTTCTGAGCCGATTCTTCAGTCTTTACCTAGACTCTTATTAAAAGTAAGTTTAAATTAAAATTACTTTATTGGAATGTTTATGTGAGTGGAGATGCAGTAAAAACTGAGTAAGAATTTGCTATCTTAGTTTGGTTATTTTATTAATTGTGAAACAATTCCACTTCCAGTGGTAGCAGGCAAATCTACTGAGTTTAGCTTTGGGTCTTCTCTGTTTTGGCAACTTATTTCTGCTGTCTGCAGATGTACTCTTTTTGGAAAACAGAGCAATGTTGTCAGTAGGTTTGGTATTTACTGTTGGAAAAAAAACACACACCAGACTTTGTTCAATGTTATATTTGTTAGACAGATGAGCCTCATAAAGAATAGGAGGAAGATTGCCTCCTTTCTACTCCTATTGTAAAGTACAAGACTTTGTGATGGGAAAATCTTTTATGTGCATAGCATTTAGGATTGAAATTTGCTGAATCCTACATTTGCAATCCAGTTTCCCTTAAAGCTTGGAATAGCTTTTGTTTAATTATTCATTCTTCTTATGTGGACATTTTCTCTGTGACATTTCTTCCTCTTCTCGTTTTCACTGTTGGGATAATAGTAGATTTTATTTTCTCTAACAGGACTGAGCTATTTGCTGCCATGTTTCTGGAAAAGAAAAAAACAAGTTTAAAATTGTTATCTAAATGAATTGACAGATTATATAAAAATTAATGTTCTTTGTTTTTAGACATTTTATGCTAAGTTAGTAATATATGCTTAGATACTTTTGACATTTATGCTTAAAAGAATAAAGATATTCTCCGTGTCATGTTGATTCATGAAAAATTCTTGCCAGGACAGCAGGTGAGACTGCATGCTATTTTAAAATTTTGTTTAATAAGATGGAGGGCTTTTTTATTAGTGGTAGTTGGTATGTGAATGGATTGCATTTTATATCTTTGTTTTTAACAACTGCTGCTGGAGATTGTTGAAGGTCACAGGAGAAAGTAGATTGTCAAAGTGCTCCATAAGTGATACGGCACCATCTGTACGCTTCACGCCTTCCTGGGCCCTTCAATTTCTAAGATGATTTCTCTTGGTTTTGGAATTAATACCTACCTGAAGGCATCATCTTAAAAAGTATTTGTCCCCAGATTGAGTTACTATGAGGTCATAAATCAGAAGAGCACACAAGGGCTCTAGAATCAATAGACACTCCATAAGGAAGTAAAGCATGAAGAAAAGAAGAAACCAGCCTGTATTGCTAAATCATGCCTTGAAATCAAATCTCAGAAATCAACTCACTAAAATTCCCAGTGGAGGTGAGGTTTAGTAGGAATAACACCAGTAAACAAGAAACTAGGGTTAGGACTAGTGACGTAAATATGGATTAAAAATAGCAATTAGGAATAGAAATGCAAAATAAAATTAAAAATTATTGGGAGGAGTAGAAAAAGATAAATACATTGTAAGAGGAACTGTTAGAATCCTTGAAAAACTGAATTTAGTGTAATACAGTCTCATCTTCAGATGCATCTTAATTTGAATACACACAGCAGGAGACAATGCCATAATATAAAATGGCAAGTTATTAAGCCCGGAAGAGAGATGAGCTCAAACAATGAGGGAAAAACAATTAGGAAGAAAAATCATAAGATTTTAACTAGTTAAGAGGTTGGAAAATAATAAAGAGAGGAAAAAATCACAGGGAAAATTTAAAAGAGATAATACAGAGAATTAAAATGGAATTAGAGTGGGAAAGACAAGAAAATTCTACTGCCAAAAGTAAAGAGTAGGAGTGCAGGGCAGAGGTACGAATAGCATAGTAAGGGAAATGAGTGAAGAAGACATGAGCTACAGCTTTGAGCAACATCCCTAGACTCTTGTCTCTGATAAACATGATATATATAATGCTGAGACTTTCACCCAGGGTGCCAGCTAAGAAGCCTTGAGGGAAGGTTTCTGCATTTTCTGCAAAAATTTTTAAGTCACTGTATAAATGAGACGGGCATAAATGAAATTAATATCAATTTGATAATAAAAAATACAAGGTGCTAGAATGTGTAAGAGTTTACACTAAAGCAACAAAAAAACAACTACTAGATGTAAAAAACTGAAATTAATTATCTTTTTCATTATAGAGAGGTAAAACCAGTTTGATTTAATATTTTTTATATTACAGATGGTATAAACTCAGTCTGTAAAAACTCTCCCAGGCTCTGTGGTGACTAGGATTGTAATTATATTCTGAAAACAAAAGATAAATACAAAGCTGTAGTCGGTAATATATAATATAATAGACAAGCCTAGCAGAAGCAATTTCTATAATTGTTAACAAACTGAAAAACTCTGTCAAAGGGATTATATATTCAATAAAGAAAGCTAAAATTAACTTTGTGCTCTTACAAGTAATGCTTTTTGCAGTCAGTGGTGAAATTATTTGAGAACAACATTGGCACAGCCACAGATTTCTTCCTGAAACAGTCAGGTAGGAAATACGTATCATTTTCTTAACTAAGTATAGCCCTTTTGTACTAAAGAAAGGTTTGGTTTCGTAACAAAGGTGAAAACTGTCTTGGGCAAAAGGGTGCCAGAAATCCAGTCCTGAGTAGGTCAAGGAGTTGACAGCTGTACAGAAAAGATTGAGAAGAGAAACTTTAACTGAATAGAATTGGAACATGTGAGTACTATATTAGGGGGAAAATAGCTTTTCAAATAAATTGATAATTTGCCTGTTTCATACAAGGATCTTGGAAATTAGATACTATGAATGGTTCTTCAAATGGCTTTATGTGAACAAGAAGAACTAAGCAGAATTGCCTCCAGTCACTGCTGCTTTGTCTAGCAAGAGAAACCTTGGCCCCAGCAAATAAATAAATAAAAAAGGAAAAGGATAGCTAAGAGATGAAGCATGGATAGCTCTCTTTATAGCGGCTACTGTGCTGTTCTTGGTAATGGATCTTCTTTTCTTTTTACAGTATTTTATGATTTGTTCAATTTCTGAATATGAAATTGATATATCAGAAATATATGATATTCATGTTTCTGAGAAAACAAGCAGGAATTAAAAAGCAAGCCCATGGATTCATAACTCCATGAACTACTTTACATTTTAACCTTGCAGATAAAATAAAAAAACCTTTTTGAAACTGGCAATGTGTCAGTCTTATCTGAAAATAACAGAAATATTCATCCTTTAAAAATAGGTAAGGATAGAGATTATTTTGATGGGAACAATTGCAAAATTACTTAGAGCAAATGTTCTCATCAACTGTCTTTTTTTCTATTTCATTTTTTACCTGTGGGTATATCAGACAGCACTCTAAAGGCTTGCTAAACTGTTGTCAAGATCTTCAGTGCAGAGACCAGGGGTCAGCACACTAAAATTGTTTCAGAGAGGTCTCTGAAATTCAGAAGTTCAGACAGTTCAAAGAGATCTCTCTTGGCTCATAATCATGCAGTTCAGCTGAAGGATGTTGTAATGTGGTATGTGAGATCTTATTTAGAGGTATGGATTGGTACAGAATAAAAATTATGTGGGGAACTGAATTTCTCATATATATATATTGGATGAGAGAAGTGAAACACAATACAATCCACTCCATGAGATCTTTACATAAAAATTGAAAGTTGCTATCTGATGCCTTCCCTATTAGTTAGGTTTGGAATTTGTCCCTGTTTGATTAGGGCAGGTGTCATCAAATTTAGTCAACTGTTCTTAAGGATCTTAAGGATTAAATGTTTCCCTTTCAATCTACAGAATAAAAAAATTGTAACACATTCTGACAGGAGACCCCTTCTCTTTTTAGACTACTTGGTCCATTTGAGAAGCTGACATATACGGACAGAAGAAGAAAAGGGTAAATACCAAAAGAATCATAGAATCATAGAATAGTTTGGGTTGGAAGGGACCTTTAAAGGTCGTCTAGTCCAATCCCCCTACCGTGGAGAATCATAGAATCATGAATGTTTCCAGGGATGGGGCATCCACCACCTCTCTGGGCAACCTGTTCCAGTGTTTCACCACCCTCATCATAAAAAATTTCTTCCTTATATCTAGTCTATATCTACCCCCCTTTAGTTTAAAGCCATTCCCCCTTGTCCTGTCGCAACAGGCCCTGCTAAAAAGTTTGCTGCCATCTTTTTTATAAACCCCCTTTTAGGTACTGATAGGCTGCAATAAGGTCTCCCCGAACCCTTCTCTTCTCTAGGCTGAACAACCCCAACTCTCTCAGCCTTTCTTCACAGGAGAAGTGTTCCATCCCCCTGATCATATTTGTGGCCCTCTTCTGGACCTGCTCCAACAGGTCCGTGTCTTTCTTATGCTGAGGGCTCCAGAGCTGGATGTAGTACTCCAGGTGGGGCCCCAATTTTAATAAAGAGCAGGATGCAGAGGAACATGAAAGCAAATGGAGGTATGAGAGGCACACCTCAGAAAGAATGTCAGCTGGAGCAAAGTAGCGAGGTGTAAAAAATAGCTTCTAATTCTATATTTGTTTTGCATCAGTTTGAGGCAAGGGGAGGAAAAAAGAAAGATGTGAATTATATGGTAAATCAAAAGGTGACTCTAAGCTACCAGTATTCATTCATTTCATACGGCTATGAAAAAGCTTAATACTGTTCTAGGGAATATTAGAAAAGATATTTTTAGTAGAGAGAGGAAAATGTTTGTATTATTTTATAAAATGCTGCTAAGTCTTCATTTGGAATACTCTGTACAGTTCTGGTTATCTGTGCTCAAGAAAGATAAACTTAATTTGGAACAGATGCAGTTCTCAGGCTCCTGGGATGAAGGAGAGAATGGAATATCTGTCTTTAGGTGGGGAGAACAAAGAAGTTTGATTTAGTCTAGGCAAATAAAGGCTGAGAGGAGATTTCTCTTTATAAATAAATTCAGGGGATATGTATCAAAGAGGGATAGAAGCTGTTAAAGATAAAGGATACATATCACTTAAAGTTGGAATGGAAAGTAAGTTTTCCTAACCATTCAAAGAGTAAGGTTCTGAAATGGTCTTCCAGATAGGATAGTGTGAGCCAGGAACCTGAACTATTTAAAAATGGAACTTCAAAAATTGCATAATTAAAACAGATTTCCCGGAGACAATAAATTATGTCTGTGGTAGAAGGCTTTGGGTGTCTATATATTGGCATATTCAAGGGATTTGGAAAGGAGAGACTATAGATTATGCCATATTTCCCTTACATGAATCTCATACTTCAGGGCTTTTGCTAGTCACCTATAGCACCCAGAAAAATACTTCTTCTTGATAGAGGGGTTCTTAGAACCCCTAAGTACTGAACACTAACAGATGCTGAGACAAAATGCAGGCAGTGTGTGTTCACCTTCCTAGAGATATTAAATTCTCCTGTTTGAATTGATCAAACTTACTTTGGGACCATGAAAGAATTTTCAACCACATGAGATGATAGGGAATTTTTTAGGGTCGTCTGTGAGGATCATCTATGGTTTTTAATGTTCTGCCAATTCAAAGATTTACTTGATGTTGATGCTGTCAGTTTCTGATTCTTTCTTTAGCACGGTATTGTTTTGAATCTCTTGATTCATGTATGAAATGTACAAGAAAGTGCTGGCAAGTGTTTGTGGAATGTGAAATATATGTTCTGTGGTCCCTTCTAAACTGGACAGAGTTGTTGCTTATTGTCAACAAGTAACTGAGTTTGAAGATCCAACCCTGTGTGCCTAAATTCCACTCCAACAAAGTGCATGGTACCTGAGCAAGAAGAGCAGAAGAGCTCTCGTGATTGTAGTAAGATCAGTCTACAGTCTACTTGTTGCCAGACAAGTCCATAGTGATGAGGTAAATACGATGTCAAACCAGGAATTCAAATCAGTGGGTGAGGATCTAGCAGGGTATATAACCAGGCACAGATATATCTATGAAGTAGCTCAGGAAGGAGCAAGGCCTGAGCTTAAATGCAGCTCCTGAGTGAAGGGGAAGAAGAAGGTCCCCAAGAAGGCTTCTCACAGCTCTTTCTGATAGAAGTCTGATCCAAGGCTACCTTTGTGCCATACCAGAGCTGGCCTCCAGCACAGGCAGCCAAACCCCTAGGACAGGAGGAATAGGTTGCAGAGTCTGTTGGAGCATTGGGGTGCTGAGAGTATGGTCAGAACAACAGGTTTATTGTGCTGCTCCAGGTTCTGTTGATTAGGCAGAGACCTGTAAAGCAGGTACCCCTTTTTCTCCCTCTCAAATAAACAGCTTGTCCCCATTTTACACTTTTACCATTGTTGCCAGTTTTATTAGGGTTTGGGTTTTGGTTTTGTTTTTTTGGGGGGGAACTAGAGGGGTGCATCCTTGCTTGATAGTTTCAGCCTTTGTCAGCGACCCCAGTAAGTCAACACATGCCTTTTCACTATCTTTTCAGTCTTCCCAAAGGGAGTTCTGGATAATCCCTTTTCGGTGTTTTATATCTAGAAATTTCTCCTGTTACTGTCCTATTAATTTAGCCCCAGGTTAAGTTTGGCCAGCTGATTTTTCCCCTTCCATTGTCTGCAGTATCTGGCAATTTCTCACACCCTGTTGGGTTAACCCTGGCCAAGTCTGGCCTTCTATATGCATACCTTAACAATTAATGAGTATTACTGAAAGTGATGAACTTTGTACTGATATAAATTATATTCATTGCATTCTATTTTACTGCACTGTTAGTGGTAGCAGTCATTTCTATTGGATGATAAAACTCTAGTGTCATCATTTAATCCCTGTGTTTACATCTTTCAGTTGCAGGAATTAAAAAAAAAAAAAAGAGAAAAAAAGAACGACTATACCTGTTGTAGTGACAGTTCTGTGTATGTTTGGTACTTTGGGCATGTCTGTATTTCTGCTTCTGGGGTAAAGCAATGCTAAGTCAGCTCATTCTGTAGAGCTACATGTAATCAATTAATAGAACGCATGTGCAACTGTACACAAATGGTCTTCATTCCAACTGTTGCAATGTGGCAACCTGCTCTGGCATACTTTATGTTGCTTATTCATTATAGTTCTTTTTTACAATCATAGTCAATAACTAATTAAGCTATGTCAGACAGGCCTTTTGAGAGGTGCTAATAGTTAACAAATTTACTAATTAATTGCACACCACAGAGCTCTCTTTACAGAAGTGATGTGGTTTGTGGCTAAGGAGCTAAAGAGGGTCTTCGGAGACCTGAGTTCACTTAGCTCTGCTACATGCTTCCTGGGTGGTCTTGAGAGATTCACTGAATTTCCATGGCCCTGATTCGGGAAAATGTTTGAGTGAGTACTGAATAGTAAAGTCAAGCACGTTGTTAAGGACATTCTTGAATTAGGACTCTTGGAAGTGGGATGACAGGCCCCTCCCTCCCCCTTGTTTTCCTTTAGTCTGCCAGTTATTTACAGCTCAGTCCATAACCCGTCCAAAGTCTCTCCATTTACTTCAGCAAGCTCTGAGTCAAGCCTTTAGAAAGAATAAGGAGTATCAGACCCTGAGCAGCTACCTAACAGAATGGGGCCCTGATTCCAGCTGGGGCCTCTACTATAACCTAAATTATGGAAATACTGCTAATATGTTTTGGAAAAGAAGAGGTGTATAGTGAATTTGCAAAACCCAGTAGCTATTCTATAAGCATACCCCAAAATAATGCTTTCATAAATCTTCATTATAGTGTGGATATTTGCCATTCAGTATTACCCACTTCAGAGACCAAATGTGAGTCATTATTAAATTACTTCAATCTGTGCTGATGTAGAAGCCCCCCTGACACATCTCTTTGTGAGCCATTTCTTCAGAGTAATTGCATTAGTAATAGCCGATTACACAGCAATCTTATGTTCCTACAAAATTAAGGTAATTACTGTAGCTGGAAACACATCCCTCTGTATTCTGTCCTAGCAAGGAAGCTGGTAAAAGGCAATGTAATGCTTCAATTCTTTGTGACAAGGGAAACATTAAGGTATAATTATATTATTGATGTGGTGTAGGAGAAGTTTTCATATCTGAAAGGAGCATGGAAACAAAATCATAATTTGAAGCTACAAATTCCTAGTCCATAAAGGGAAAAAAAAGATCTTTTGCATTTAGGTTCCTTAACAAGTATGGAGGAAATGTATTTGAAATATGTGAATCAGTTTGTGTTCTGTACTTTGAAAGTAGTAGTTGTCTGTCTTTGAAGTAGATTTGTTATTCAAAGGGTACATTTTTCTTTGAACTGGATTGTCCAGAGAAGCTGGTATGGATTTATTTTTATAGTGAAGTAAATAGGTATTAATTTGTTCATATGGCAAACCTCCTGAATACTAGGGTCAGTTTTGAATTAGTCTGCATGCTATAGAATTTAATTTATGTTTTAATTTTCACCTTTCTTTGTGTCTTTGAGGGAAACCTGACATTTCACATTTTCTTTAATACAGTATTAGATATTTAATATAACAGCCGAGGAAGAACAGGCAGGCCATTCCCTGTAAACTTAGCTAAGTAATTTAATCCTAAATAGTCTAGAAGGGATACTGAAAAGCCAGTCTCTTCACAGGTACTATGCAGTGTCAAAATCCATAGACAGGGGGTGCCACTAGGTCATCTGAAGAGTGGCAGTTTGTGTTTGAGTGTGGGCTGATGAAAGCGTGTTGCATGATGTAAGTACTCCTTGCAGGTTTTACTTTCTGTTGCATTAATGTGCCATGTTTGAATTACTGAGTGCAAGCTGATGGCCCTGGACTAGAAAAGAAACGTTCACTTGTAGAATATTTCTTGCAATATATGAAATACAAATCTGATAAGAATAACATGATGCTCCAAATTGCTTTGATTACAAAGGTAAAGCCCAGCAACTGAGTATGGATTGTTCAATTAACGTAGCAGAATATGAGAAAGTCAAGTGTCAGGTTAAGCTAAATTCCTTTGACGCAAGGATCTTAGCAAATATTGTATATAGTTGTCATTCATTAATAATATTTATAGTGAATGAAGTGGCTCCTTTAAAATGTCTAGAAATGAGAAATCTTATGGGATCAGAATAAAAACTTTTAAAACATCTTTTTTGAAGAAGAGAAATTACGGAAGAAAATACTGTATTTTTCTGTTACATACCAAGAGGACTGGGGACAATGGAAAGCAACTTCAGTAGGAAACTGTCCAAATTTACAGGTTTTTTTACATTTTCATATTAATCCAGCCTCATTTCATTGCATATCTTTTCTTTTTCGTCTTGTTAAGAAGCCTATTAAGATGTACATACTGCCAAAAGCAGTAACAGGCAGACCTCAGGAAATATTCTGACTGCAGTGCGTGTAATGACAACAATAATAATAATCGTCAGAGATTGCTGCAGGTCTGCCATGATTTGGAAGCTGTCAATGCTAGTGCAGATATATGGAAAAGGTGTAAGTGATGCATTGTCAGAGTCTAGTATTCATGTCTGAATTGTTAATAGAGCTTGGTTAGGCAATACTATTTGAAAAATTAGAAGAGTAGCATTAAAAACATTAGTATTTAAGTTTATCTGTTTTGGTTTGTTTGTTTTAATCAAGTGGAATGCAGTACTGCTCCTCTGTCTCTGGTAGTAAGTTTGTTATTGATAATTTCTATTGTTTGTTCCAGTCACAGGAGTGTTTAAGTAATAGCAGGCATCCAAATTGGGACCATTGTATTAATGCAGCAAGAGAAAATCTCCCTGTAAAGAGCATGGTCTAGCTCACTGGTGTAAGTGGGAAGTATATGGGAAGTAAGTGAAAACAAATATTATGAGATCTGTTTTTTTCAGACTGGGAAGTTTTGAAGTTTCATGCAACTTTTCAGTTTAGAGCCATAAGTACCAAACTGTGTGTTGCTTCACAGAGTGACCCTGAGAAACCCAGTTTTGCAGTTTTCTGATTATGCACTTACTAAGTATTGAGAAAATTTGAGATAGGCAGGTGAATACAGAACAGACTTCATCAATGGAAGTGAATATGTGTGCCTACACACATTGCTTTTTTTTTTTTTTTGCTTCGGTAGTAATGAGTAGGCATTCATCTTTTTTTGTCACTTTTATGTTTTAACATTTTTTCTTCATTTAAGAAAGGATTTTTTTGGAGCTTCACACTGTTTTACTGAGAATCTGTCTTGTAGAATTGCTTTCTTTGGTTTTACAACTTACAAATCCCTTTTCTTTGCTCCAAGTGGATATGAGCACATGTAACAGCTGTGTTCTTTATTGGAAGAAGAGATATGGACTGTTGAAAAAATTTCTTCCTTGGGAACTGTCCTTGCAATTGGAGCTGCTAGTGGGATTTTTCATAGCCAAACAGGCCATCTTGAATATGTTCTTTTCTGCATTATAGTACTGGGACAGGCAACAAGGAAGGATTTTCCTTTTGGATGCAGGGGCAGGATTGACCAGTCAGTGAAATCAGTAAAGTCTTTCCCTTGACTTCAGTCAGTTATGAAAGGCAGTGGTCTTGTACATGGACTTAGCTATACACTACTTTGTGCCTTTACATCTCACCCACACATAGCTCTGTGGCTTTTGGAGATAAAATCTTGTATTTGTGCAGTGTCATTCACTGTTTCCTTCATCTCTGCTAAAAGAAATAGTGAAAAATCAAGTCCAGTAATTTTTCCTGCTTTGCTGGAGCACAGAAGATGGAACAGGTGTAAGGTAAAAGTGGCAACAAACTTCACTGAATGCAGAACTGAAGCCAAGGCGCTATCTGGTATTTATCAGGAAGCAAGAGCAGGCTATGTGATCCTAGATGATTCTTTCAACTATAAACTCTGCAAAGATAGTGAAAATTATCACAATTTATTACAATTATAATATATTAAACTTAGACTAGGGCACCTGGATTTCACTTTTATTCATGTATGTTACCATTGTGTCTAGGACCCTTGTAATAGGGTAGGACTAGGACTCTCTTCAATGGCAGAAATTCCATCAAAAACCCATCATGGTAAATTAAAAACTAAACCAAACAGAGATGATTAAAGAACATTGTGAACTAGTGTCAGCACTGCAGTAGAGAAATGGTAAGATGTCACAAAGAGAGCAGAGCTCAGGTCAGTGTTTGAAACTTATATCATCTTCATACCCAAACACAGACCACAACTCTTTGCCAGACCATAGCGATATATAATTTTATCTGTTTTATGGAAGTGAATGTCAGCATGATGGGTGAGCAGCTGAGGCAGCTTTTCAATGGGTAATTAACAAAATTTAACATTTGCACAGAAAAGATGAGAAGCAGCTTGCTTGTGAGATGCTGTTATTTTTTCTAGATCTTATGCAAGAATCCAGCATATTTTCAGGAAGGTTCATGAAATTGACAGCAACAACATCCATTAAATATCTGTTCAGATTTCTGAGCTCTGTTGTAGCGAAGTTGGAGAAGAAAGCAAACACTGTGAGTTTAATTGAATTAAAATATATGAAATACTAACAGATGAGGCATGTATCTGATTATTAATGTTTCTGGCAATTACCTGAATGAGGGATAGACACACTATATTGTTTAACTTCTTTCTAAAGATAATGTGATCACTTGCATGTGTTGTGTTGTAGAAGATATTTGGCATCTTCTGTGTTGTGAGAATCACAAAGGCTGTGTCTACATGGAGACACCTCATTCTCTTTAGCAAGCTAGCATGTGAGAGTGATGTCCCAGGCACAGAGAGAAGCTGAATATAATTTGTGGGCTGTTTCCACAAGTCCATGAGTTGAATGAATATTGTAGCATCACATATGACAGGTTTTGGAAAGAAGATCTTTGAGGACAGCAAAGAAATGTTTATCTGATTTTTTGAACACTGCTGCTTCCTACAGACAATTATGAAAATTATAAGGGGAATTATAAGCTTTTCATTTACTTACATTGTCTCTTGCGCATGATGTAAGGAAAAAAAAAAGGTGAGCCATATTAGTAAGCCTTTAGCTTTCATAACTTTCAGATGTAACTTTAATGAGAATAAATGAAGATTCATCTTGGAACAAGCTGATTTAACACTTCTTGGTCTTTAGAGAGACTTACACTGTGATATTTACAGTTGTTACATTCAGTTAACATTTAATTATTTTTCAGCATGAGGAGATGTTTGCAGGAAACAGCAGGAAAGCTTTGTTTTATTTAAAGCAGCTGATGTCCGTGTTTTGGGCTGTAAATCTTCTTCTGATGTTCAGAAAGTTTGTTGGTGTTGAACTCAGCCTAAAGTTAAAGAGAAAACCAAAAAGTGTATGTATTCTCTGGACATTCTGCAGAAAGCAGTGCCTGGTATCTATGATTAATTTTCATAACCTATTCTAGCTACACTGAGGACAAGATCTTTTCTTTGACATAAGCAGGTGTTGGATTTGGGTCTTACATCTGTACAGCAGCTGCTGCAGATGTATATCTGTCTATCTTACAAGCCTGGAATATTGTTCTTGCTGATCCAGCCTGGAAAGCATGTACTTAGCTAGTCCCATACTACGAGTTGAAAGCTTAACCTTGAATGTTCTGCATAGGCCCAACTGAACTGTGGCACTTTCTTTTCACAATAGCAACCCAAGTGTAAGGGAGAGGTTGCCCATGCAAGAGAATTGTTTTTCCATTACTTTGGTCTATTTTCTTTTAACTGTCCAGCAGCATCTCTATGGGCTAAGTCAATGAAACCAAAACTAAGTGTTCATTTTCTAGGGCTGGCTGAACTGTCGTTGAGAACATCCTTTACTTTCCCATTTAAAGCTTAGTTTCTGCCATTAATCTTCTGGTAATGATTACTTCTACAGGCACTATTCTAGGAAGATTCTGGAGCATATATTTAAAGTCCATCTCTACTACATGTGTGCTTAATTACCTTTCTTGTACAAGAATGTTCTCCCTAAACTGTTGACCTGGTCTGCAAACTGATCTTGTAATGCTACTTGTTTCTGATGTTTCTCAGAAGCAACTGAAGAACTAGGGATTTTGCTGAAGACTCCCTCTTTCTTAGTACTACTCCAAATTCATTTTTGCCCCCATTAAAATAGTGGGAATATAATCTGTGTGGCCCCACTCCAGAGAAAGTGAAATCTTCAGATTGTGCTGTTGCATTGTGAGACAGTGGCACTGTATCTCCAAACAGCCACTTCCCAACAGTATAACTCTGCTTTGTACTCACAGAGAGGGATTGTAGTGTACCTGAAGAAATTCTACTTGCCATAACACTGAAATTGCTCTTTCTTTCTGCCACCTGGCATCATCTCATGCTGTCTGTGTGTGGTACTTGCACTACTTCACTGCATCCTCCTCTTGTCAGGGCTGCTCCTGTTCCCTGCTGTGATCCTGTTGCAGTCACAGTTCTTTTGGGTGTGGAAAATGCACTAAACTGCTGCTGGCCTTTTCTCAACTCCAGATAGATCACCAAACTTCTGGGTTTTTTCCAAGAAATAATTGAATTCTTAGAATACCACTGGTTTTGGAGGGAGGGCAGTGCTGTGTACTTGGTTAATTCTGCTCTTAGAGAATTCAAATTGTCACAGGCAGCAGAGACAGAATAATTTTGACCACTTTGAAAAATCCTGGCCTCCATCTGTTTTCCCTGAGATTTCACTTGGTGTACCAAACCAAGGAACAGATCCTCTGTAGTGTAAATAATCCCTTGGCGTTAGAACTACTTACACCAGCAAAAAGGGATTTTGCTTTTAATATGATAAAAAGCAACAGATATTTATCTGTAGCTAGTATACTGGTATATTATGTACATTTTTTCTTTAAAAATTACTTTTTAAAAATGCACTGAAGTCCTCCAGATTAAGCTTGTAATACTGTCCATCATTGTCAGAGGCATATCTCCTGCCAGCTAGTGAAAATGAGAGAGATAAACAAACAATTCAGGAAAACCGTTCCATCAACACAGCATCCAGTTCAAGGCAATAGGTATTAGTGTACCATGTGTATAAGAGGGAGACTGGATCTGGGCAGAGGAATAATTGTGCAGCTGCTTGCTACAGAATGTCAATGCTGACTTTAAAAGGCAAGGCTCTGGCCCTGGCTCAGCTAACCTGAAGGTTATTAGAGTAACCCCGAGTTGAGATTTGCATTGCCCAGGCAATTAGTTAGATTAAATAGTTCAAATTCCTTGTGTAGTGTTTTCAACGAAGAAATGACATGGCCCCGGGTTCTGCTTATCACTATGGGACAAAAGATACTGTAGTCCTGTACAGCTTTTTGTGCTCGTAGATTGAGATTCAGCCTGCCAGACTTTAGACATGTCTACAGTTGGACATTTACATTGAGCTAGTTGCACAGGCTCTTTTCACCATCAATGAAGAAGGAGAGCAAGAGCAAGAGCGAGAGGCCTCCAAAGACAATTAACTGATTTCTGGACTTTTTTTTTTCTCTCTCTCTCTCTCTCTTTTCTTTGATGGTTTGATCTCATCTTAGGATGGGATACATCATCCTCTGGAGGTGCTTCTTTTCCTCGGCCTGGAGAGGAAAATTGGACAAGTGGCTTCGACTAGATAACTGACTTCTATTTAGCTAAACTTAGGCAAGATGAATTCCAACCCTGCCTCAACTCTGCCATCTCAGAAATACAGTTAAATAACACCCTTACTAGGCTTTGTAATGGAATTACTTAAGCCATGTATGTGGACCTTTTGGAGAGTGAAAAGTGCATAGCAGAGGTCAAAGGAGGATATTTCATATAAAACCTCACATGTCTCAGTTTCTCTGTATAAGATACTCAGCTAAGTCATGATATCCTGCATTTTTCAAACATCTTCACGTTCTGTACAGTGGCTATAAGAGTATCGATACACAATAGGGAAGAACATGAGAACTCTGAAAAATCAGTTCTGGGAGCTTGAAGTCAGCTCCATGGTTTGGTGTGATTAGAACTAGAAGACGTCTATCTTATGTTTTGGAGTTTCTTGCCCTTGAGGTGCCACCCTCAGTTGTGTATGTACAGTAGAGGTACATTGAGTAACCCAGAATATATCTCCCAAAATTACAAAATGAGCAACAATTACAACATCCACCACAATTACTTATTGCCAGATCCTTCTCATCTTCAGTGTATGATAGTTCAGATCACTTCTTTGTCTAGTGTGTTTTGGAGAAGAGTCTTGGTTTGCAGACAGTATTTAGAATGGAGATGAGGTCAAGGTAACTATTTGTATGAGGTTCTCTTATGACTAAGGTAGGCTGGGAAAGGAATCATGTGATTATGGTACCTAGCTATGAGTAGTCAGATGCTTTAGCTGTGTTTTTATTCCTCTGAGTTGATTTAATTTTGTGAATATGTGATGTAGTTCCTTTTAGGGGAGTAGGAGGCACCATGAGCTGTTTACAGCTAGAGATGTGAAAACATGCGATTCTTTGGCTAGAAAGCATATATGAAAGGAAAGTCTGCAGTTTATATAATCTCATGCAAGGTAAGATTTATATAAGCTTTATATAAATCTTAAGCTGCAGGTCCTTTGGAGGGAGGTAGTGAGCATATGATTTCTTTTTTCATAGGAAAAAAGAAATCATCATCATCAGGCTTGTAAAGAGAAGCAAAACTTGTGGCCGAATGGGTTCTCTTGTATAATCACTGTTTGTACATTAATATGTAAACATAGCCTATTTACTGGTGCCATTTGATTGTAGAAAAAAGGTATAGTTCTTCAGAAATATCCCATGGTCTTAGGCGGCAGGAAAAGATGCAGGTAAGATTGTTGGCTTGCATCTGAAAGTAATTCTTTGCAATTTTTGAAGTGCTAACACACATTTAACTTACAGATTATTATTATTTTTTTTAATATCGTAACAACATTCTCCTTGTTTTTTCTGTGTTTTTAACCGCTGATCCCTGTTTACAAACTTCAAGTCTATATGGAAACTTTTCAGAGGAACATGAAAAAAAGTTACTGAAGTAATAGCAAACTCTAAAAGAATGTCACTGTGGTGTGCTTGGTAAATTTAGAACCCTAACAGAAATAGGTTTTGTAGTAGTGCTAATACTGCTGGACAAGTCCATATGGTTGTACTTCTTCAGGCATGGTCCTTTTTATCCAAGATGTCAGTGTGACAAGGTTTTACTGTTTTGTTTCAGTGGGCCCAGTGCTGAGGTTCAGCTGCAAATCTAATGCAAACTAGATGGACTAGGAAAGCAAAAGTAGTTTTTAATCCATCTCCTTATTCCTTTGATTATGGACTACCTGCTGTTGGCCTGCACTAGTTTTCTGCCAGCACAGATTCAAAAGCATGGAGAAGATATAACTTGCTGCAATTTCATAAGGCACCTGCAATAGCTGTGGAAGAATCATTTGCTACCCATCTTGCCTTTCACTGTTCCAGTGAGAGAGGCAACTGGAATATGGCATTAATGACATCTCAATGCTAGCCAAAGATTATCCTACTTTGAAGAATAATTCTGTGACTGGTTGAATTCACCTCAGGACTATTGTGTATGCACCTCCAAAATATTTTGATTTCAAGTTCAACCCCTCCAAGATCATTCTAGTAATGTCTCAACCTAGAATAAAACTTCTTAGGCAAGGCTGACTTCAGAAATTAGATACCAGAGGGCATATAGTATTATAGCAATGACTCCTGGGTCATCAATCACTCCTGAGATATTGTACATAAATTCTTAAAGTCAAGAGTAGGTCAGACATAGTCCACAATCTCTAGAGCAAATGCCACCTAAATAATATCTGAAGATATTGAGTAGGTGTACTATTCTCTGTTCTTTAAGTACCTTATTAATTCAAATGTCTTGTTTTCAAAGGTATTTGTAGAGGGGCTGCCTACTCAGTGACATTCTGTTGTCAAACAGAAGCAAACT
Organism: Pygoscelis adeliae; assembly: GCF_000699105.1. Lineage (NCBI taxonomy): Eukaryota > Metazoa > Chordata > Aves > Sphenisciformes > Spheniscidae > Pygoscelis > Pygoscelis adeliae. Next base: position 100,605 of record NW_008824030.1, read on the forward strand.
TCACATTCCACTCAATCATTACTCACAAGCGCCTGTTTTTTTCCCGTTATTTCCATATAATAAGATGATTGCATATCATGTAGATTCCTCTAAGTATCAGCAAAAAGTAAACCACCTATTTACTAGCTAGCCTTAAAAATCATCAGAACTGGAGTTTAAAACCTTGCAATAAAATGCATAGTTCAGTTTGCAGGTAGAAGGACAGGTCATTATGTTTGTTTATTTTTTGAAAGCTTGAATACAAGGAGAAATATAAGATAAAAGGTATGTTTTAGCCATGTGCTATCGAACTACCACATGAATTGAGAATCTTGTAATTCTGCAAATACTGCTGGATAGTTTCTCCATGAGAGGCACGTGTAAAATAAATATGTATCTGAATAAAGTATTATGGCATAAACATTAAAAAAAATCTGCTAAAAACAATTTATACATAATACAAATATGCTTACAAGAACTTTCTTATGGCTATTTCCTAATAGAATATATTGATTTGCATAATTTCATTTAGCACAGCTGTCATCATAAACAATTTGATTAACATGTTTTGATTTTCTATGATAGTTTAAATATTAATGGTTGTAATGTCTTAGTCCAAATAAGCATTGTTCACAGCACAAGTTTTTGAAAATATATATATACAGCATCATTTGAGGTATAGCATTGATTGTGGGCCCCAGCTTCTCAGTGTGGCTTTACTCTGCAAGTTACAGAAGGAAAGTAGGTATTATTTCACCAGAAATGAACCCTCTCATATAATAAAGACATTTTTAATACAGTGTTTACCTTTGGAGCACACCCAGTTTCAACCATAAGAAAAACCATGAAGATGGCACAGGCACAAAGCACAGCAGTTTTAGTTTTCTGAAAGAAAATAAGAATAATTCTTTTTTTTTTTTCCTGATGCAGTTAGCAAAAAGGAGCAGGGAGTATGATAAACAGCTGCATACATACACTGTAATCTTACCATTCTATCACGTCTGCTGTCACCCCCTTCTATCATACAAATACTGTCAAAGATTTGCTTTGTAACTCTTTCATCTGTAAAGGGCTAAAGTAGCTGAAGATCATAAAATATACAAATCTCAGTTCAGTTGATCATGGTCCTTTCCAGCTGTCTGTCTTACAGGCAACGACGTTTGCACACAGGATAGTTTGTGAGAATTAGGTATGAAGTATTTACCTTATTTTGTGATTAAAGGTAGAAAATTATGTGTCAGGCTTTTTTATATCAGGGTAGTTAATGATAGTTGGCCCCAGGAGATCTGGAAACAACCTGTACCTGAAAGAAAAAACCCACAACACAGAAGTTGACTAAATGTCAAGCATTCTGAGTAGGTGGTGTATACATGTAATCTTCATCTTCAATCCTGTCTTCTACTACAACAAACAACTGACTATAAGAAGATTTTAAAAAAAAAGGTCTCCTTTCTTAACTGACTCCATTTATTATGTGTGCATTTTTCTGTCACATTCTTATTTTCAGTTTTTATAAATTATGCAGTGTCATAGCATTCATGTATCTGCAAAGATTTTATTTTACTTTCAAGTATTTTTCAGTGCATTCATTGCAGCCATTTTTTATGTTTATATTGCTCTCTGGCTTGTTATATAAAAACACATTCTTATTTTACTTTTTTTTCAGGCCTTTGATAATTTCATTGCAAAAGCAATAACTGTATGCATTTAAGTGACTATTATAATGGTAGGATTCATTAGGAAAGTAGTTTGTTCATGTTAAAAGTGTCCCCATTGATCACATAGGATCAATAATGGTAACTGTACTATTATTGTTATGATTTCTGGATTTAATAATGATGAAATAAAAAAAGCAAAAAGTTATTTAACATCTTACTCCTACAGAACTCTCCAAAATTAAAATGTGTTTCAACCACAAAAGAAAGGTTGCTTTTTTTTATACACCCATACATGAAAATGAAGCTAAGGGTTATAGCAAAATATTTTGTCTGGATTAAAATAAAACTAAGGGACAAAGAAGTTACAGTATCTCCAAGATTCCACTTTGCTGTTTGGTATATTTAGAAGCACAGCCTGAAAGAATGAGATTTGGTTATGACTGCATGAATATGCCTAACCCTAACCCTTACCCTAACCCGAACCCGAACCCTAACCCGAACCCAAACCCGAACGTTTCTCTCCAGTTGTTAAACATCATTGCCTATGCCTCACTTGCAGGAAGGCCACTTCTTACTTTTCTGAACTTACAAAAGGCCTCTCAATGGATGTAAGTTTCAGTTCCCTTTTTTTAACTTTTTGTGGTGCCAGAATGGCTTGAAGACCTGTTTTAATTATAAGATGAAGAAGTTGATAGAATCTGATTTTGTGTTTCTTCTCTCAGATGAAAGTTCCTGTTGTAGTTAAAAGGAACTTAGGAAAGGCCTGAAAGATTAAAGGGAAGACAGGCCAATTTTTGCTCTAAATTTTAACTTGCACAGTACTGAAGTAACCAGTTTTATACCCTGTGGAAACCAACACTGAAATAGAGCCCTAGTTGCTCAGAAGATGTGTTACCAAGCAGTGGCCCATCAGCTAGTGAACTTAGAGATTCACTGTGTTTGTGACTAGAGAAATTATATATATATATGAATAAATATTTATATATGAATAAATATATTAAATGTTTGTGAATAGAGAAATTATGTGAAGTCTCAATGGGCATGGTATTTAGGCATTTCTCTGCTCAGAGCTGCCTTTTGCCTGTATTGGATCCCATTATTCAGGACAACGAGGGAGAGAGAGATGAGGTTAGCGTGTTCTGCAAGTAGAGTTCCACTGCAGTTGCATGCAGAGATGTGACAACCCAAAAGCTTCAGTAGCACTTGTGCCCCTACTCTGCAGCTGGGTCAGTGGCTTTTGTGTCCACATGACCTGGCTAGAACTCAGAAAACTACCCCCAAGTGTGTGTTTAGCAACCAACAGTGTTCTTGAGCCCCCACATAGAGACTGTCTTGTAATGTGGAGTTGAGCTAGCTGTCTGTGTTCCTTTTCTTTTTGTGGCTTCCTCATTTATTCTCCAGGTCCAGAAAACACAGGCAGATGCACCCCTATGCAGCAGAAACCTGGTTTAAATGTAATTTCTTGTGGTGAGGCAGGGGAGTGTTATTTTCAAATCTGTATTTGTTCAAAGACTAAATGTATCAATACATGTGTTCTTTCATTCTCAAATTGGTAATATTTTATCAAATGTAGCTGATATTATTTTTGTGTACAAGTGATCACAGTACTTTTTAGGCTTTAACCAAATTATTTTCTTTATTACGTATGTTCAATTACAGTCTCAGAGTTATTATCCACTGTGTGATAAATAACTTACAGAAACTGTTCCAAAACAAATGTGTAGAGTTTTACAACTATTTACCACTTCAAACCACTGATTTCATTTGAAAAGATCTAATTGTTTTATGGCTTCATCTCTTGCCTTAAAATTTTAAAGATATGTAGATTAAGGTGTTTTTCTTTGCAGTAACGAGTACTACTTTAAACATATGCAAATTGCTGAACTTAAATCTGAGCTGTTCTTATATTTCATGCAAAACTTTGACTCTTGTGTTCTCAGGGCAGCAGTTCTGAGTCATCTTGCACACTATCCTGTGTTTTACAATGGCTAGTTGCAGATATTTATGGAAAACTGTGCAAGGAAAAAAAATATTTATGGAACAAGACTTCCCTCTATCCTCTAAGTCTCAGGAGATCACCAGAGTTAAAGAATGCATCTAGATAAGCATGTTTACTAATCCCTGATGGAGTCTGTCAAATTACATTTTAATCTGTTTGTGTATTTGTTGCAGTCTCCTGTGGTAATGAGTTCTGTGATGTGATGTGTGATAATTTTTTTTCCCATTAGCTTAATTCTAACTTGCCCTTCTTAACTTTTGCATTATGAGAAATGTGTGTTATTTCCTCTTCAACTTTTCTGTCCCCATTTGTGATTTTGTAGACCTATGTCAAATTCTAATTATCTTTCTTCTAAACAGAAAGACATATATGCCACTTCATTTCTCCTTCTAATGGAATCTATTCCATACTTAGCTTTCTCAGTACCTGTTCTACTTCCACTGTTTCCTTTGTTAGATGAGGTGACCAGACCTGCATAGCGTTAAGCACATAGTGATAAGCACATCAGAGATGACCACAAAGCCACAGAGATTTTTTTTTTTGTCTCGTCCCCCTCCATTCTTTTCCAAATAATAATTCCCAAAGGTCTTAAGAACAAAATAGCTTAAATCTACCTATTAATATGTTCTAAGAGTATCAATTTCCAGGGAAAAGCAGAGCTTACGTTTCAAGGAACACTATTGATTTGAGTAGGTAAATAAGGGTTAAAGGATCTTGGTTTCAGAGGGCAAATGTTCATCAAGTTGAGAAGTTCACTCCTTAGGGCTTCACAAACTTATTTTTGAAAGTTAAATCTATTGGTGGATGTTTGTTATGTATATATTATCAAAGCAAGGGATTCTCTCAGCTTTTAAAGAAGCAGACAAGGGAATTGTTTCATTTTGCTTTATTTTCAGCTTTCAGACAGAGAAAAGTATTGAAATCTGGAGATCATCACTGCAGAAAATTTGAGGTCTGATTTTTCACATTTAACAGCCTTTGTTTTGTCCACAGCTTGTAACTAGAAATAAGTAAGCCCTTTGAAAATCAAGCTTTTTTTTTTTCCTTTTTTTTTTCCCCCCATCAGCCAGTCTGCTCAAGCTGTGAGATCTCTTCTGTTCCTTGTCTGAACTGTGTGCATTAGCTATGTTTTCTTCAGTTATAACAGACTTTGAGAGGCACTCCTTTTAATGATTTGTCTGTCTCACTCCATTGATTTATGTGACATATGTTGTAAGACAAAAAAACACACAGTGTTTTTAATGTTCATTAGTTCTTTGCACAAATTTGTATTGTTTACTGAAGATCAGATCATGCACATTATGTTTTATATTTTATTCAAATGTTTACTATTTGTTTGAGGGGATAAGTTAAAAGTTTCATTTTAGGGCATAGCTGAGAGAACTCATTGCAAGAGATATGGGGTCCTACGTGTAAGCATCCTGCTCATAGACTGCTAAATATTGTATTTGTTATGGAGATTAGAGGGGTATCTCTCCCTGAAGTGGTTAGCTTAAGCTATCCATTTGCTTTATTTACAGAAACCTGTGCTGCACTGATGTGAATCATATTGACACTGCAGCGTAATTACCTGTTCTCCCCTGTGTTTCAGGGATGATGTACTCTGATGTACAAAGTGTCACTGTGTGCAGTGATACAAAACTTATAAAGAGTGAAAAATGGACCGCTTTAGGTGTCTTAAGTGCTGCATGTGAAATTCAGTGTAGCTTACATTTTTATTTCTCTGCTAGCAGACTTGTTAACAGAGACAAGGTAACAAAGATACGATGAGAGGAATACAGGAATATATTCCTCCCAAAAATGCCACAAAAGTGTTGTCTAGCTGAAATTCTGAAAATGAAGAAAAGAACTTATTTTCTCCAAAGCTTGTCAGCCCATGCTTACTGGCAATATGAATTCAGAAAATTTGTAAGAGAGAGAATCATATCCCTGAGGGAAACTTTAGTTCATTTTAACTAGCTAGAATGATTTAAAGGGTTCCAGGAGTTGGGGTATAGACAATAAACATAAACAGACTGCCCCAGTTCATTGTGTAGAAAATTTTGGCTGCCGAGCAGTTCTTTCTTTATTGAACAGACCTGGGATGGTATTTCATGAACTGGTCCTTGAAGAGATGAAGTCTGGCCTCTGACAAGTCTTTCCTGTATTGTGGGTGATAAAATGAAGATTTGCAGGTGGCTTGTCAAGCACTTAGTTGTTTCTTAAGGAAGAAATAATGCCAGTTTGTAAGCAGCTGTTACTTGTATTATAAGGTGGTGTGATAGCCAGAAACACAGGAAAATGTTTTGCATAAATCTACTGTGAGTTGGATCATTAAAACTACAGTCAATTTACAGCTATGGAGATTTTTAACTCTCTGTTAACTCAGGTAGCTTTCTCAAATCAATGAAATACTTAAACTGTCCATATTCTGCTTTGTTCTGCTTTGCTAAAAGTTGAACCAAAGCTAGGCAAAATCAGCTTTGCTCTTCATCCGGGCCAGACTCAGACCCCACTGAATTCAGTAAGCTTTTCACTGGCCTCAGTTTTGATCTGATCTGCAAACGGTATTGGTTTTGCTAGCTTTCACAATTTTCCTTGAAATCCTGTCTACTGGAAGCATCTGATTAGGGAAAATCTTTTGATATGTATTTTTAAAGTAAGTTTTTATCTTTTATGGTTGTGGAGAAGATGATAAAAATGTAACTCAGTGTGTTCTCTCAACAATAACTTTTGATTAGGATTGGCAATAAACCAGTTTTTATTTCTAGGATGCCAAATCCTGGAAGGTAGTCCATGGTTCACTCTGCATTAGCTGTCTCTTCTGTTCCATTTAGCCATGGACTATACTTTTCTTTCTCCTTCTCTGTAAACACAGACGTAACTTCTCTTTTTGGCTCTTGTGGTTTTTGCTAGTTGTGAACTCTTTTCCACTGCAGCTGCTGTAATAATTATCTTGTCGTGGTTTAACCTCAGTCGGCAACTAAGCACCATGCAGCCGCTCGCTCACTCCCCCCCACCCGGTGGGATGGGGGAGAGAATTGGAAAAGCACAAGTGAGAAAAACTCGTGGGTTGAGATAAAAACAGTTTAATAATTGAAATAAAATGATAATAATAATAATATGATAATAATAATAATAATACACAAAGCAAGTGATGCACAGTACAATTGCTCACCACCCGCCGACCGATGCCCAGCCAGTCCCCGAGCAGCGGCTCCCCCAGCCAGCTTCCCCCAGTTTATGTACTGAGCATGACGTCCCATGGTATGGAATGTTTCTTTGGCCAGTTTGGCTGTGCCCCCTCCCAGCTTCTTGTGCACCTGCAGCCTTCTCAGTCGGTAGAGCATGGAAAACTAAAAAGTCCTTGGCTAGTGTAAGCATTACCTAGCAACAACTAAAACATCAGTGCATTATCAATTTTGTTCCCATCCTAAATCCAAAACACAGCACTGTGTGAGCACTGTGTTTTGCTCTTGATGAATGTCTGATTGTCATTCATTCCACTCTTCTACCACAGTTTTGGGGGTCCATGTCATTGTGTGATTCGAAGCACAGAAAAATGACTCTTCAGAAGCCTTTCCTTCCTTTAAGTCCATCAGGTTTTTGGATGACCAGTGTCTGATATCCTGCATTTCACATTTGAGGCCTCTCAGAGTGAGGGTGTACTTGTTCCACGTTAGGTAACTCAAGAGTCACCAGTATGTCTTTAAGACATTAGCTGTAGTGAATAAACAGACAGGATGGTTTTCACTCTGTTTAGTTATGACCTGTGTGCTGTCTGAATCCTACAGTCACATCATGTCTTAATCACTAAATTAGAGGATTTATAACACCTTGAGACACAGCCAGAAAAGGTCAGACCTAACCACAAAAGCTAAAGCCTGGCATTTTCGCCCTATAATTTCCTGGCACTGACTGCAATCATGCAGCTTCCAGATTCACAAATGTGACCTGCAGAAGTCAGACAGGACCTCTTGAGTCCCACTTCTTCTTTGGACTCTGTGCTGAGATTGCCTTTTCTGAGACATACTTATGACAGTAGTGGCTATGATTCTTTACATTTGATGAGTAGTCCTAAATTGTTTTATAGACATCAAATAGCCCACAGCAACCAATGGGGTAATAGAGAAAGGATTTTTAAGAAAGTTCTCTGAGTAAAACAGTAGTTTCTGCTTCTGGCTAGTGGGTAAATTTAGGTCTAGATTTGCCCTGAAATGATCAATGATCCATAGCTTGAATGAAATTTCAGATGGCAGCTGCACATTTTCTGCTTATTTTCACAGTTATTTAAGTTAATGCTACAGTGGCCCATATTATTTCTGTGTCTTCATTTTCAAAGCTCATAATTCCTTTTTAAGTACAATTACCTACCATACCCAAAGTGGTGTTCGCACTGTGACCATCTTGTTTACATTTACAAGTGTCACGTTAGTTATTTTTAACTCATTTTTTGAGAAAGGATTTAAAGGCACTTTTAGAGACCAAATTCTTTCATTCCTCCTTTTTCCTGGATAATGAGTCAAAACAATTTTCTGCAGATAGGAAAGTAATACTAGGTTCAGTTGGGACAGAACTTCAGTGTGGGAGTCTGCAGGGACATTACATCTGTCCTATCTCCTTATTTCATTATACATCAGTCCTGCTCCTGAACTCCTAACGCTCCAGAGCAATACAAGTCAAGTCTGTCCATGCTGGGATATCCTCTCTTGCAGACTTCCCTGGTCTTTGTACCTTCAAAAAACACCTTCTTGTTTTATTTTTAGCTCAGTATTGTTTGAACATTTCTATAATAATTCCTTTTGAAATCTATCCCCATTCCCAAATCTTCTTGCAGATCAGTGGTTACCAGAGAGTGGTATGTGCCAACTGGGTCCCCGAAACCAAAGCTTTTTATTGCAAATGCTCAGCTTTGAACTTTTGTCAGTGTCTGTGGTGTTAGTCTACAAAAGTAAATCTGGGAATCCTTAGTGCGGAGAACAGTAAGTCACAGAATCCAGAGAAACAAGTGCCAAAGGTATGACTGTCATAAAAAGTTATGCCTAAATCCAAAGGTTTTCTTTCTCATCCAAATCACCAACCCCACATTCTGCTGCTGATAGACTGTCCTGTTCAGATGCAGCCTGGGATTGTTGGCTGTGCTCACAATGTTTTCAGAAGGCAAGGGACCTCAGAGCTGTTCAAATGAGTTGGCACAATAGTTTATAGAATGCTGTTTGGCTGTAAATAAGATTTGGTTGCATGTAGCTGACCAAGTCATGAGAAACACAGAAGCAGAAAGCAGCTGCATGTTTTTGCTTTCCTTCCCAGCCAATGCTCACTGATCACTTTGGAGGCTTGTGACTGCTCTCTGCCATGTACTACACTTTTTTTTATTTGAATGAAATACAAATACATTTTCAGTGTTGGAATTTCTCTGTTGAAATCTTGCTTCAGCACAGTCCTGGAAGTTGTATATCCCTGAGCAGTTATTTCTTCCCTTGTAGCATCTGTGACAGTGACCCCCAAAGCTCCACATATAAGATTTTTACACTGACCTTTCAAAAGAGCCCACCTCTAAATGGGCAATTACCTCCAAAGTGATATTGGCATTTACAGCTCCAGGCTGTTGCAACCATCTCAACATTAATATTGATCACAGTCACTTAGGGTGACACTTTTCAAATCCAGAAAAGGATTAATTTTTATTTTCTCTATGTAATTTCTTTTTTGGTATTTAAGCTGGTGCTCTGGCTAGCAAGATATTATACCTCCCTCAAATAACTAAAATAAAGGAAATATTCTCGTGCAGTCACTTGATGACAGATTTACAAGAAAGCTTATTTGCAATGTGAGATTTGCACTAACAGAAAGATATGCTTCAGAAGCTGCCCTATTACTTCTTGACAAGATTGTTTTCCAAAGAGGGGGCTATACTGTAATCTTCCCTATTCATAGTGTAAAATTTATGAGTGTTTTTTCCCTATTATTTCTCACTAAAACATTGGTAAAGTGTCCAGACAATCACTGCACAAGACTTTTGTGGGTTTTTATTACTTGACTTTACTCCAATGATGTTCTTAATTTTTGTCATGTTAATTACAAGAACTTTTTTTAATAATAATTTACAGTAGGTATGTATCACTTAGCCACTGCATTTCTCTCTGTTAGCCAGCACACAGTGTTTTATTAGTTGTTTTCACTTCTTCATTTCTAAAGGCACTACTGTTCTTTGTAATTACAATTTTAGGTAAATCAGACATTTGTATTGATTTAAACCTGTACTCTTAAACATCCTTGAGCTTTTCCATGTAGAGCACTATTACCACCTTGTGGCCTTTTAGGCGATCTCTTATTACACTCAGAAGAATAGGACTTGCGTATACTGCAGTCTTCTAAATTGGCAGCCTTCTCTGCTTTATAGTTATCCTTTGCTTTCACCTGGATGCACAAAAATTAGAGGACCAAAGCATTAAGAACAGACAAGCCTAACTTTCTGCATATTATTTTAAAAGCAAACCCATTTCTTTAAAAGAAAAAAAAAAGCTATAAACTTGATCTTGCAAATACGTGAACCTTTTCTTCTGGAAACCCTTACCATATTTCCCTCAAAGTTTAGCATACTGTGGTTGTTTACCTTTAGGAAAAGAATCCAAAAGGGTTGTGAGAGAGGGCATAGTAACTGTCTTGAAACATACTGGCTTAGTAACAGCAAAGGGAAAAATTATTCCCATGGCCATGGTCAATAAAATAAGTAAGTGCTTGGTAGAAAACGCAGAAATAATATTTCAGTTCTATATCAAGTGTCCTGGTTTCAGCTGGGATAGAGTTAATTTTCTTCCTAGTAGCTGGTATAGTTTTCTATATATATGTAGTTTTATATATATATACACACCATATGAAAGTAAAATTCATGGGTTGAGATAAAGACAGTTTAATAGGACAGAGAAGGAAGGGAAAATAGTAATAGTAGTAATGATAAAAGAATATACAAAATAAGTGATGCACAATGCAAGTTGCTCACCACCTGCCAATCGATGCCCAGCCAGTTCCCGAGCAGCGGTCACTGCCCCCTGTCTAACTCTCCCCTGTTTATATACTGAGCATGACGTCATATGGTATGGAATATCCCTTTGGCCAGTTTGGGTCAGCTGTCCTGGCTGTGCCCCCTCCCAGCTTCTCGCTGGCAGGGCATGAGAAGCTGAAAAGTCCTTGACTAGTGTAAGCACTACTTAGCAACAACCAAAACATCAGTGTGTTATCAACATTATTCTCAACCTAAATCCAAAACACAGCACTGTACCAGCTACTAGGAAGGAAATTAACTCTATCCCAGCCAAAGCCAGGACAATTGGGAAATGCCTTCTAATAGTAAAGGACAGTGAAGCACTCACTGACTAATTTGTTGGAGGGCTTGTGGAGACTTTAACACCATAGGTCTTAAAAAACAAGCACTCTTCAGATATGATTTATGAGCAGCTGATTTTGTTGTGAACTAGAGAATAATTTAGATGACTTCTTGCATTTCTTTCCTGTCCAACAACTTTACAAGCTGAAGAATTATCGAACTTGCAAGTGGGAAAAGAATTCCCTCTGTGAGGAATTCCTGGCATTTTGGTTGGTTTGACAGTTTATTTGTTTATGTTAGGAAAGGATACGACAGAATAATTTCCTGTCACGTAAGAACTGGCTTCTGAATAGAAAAAAAGTTTTATCTAGAATTTCTCCAGAAAAAAAAGATCTTCTGTCTTTTTTTCTTGTATAAATTAATAAAGCTACAGCTACGAGAAAGAGTTACCAGAGGCCACCTTCTTGCTTGTGTTAGAGCCATAGAAATGATCTCTTGACACAACTTTAGTAGCTGCACTATGTATCTCTCTCCAACACCAGCATCAGTCTTCAAGACTTCTCCTTTGCTCACTTAAAAAAGAATAGTCAGCCCCAAGGTCAGCTCAAAATTAAGTCCACGCTGATATACAATTACTTCCAAATACTGCAGTTTAAAGAAAATAAGCAGCTTTGTTATTGAAAAAAATATCCAGAAACCACAGGCATCGTCACCTACTGCTGTTGATTCCCAAAATCCTGGCAGCACAGTATATCTTCCGATTTCAGCTATAGTGGCTTTTCTCTGTTGAGAATAAAACCTCAAAGAGATAAATAATCCAGGTAGCAACATGAAGTCATCCTGTTTAACAGTTGTTTGAACAAACATCTGCTTTTACATTACCCCTTGACTGGCTTTTCAACTAATATAGATCTATGTTGTTTCCCAGAAATCAACAAATTATATCAGTTTATACCATTCTATCCTTCGACATTCTAGCTCAGCAACAATACGCTACAAAGCAAGTGGGGCAGAAGGCTGGCTTGGCTGAGCAGAGAGGGATCTTCTTCTAGAACTTAGGTGGAAAAGGAAAGTATGTGGACATTGGAAACAAAGACAGGTGACACGGGAGGACTACAGAGATGCTGTTCGCCACTGCAGGGAGAAAATTCGTGTGGCCAAAGCTCAATTAGGGTTCAAGTTGGCCAGTACCGTGAAGGACAACGAAAAGGTCTCCTCAAAAATAGGGATATAGACAAAGCAGAGACCTTCTTCACCTCTTTTAACACCGATGATGGGCCCTGGGACCGCTCCCGCCCCCCTGGAGCCCTGTGTTGGAAGACTGTGACTTGGGGGATGATAAACTCCCAGCCAACTCTGAACTTGTTCGAGACTTGCTGCTCCAGCTGGAGGAACATAAGTCTATGGGGCCTCATGGGATTCATCCCAGGGTACTAAAAGAGCTAGCCTATGTTATCGTGGGACCTCTCTCCAGTATTTTTCAACAGTCTTGGGAATCTGGAGAGGTCCCAGTCAACTGGAAGCTGGCAAATGTTGTCCCAATTTTCAAGAAGGGTAAGAAGGAAGACCCTGGTAATTGCAGGCCTGTCAGTCTCAATTCAGTGCCTAGTAAAATCATGGAGAAGGTTATTCTGGGAGTTATTGAAAAACAATTGAGAGACAACATAGTCATTGGTCACAGCCAACACGGGTTCACGAGGAGAAAGTCCTGTTTAACAACTTCCTTTTATGACAAGGTCACCCATCTAGTTAGCCAAGGGAAGCCAATAGATGTGGGTTTTTTTGGATTTTTGCAGAGTTTGATAACTGTCGCTCACAGCATCCTTCCGGACAAAGTGTCCAGCGTACAGCTAGACAAGTCCATAACACATTGGGTGAACAATTGGCTGACAGGTTGGGCTCAAAGAGTTGTAATAAATGGGGTTACATCAGTCTGGCAGCCAGTCACCAGTGGGGCTCCCCAGGGCTCAATTTTAGGGACAGTGCTCTTTAATGTTTTTATAAAGGATCTGGATGCAGGAGTTGAATGTACATTAAGTAAGTTTCCTGATGATACTAAAATAGGAGGAGCTGTGGACTCCCTCGAGGCTAGAGAGGCCTTACAGAGAGATCTGGATAGACTAGAGAGCTGGGCAATCACCAACCATATGAAAATTAACAAGAGCAAGTGCCAGTGCCAGATTCTGCACCTGGGACGGGGTAATCCTGGTTATACGTACAAACTGGGGGACGAGAGGCTGAAGAGGAGCCCCGCAGAAAGAGATCTGGGGGTCTGGGTCAATGACAAATTGAATAGGAGTCAAGAGTGTGCCCTGGCAGCCAAAGGGGCCAACCGTGTCCTGGGGTGCGTCAAGCACAGCATAGCTAACTGGTTGAGGGAGCTGATTGTCCCACTCTACACTGCACTGGTGCGGCCCATACCTTGAGTACTGTGTGCAGTTTTGGGCACCTCAATATAAGAAGGACATCAAACTATTAGAGTGTGTCCAGAGGAGGGCAACCAAGATGGTCAAAGGTCTCGAGGGCAAGACTTGTGAAGAGCAGCTGAGGTCACTTGGTTTGTTCAGCTTAGAGATAAGAAGGCTGAGGGGTGACCTCATCGCAGTCTACAACTGCCTCAAGAGGGGCAGCGGAGGGGGAAGAGGTGATCTCTCTCTGGTGACCAGTGATAGGACACGAGGAAATGGAATGAAGCTGCGTTATGGGAGGTTCAGATTGGACATTAGGAAAAGGTTCTTCACTGAGAGGGTGGTCGGTCACTGGAACAGGCTCCCTAGGGAAGTGGTCAGGGCACCAAGCCTGTCAGAGTTCAAGGAGCGTCTGGATGACACTCTTAGTCATATGGTTTACATTTAGGTAGTCCTGTGAGGAGCAGGGAGTTGGACTTGATCATTCTTATGGATCCCTTCCAACTCAAGATATTCTATGATTCTATAATTTTATTCTACCAACCTCTTTTACAATTAATATTTCCAAATTTAGGAAGTCAGCAAAAACCATGCAGTCAGCAAAACTTAAAAATCTGTACACTGCAATGCTATTGAGATGTGTGAGCAACTCATGGCTGAATTAGAACTCTATTTGCTAATATTGCTTCAGGGCTGGCACAACTGAACAGAAAATGCTCCCAGGAAAATACAGTACATGTCCCCTCTGATTGTGATTTTACTGGGAAGTGGCACTAGGGAACTCAGAAGGGAAGTGCCATGATCCCAGGTAATGATGAAGGGTTCACATATACAGGGTTGTGCATACAGAGCTTTCTTGGCTTTTGTCAGAGCATCAATGTTCATGTTCATGTTCATTCATTCAATGTTCATTTTTATATTTATCTTTTCCTTCTTTTAAATGAAGGTCTTTCCTGCTGCAAGTCATAGTTTTAAGTTTTTATGTTATTTTAGTATTAATTCTAAACTGAATTGGAGGTTCTGCAAAAGTTTTTCCCATATTGCATAGCATATGGGTACAGTTTTCAGAAGGTGATGCAAGTCCCAGTTTCTGGCACAATTTTAAGCATTATGGTACCAAGGTATCATAATCTTTCAGAGGAAATTTAGGTGATGTCTGCATCATAAACTCCATTGGGCCAAGCCTCTGCCAGGTTTCAGCTGCGGGGACCCAGGCAGTGTCATAGCTTATGTGCACAAATGTGACTGTATTTGCTAGTGCAGGTTTGTTCTGTGTTGTATAAGCAAAAGATATGGCCCATGTTACATGTGGGCCCGGAGGCTATAATTACAATGTTGCTATGTATTTACCTTGACATTTTGCTAGCAGTTTTTTGCCCTTGACATGTTGGTGAGATCACTTTATTTGCTGGCTAACATCACATTTGTGCTTAGATAGTAATACCAATAGTAATACCAACAGTAACAAAGACCAGCTTTTGATAGCACAAGTTAGTAGTGTTTTCCAGGCTTTTGCCTATAAAGGGTCAGGTTTTGAATGTGTTTTGGCATCCTAAGATTCAAATTAGTATCAAGTTGGTTTTATAAGTGCACACAAGTTCTTGCTTTAATAATGGTTCAGATTGCATTAGAATTTCAAATCTTGTAGGTAGTTCAACACCTGACCTCCTTGCATGCTCCCATAAATCCAGTCAAGTGTGTTTTTGCATCTCAAAATAAATTAATGCCTCCAAAAATCCTGTCCTTAAATCTCTTTTGAAAATAGGGGATTAGAATCCTTTATTGCTTCGATTCTTCTGAAAAATATATCTCAAGTCTGTCCACAGATGTGATTCCACTTTGAATTCAGAAAAAATAGTGTGGTAAAAAGGATTTTTTAATTTTTTTTTTTCCTCCACAAAGGAAAACATCCTTTCTCTCTAGCTGAGGCAAAGAATAATGCATATCCATAATAGCTACTACAGATCATAGAAGGAAAAAACCATGTTATATCTGCTTCCCTTTATCCAGCCAAGAATATCTGTCTTGTCAACACTGTCACAAATATGAATTATTGGTAATTACTGTATTTTATGCTAATAGAGTGGGGAGAAGAATACAAAATAATGATTAACACAACAAAACTATTATGTTTAATCAAACTGAGTTTTGGAAACAGATGTTTGAGGGCTGTGGTGAGAGATAAAATGCTGTCTATAATGTGTACTGAAAAAGGAATTCAAACAAAAATGGACCAAAAAGCAGAGGAAAATGTAAATATTTTGGAATAAAAGTGTTATATAGTTTGAACGACATAAAATGAATTAAGATTCCACAGATGTGGGGATGTTTCTAAATAATACACAGACACAGTATAATTTCTTTAATGGCTCAGTAGATGGTTCTGAAGGCCCAAAGTGGCAGAAGGATTTAATGAACTCTATACTTTGCAGAGGTGGGAAGGAGGAGTATTGTTTATGGAATAGCTTTTATTTCTGAAATCATATTCAGCATAACATCTGAGATTTATTAAAATGAGATTTTTTTTAATAATGTTGCTCCACTGGATAAGGTCAGCTCTTAATTGATATAAATAAACCTACTTTCAAGGTAATTAGTACCACTATACTGAGTTTCATACGTCAGGATTTGGCCCTCATATGTTGTCTTTGAAGAGCTGTTTTTTTAAACAGTGGCTAAGTAGGTAACCAGCATGAAAGCCAAGCAAGCACAATTTGCAAAACTGTGTTTTGAAAAGTGGTGTAAAAATGTAACACTTAGCTGTAAAAAACATGGTTATTTTTCCTGGCTGCTCCTACTGGTTCTCTAAGTCTTAGGGCCTGGGTTCATTCTGCTTGATTTGAAGAAGCAACCCAAAATGCCTAATTTAAAAGATTACTCTGGATTCAGAGCCAGGGCTCACCCTCTAGTAAGCAGAGAGCAGGTGATTCAGATCTTCACTTAGCAGAACTGTGCCTAAAGCTCCTGTGAAGAGTCCTAAAACAAGTTAGCCAATATAAGGGTCCCCAAACCATTTGCAGAAGAGGTGCATAAAATTCTCACACAAATCTTTGGAGACTTCTTTGAGTAGGGTTTTAATAGTTGCAGAGAACAGTAGATGTGAAAACCACCACAATGCTAATGATCCTAAATCTGCTATCGTTTAGATTAGGAGTTCAAGAGGAGTAGGACAACCCTGTGAAACTGCAGAAAGAGCTTAGGGAAGCAGGGTGTGATTCCCCTACACTGACATCTGAATAAGTAGTAAGCAGAGAATACTTATTCTACAAATATGGTATAGGAAGTTATATTGATGTAAATGATCAGAGCCTCAGTTTTGAATCTTGTCAAGAAATACCACCTTTAATATTGAGAAATGTAAATAATAGCCATAACATTCATAAATCAGATCATTTTCTGATAGAATGATTTTTAATGAAATAGAATAATTTCAAGGAAACATATGACATCACAAACATTCTGAAGGGGAAATTATAGAAGCAATCCATTCTGAATTATTTATTTAAGCATTTGTAACTGATAAATAGTCAACATTTATATTAGAAACTGTACCAAAGGCAAAAAAAAAAATTTGCAAACTGAATGGTAACATTTTATCCTGATTCGAGATAGATTTTTATTTTGGTATTTTAGAATTTCCCCTCAGATAGACATTCCATGAGAGTCTCATGTCTCCCAGCACTCAGAAAGGCTGTGTGATTTATATGTACTTAATTAGTGGAAAATCTGTGGAGATCAGTTCAATTAGCAGTACCACAGATGATGGAACATACATGAGTTGAATCTCAAGGAATTTGATCAAGTATTTGGGAATAATGTAGTGCTTTACAAGCAAGGAGATAAAATAATTCTCATCTGCAGCTCAACTCGGTCTTTTTAAAGCTCGTTTCTGGGAAGTGCTGAGTGTTGCACATGAATTAACAAACACCCTGTGCTCTGAGGTATTAAAAATCTTGGCAACTGACATTTGTATACCCAACTACTGAATCTTAGTAGAGCGATCGGTGAATTGCAGTTTTCCATGGTTGGTCCATGTCATGCGCAGTCCTCACAAAACTAAGTATCAGAATTATTAGTTGCATTTATTTAAAAATAAATGATAGAACACAAACTAGTGACAGAAGTACTACACTCTGTTAATGTACTTTGTCAATTGATGAAAAATCATTTGTTCTGCTAATAACACTCCAGCTCTAAACTTTCTTTTAATCCTCGTATCTGCCTTAGAAATCTCCTGAGGTAATTTATATCCTGGACAAATTACAAGGTTTTTCCTGGTATCCATTTCTAACTTGTTGCTTTTTTGTATCACATATTCTGAAATCATGTAAAAAATACTTTCATTGCTTTTTCTGTGAGTTATTAATGTATTGCTTCACATACTATCTTGTATCAGATCTCCTAATCTTGTTTGAAAGGCAAAAGAACAGCTAAGAAATTGTCAGAATCTTCTGTAAACTAACTCACACCAAGCTTCTCTGTTGTCTTAGGAGGTTAGTGCACTAATCAGGCAAAAGGGGCTGTAGTTTGGCTTTAACATTAAACTTGAAAGCAGAATTATGTCAACCCCAGTATCAAGCCCCCTCAAACGTCCTCAGTATTCTGAGTCCTATCTAATTTTGCAGTCTGACCTTTACATGAGTAGACAGGTGGGAAAATACATGTATCCTGTCAGCTGCCTAATGACTTCCTAATCTGAATAGATTGTTTTATGTCAGCTGTGCCACCAGAAATTCCCTCTTTTATGCTGAACTGATCTGCATTTTAACAAGTCTTAGTGAGACTACCTGACACATGAAGCTCTGTATAACATTAAACCTTTTTGGTTATAGGTCGTATTCATTTCTGCAGAACTTTTAGCCAAAAACATGTAATTTCCAAGTTTCTTTTGTAAGCTGGCATCAGATGCTGTGCAGATGAAGAAGCCCTGTTTAATTAATACATGAATTATGGATGAGGTTCTAAGGGTTGTTTTATACCTCTGTGCACATGTCTGTAATGTGTTCTAAGAAACAATTTAATTAGACTATTTGAGGTAGTGGTTTCATTTGGACCTTGAAGGACTTTTCTTCTGTGAATATAACTGTTTCCTTTCAGAACCTATGGCCTCCACAATGTCCTGTGCCTGTCAGTGCCACAATTTCATCATGACATATACATGGAAAAGGACTTCTTTTTCTGGGGGGTAGGTTTAAAAATGTTACTTGATCATTTTATCAGGTAATCATTCAATCCTGAGTTACAAGAAGAAGTGAATTCACTAAGCACTTTTACCATGATGTTTAAGACTCTGTCATCTCTCTCCTTACTAGTCTCTTTCTCTAGCTAAAGTCACAATCTATTTAGTCTCTCTGTGTTTAAAAGTTGTTCCCTGTTGCTGAAGATGTTTGTCACTTTTCTCTGTACCTTTTCTGGTTCTACAGTGCTTTTTTTTGCAATGAGCTGACCAGAACTGCAGCTGGTGTCGAAGTTGGGAATGGTCGCATAATTATATTTTCTGGTTTGGTTTTGGCTACTTTCATTATAATTCCTAACTTTCCATTTGCTTTTCTAACTGCTGCTAAACTTTAAAAAAATGACATTTTTGGAGAGGGCTGTGTACAATGAGTCTAAGCTATCTTTCCAGAGATAATTTAGACCATCATTATGTCTATGCAAAATTAGAGTTGTTTTTCCTCTGTGTATATTACTTTGCTTGCATCAGCATTTAATTTCATCTGCTATTTTATTGTCCAGTCATTCAGCATCATACAAACCTTCTGTTCATTGTCAGAGTTAAATTTGCATGTTGGGTAATTTCATATCACTGGCAAACATTACAATAAAGTTTTACTCATTTTTTTTAGATTCTGGCTTTTGTCTTTAGCGCAGATATGTGTTTGATCTAGTCCTACACAAAAGAGGGATACAATGTATGCAAATGAGCAAATAAATGAAATGAGGAGGAAATGGTTAGGGATTTTTTTTTTATTTTCTGCTGAAACTTGTCACATCTTTTTATTGTCTCTTTGCCCTGTTGAAACTAATTGCTTTCAAATTGTGGTTTAAAGGCCATCTTTTATCAGGTGTTTGTCTGAGAGGCTGATTATGGAGAAGTCATTCCAAATATTTGCAGAATTTAGGTCTGAGGTATAGGGGTATAAGACATGCTTTAAATAAAATAATAATGTAATAATAATAATAATAATAATAATAATAATGATGTTACTGAAATTGACCCAGAAGAATGGCCCTTTATTGTTTTTTGCCCCTTTGTTTTTGCAAGGTTAAGAGTTGTAGAGGGTGAAGAAACAGTCTGAAAATTTTACCTCTCTCTGTATTTTGGAATATTACCAATATGTGTTTGAACGCAGTAATTATCAAGTGAAAGTATGTGGACTGCTTTTGGTAATTAGATTATAATGATCCTTTGTGTTTTTTATAATAAAAACCGGCCTGGCTGAACGGGGAGCTTTTGCTGGGACTCAGGAAAAAAAGGAGAGTTTATCGCTTGTGGAAGAAGGGGCAGGTGACTCAAGAAGAGTACAGGGATCTCGTTAGGTCGTGCAGAGAGGAAATGAGAAAGGCAAAAGCCCAGCTAGAACGCAACCTGGCCGCTGTCGTTAAAGACAACAAAAAAAGTTTTTACAAATATATTAATGACAAGAAGAGAGCCAGGGAGAATCTCCATCCTTTATTGGATGCGGGGGGGAACATTGTCACCGAGGATGAGGAAAAGGCTGAGGTACTTAATGCCTTCTTTGCCTCAGTCTTTAGCAGTCAGACTAGTTACCCTCAGGGTACTCGGCGCCCTGAGCTGGAAAACAGGGACGGCGAGCAGGATGAACCCCCCATAATCCAAGAAGAAGCAGTCAACGACCTGCTACACCACCTGGATGCTCACAAGTCTATGGGGCCGGATGGGATCCACCCGAGAGTGCTGAGAGAGCTGGCGGAGGAGCTAGCCAAGCCGCTCTCCATCATCTATCAGCAGTCCTGGTTAACGGGGCAGGTCCCGGACGACTGGAGGCTGGCCAATGTGCCGCCCATCTACAAGAAGGGCCGGAAGGAGGATCCGGGGAACTACAGGCCTGTCAGCCTGACCTCAGTGCCGGGGAAGATCATGGAGCGGATCATCTTGAGGGCGCTCACAAGGCAGGTGCGGGACAACCAGGGCATCAGGCCCAGCCAGCACGGGTTTATGGAAGGCAGGTCCTGCTTGACCAACCTGATCTCCTTCTATGACCAGGTGACCCGCCTAGTGGACAAGGGAAAGGCTGTGGATGTGGTCTACCTGGACTTCAGTAAGGCCTTTGACACCGTCTCCCACAGCATTCTCCTAGAGAAGCTGGCGGCTCACGGCTTAGACAGGTGTACTCTGCGCTGGGTCAAAAACTGGCTGGACGGCCGGGCCCAGAGAGTTGTGGTAAATGGAGTTCAATCCAGTTGGCGGCCGGTCACGAGCGGTGTTCCCCAGGGCTCAGTATTGGGGCCAGTTCTGTTTAATATCTTTATCAATGATCTGGATGAGGGGATCGAGTGCACCCTCAGTAAGTTTGCAGACGACACCAAGTTGGGCGGCAGTGTTGATCTGCTCGAGGGTAGGAAGGCTCTGCAGAGGGACCTGGACAGGCTGGATCGATGGGCCCAGGCCAACTGTATGAGCTTCAACAAGGCCAAGTGCCGGGTCCTGCACTTTGGCCACAACAACCCCATGCAGCGCTACAGGCTTGGGGAAGAGTGGCTGGAAAGCTGCCTGGCGGAAAAGGACCTGGGGGTGTTGGTCGACAGCCGGCTGAACATGAGCCGACAGTGTGCCCAGGCGGCCAAGAAGGCCAACGGCATCCTGGCCTGTATCAGAAATAGTGTGGCCAGCAGGAGCAGGGAAGTGATAGTGCCCCTGTACTCAGCACTGGTGCGGCCGCACCTCGAATACTGTGTTCAGTTTTGGGCCCCTCACTACAAGAAGGATGTTGAGATGTTGGAACGTGTCCAGAGAAGGGCAACGAGGCTGGTGAGGGGTCTGGAGAACAAGCCTTATGAGGAGCGGCTGAGGGAGCTGGGGTTGTTTAGCCTGGAGAAAAGGAGGCTGAGGGGAGACCTCATTGCTCTCTACAACTACCTGAAAGGAGGTTGTAGCGAGGTGGGTGTCGGTCTCTTCTCCCAAGTAACTGGCGAAAGGACGAGAGGAAATGGCCTCAAGTTGCGCCAGGGGAGGTTTAGATTGGATGTAAGGAAAAATTTCTTTACTGAAAGAGTAGTTAAACATTGGAACAGGCTGCCCAGGGAAGTGGTTGAGTCACCATCCCTGGAAGTATTTAAAAGACGGGTAGATGAGGCGCTTAGGGACATGGTTTAGTGGGTATGGTGTTGTTGGGTTGACGGTCAGACTCGATGATCTTGGAGGTCTCTTCCAACCTTAATGATTCTATGATTCTATGATTCTATATATGCATATAGCAGTACAGCACAATGAGTAAGAACTTGTGGGCCACCCTGCTCAGACAGTGATGTAAATCTTTCAAGGAACTTGATCCTATGAGTCTTTCAGTATTTCAAATAATCTCAAATTTCAGAATTTCAAATAAACATTCTAACAAGACCATTCCAACTTTAATGAGCTGACAGTGTGCTAATTTAAGCAATAATTGGTTTCTAATTTTAAACTCAATTTCTTATCCTATTTCAAAAGAAAATAAATTCAATGTTAAGATTATGTTCTTTTTATTTGATCATAGATTCAGCTGCTTTGCCATAGAAAGATGGCTTGTTATTGAGTTCTGCAAATGGATACTGGTTCTTAGCAGTCAATGAACCAAGGTCCATGGAAGTCAATGAAAAGAATGCCTCTTAATTTTAGTGAGCTCTGCTTCAAGTTTATATTGGGAAATGTGGACATTACTAGTGAAAATGTGAGTTTGGAATTACTGAACTATACTAATGTATAGAAGTTAAATTTCACTCTACTCTTTTTTCACATTTTTGGAAGCCCATAAATTTACCAAATAATGTTGAACTAGCAGCATGTATACTAGCAGTGTATACTTTTTTATTACTCTTTAAAAAAAAAACCAAAACAGTAAAACATTGTCTGAAGGGCTTGTTCAAAATCTCATTGGATCTGATAAAAAGTGTCCTTTGTACACTTTGGAAAGTGAACATCAGACATTAAATCAGAGGCTGAGTGATTATCAGAGGAAGAGCACAGGCTGATTGACAAGGTGAGATAAACCTTGCAGGTTCAAATTAGACACTAGTGGCTTGGCATCTAGAATGTATTCTGCTATGCTAAAAGTGAAAAACAGATTATGTAATAACGATCTGCAAAGTTTCTGTCTGTGCACTCTAGTGCACAGCATCATTTTGAAAGGATGGTATTTCATTACACTATGCAGAGAGTGAAAGTAATCTGAATTTGAAAAACCTTTCTAAGATTCTGTATCCTCTCAAACCTTTCCGTATTCTTGATATGAC
Source organism: Pygoscelis adeliae (assembly GCF_000699105.1). Classification (NCBI taxonomy): domain Eukaryota; kingdom Metazoa; phylum Chordata; class Aves; order Sphenisciformes; family Spheniscidae; genus Pygoscelis; species Pygoscelis adeliae. Next base: position 123,408 of record NW_008824030.1, read on the forward strand.
ATTTATTGTGTATGGGCCTACCATTCTGGTCCCGGTACATCAAAGCTCTTTCGCAGGGATTAAGCACATATTCAAGTGCTTTGCTGGACTCAGACTAAAGCATCTCATAAAACAAAATATTTTTTTAATCTTGGAGTGGACAGGAGAGTTTCTTCATTAGAGAATACAGATCCAGTATTCTTGATGACATAGGAATAGGAATCCTACACATAGGATTTATGTAAACCTATCACCTGTACAGAACAGTTAAATTCGTATTGCGTGAAGGTATGCTTTGGTCAATGGGATGATGTATTACAGGTGAATACTATGAAATTTAAAATGAACATGAGTTTATTTCATGTCTATGAAAATATGAACAGGAAGTAAGGCTTCCATGAAGCGTAGAAGTACAGACAGATCTGTGACCTAAAAAGACTCTGTATGGCAGCAGTTTGAAGTCACTGTTCTTTTTCTCAGTTAGATAAAGTACCCAATATGTAGTATTTATGTTTTATTTTACTGTAATTTTGCAGAGTATAAATGCAGTGTAATCTTACAATTTAACCTGGGTTTGTATATGATGTATTGTGTGCTGGTATGTATTTAATTTTAAAATGAAACAATGTAGTTGCTCTTTATTTTTATTTTATCATTCACCTACAGAAAAATTTCACCAAGGTAAAATTTTACACTATAACATCACAGCAAACAAACAAACAAACAAAAACCCCAGAGGGTAGAATGCTGTTTACCATTTATCAGATTAATGCAAACAATATTTCTCATCTTCAACTCATTTGGATCTTTTGTTTAGAATTCAATCTAAATCTACACTACAACAAAATAAAAATGCATTATTCTTCAAGACTGGTTTGTTTCCTCTGGTGAAGGTAGCTTGTCAAGTGCTCCGACCTCTGCAAAAAGACAAAAAAAAAAAGAGAATTAACATATATGTAAGTATGCATATTAATCTTAGCAATTAAATAATGAAATCCAATTTCAGTAGTATACATTTTTATATTTTTCTTCTCTCAACTGTAAGAGGCAAATCCTTGAACTTTTCATATTTTAATTTATAAACTACTGTTTTTTTCTTTTGAATGTTAATAATATCTTCCTGCTATAATTTCACCTTTTTAGAAACAGCAGTGACAGAATGACAATGAAATTATATCAATTTTATTATCTCAATTGATATTGCTGGATCCCAGCATCTCAAAAGTTTTAATATTATCCAATTATGGCTGCCATCCTACAACCTGCTCTATATGGGAAGCCTTTAAAGCTGGAGGGAGCAATTTTCAAGAGAAAGAGCTGAAGGCCACTTTCAGTTATAGCCAAGATACTTCTTAGCAGTTAAAATATTCACTTTATCTTGCAGATCAAAACGTATGTCTAATCTGAATAACCATTCCTTGAATCTGAATCCCATAAGTGGAATTTTTCCCCCTCCACCCAAAGGAACATATCTAACCCAATATATTTAATGTAGTAAAGTTTCATTTGAGCAAAAATGTTAAAGCATCTCTACCATAATAAAGTATGTTTTTCACCTCCTAATTCTACAGTTCTGATTTTGTGTAAGTGTTTGTACTAGGTCTTGCCAATAAATACCATTAAGGGATAATACGATAACATTCTGTGTCTTTTGAAACCTGGGAATACAAGAACTATCTCGGGGAAATGCCATTTTATATGATCTGGAAATTCCTTTTTTTTATGAGGACAGATAATAATACCATCTTTTCTGAATAAAAACAGCTGTTTGTCATCACTATCTGAAACAAGGAATTGTTACTTAGAGTTACAATACAGCCTTTTTTGCTCATTCATCCCAGGGAAGAAGTAATTTGTATTTCTATGAGATGCATTTTATTTTCTTGCCCAACTTAGCAGCTCTCAACCTACTCATCAGAGAGCACATGCTTGAGCTCAACATGTTTCACACCCTTTCTGTTGTGTCCAGTTACTGGTTTTACTTGCTAAGCTCACATGGCAGCGTAAAGGAGTGTTTAGGGCTCTTTCTTCACAGTGGCACAACAAACAAACTACTACTTTGTCCACAGTAAATATATATTTGAATTATCTCAGGTCCTTAGTACTAACCATAAAGAGTTTTTTTTCAAATGCAAAGTTGATTCAATAGACACTGGGTTGATATTTTCAGTAGTGAGAATTATTTTGCTTGGGTGGATGCAAATAATTTAGAAAATGATGCCAAAGAGGTCTAGATTTTTATTTCCTAGATACGCAGAAAATGAACAGATCTCTTGAAAGTTTCGTGTAATAATGAAATTAATATACAAATGTAATGCACAGTTCTTTGTTACTATTCCACAGCATAAACTTGCCACAGAATTGCTTATAATTTGTTGTATACAAAGGTAAGAATATAGAAATTACAGACTTATTGAATTGTCTGCTTTCTGAGATGGAAAATTCCTCAAACATTTGCAGTAAAAATAACTTTTTTCCTTCCTGTTGATCTCCTCACAAGTATATATTATGTTTTTGAACATATTGTAGACAGTTATAGAAGCTCTGAAGAGGTTTTTAAAAGCTCAGAATTGTGTTTTTTTTTTTTTTTAAAAGCAAAACTAATGAAAACTCAGAAGCAGCCAGATTTCTTTTTCACCTAATGCTGTAATAAAGTTACCATTCTTATAGAATCAGCTGTAAGATCAGTTTTACAAATCTTGTCGTAATTTTGAGACTCCACAGAGTTTTTACTAGCAGCACTTCGAGCTGTTTGCCAACATTCAGCTTAGTGTTGTTGTAATTTTATGATGTGACTTTATTGTAGAATACCTGCAGAAAGGGAGATGTATTTCTTTTGTCATTAACAAGTGTTTCAACCAACTGTTCTTGGCATTAAACTGAGGTCTTATTTAATTTGTTATTGAATTGTTTCATACTAAGTCCCATGTAATCAGACTGTATTTAGTTTGTTTTCAACTATTTTAAAAGCTGGGTCCATACAATTTTAGTAGTAGCTGTTATTATTTTCACAGTGCCCAGAGTAATCAAATGTATTAGAACCCTGCTATGTTGGATATTTATTGACTCGCAGTTTGGCAGCACTACCTGCACTCTAAATCAGGCCTATTCCTAAGTGCACTAAAATGGAATTGACGGTTCCTCCCCACCCACCAGAGATGCTCATTAAAGTCTTGCACACTCAAATCTGTAGCAGACTTGTACATTCAAGGATAATCCTATCATCTTCTCAATAAATTTCACACCAGAAAGTGCAAACAATTAAAAAGGTATTCACTAACCTTTAAGATGCAAGTAAGTCAAAAATTCAATTACTGTGCGCACAATGTTTTCATCAGCCAGTAGTCTTCCAAGATTCCCTATAAAATAAGTTGGTTATTAGTTAATGTTAACAGGGTATAAAGATCTATTGTATGTGACATTGTGGCTAGGTTTAGGAGTACTCTGAAAAAAAGCTGTCCGAAATTTCTTTTTCCTTAAAATCCTTAATGGAAAACCTAATTTCATGGAAGAACAAAGCCACTCTAAGGTAGGTGACTGCAATTCTTAGAATCAAAATTGCCCAGCTTTGTATGCTATTGCTGCATAGGAGCTGCTTTGACACCTTAATGGTCATGGTCTTTAAGGCCTTATGAGATCTGTTGCAGAAGAGAGTTATCCTCTGTTCTCGACTCTCTCCTTTGTGTCTGCTAGCCTGAGATTGAAGGGAAAGGTAAAGTTAGCAAACAAATTCATCAGCTTTGCAAAACAGTTGAAAGTTCTTCATGTAGTCTTTGTTCCCAATAAGCCACTCAAGAACTATAGAAGCGATTTGTAGCCAAAAGCTAGGCCTGCGACTTTACTAAAAGCTCAAAAAGGTATGTTTTTTCATATGTATCTAGCACAATATATTCATCTTTGATCTTGCGAAAGTAGGCCTTTTGATGCTTTTTTAAATGGGCTAATTTATCAAGCTCCCTTGGAGCTTGTTACTGTACTTCGATAGGTTGGGAAGTACGTTTTCTGTGTCTATTAAAAAAAAAAAAAAAAGGAGAAATCTTGCTTTTTCTCAACAGGATAGAGAATTGTTCTATATTGGAGAACAAATGGTAGGTAATTTCCCTAAGATTTTTTAGTTGTCTCCATACAGAACAGATGGGTACCAGTATCTGACTGACAGTCCATTATTACATCACTGAAAATACTGTCCCTTGATGTTATCACAGGAGATGTGTTTAATCTCAGAAAATAGTCTGAAAGACTGACTTTGCAGCAGGTGAATGTTAGGGGAGTTCTTCCATGATGGAAGAGAAGATTTAAGCCTCTAGCAACATACAAGGCAGACTGAGCCCTGTAGCACAAATAAAAAGTAACGATGGCATGTTGTAAGGGACACGGAGGTTTCCAGTATATAGAGAGTCAGCATTTAAGAATGCGTTTAGGAAATTTGCAACTAAAAGTCTTGTCTTCCAGTCTTTGAACTGATGCAAAGATGTTATTACTTACATTAGTAATACTTGTATTATTTGAAGTTTTCCTTAATTTAATTTTTATTCCCACCTAACCTGTTATGGATTTTTGTTATGATTAATCATTATTATATTAGTAGTTTATTGACCCAGATTTTATTACCATGTGATATATATTGGATCAATATTTTTCTTTAGTGACTTGAGCATATTGTACATGTGTATTTCTATATACTCTGCTATTGACCTTAATTCTGTATAGCCAATTACTTGCACTCTAGTAAAGAAACAGTTATGCTCTTGGAATGTAAAGATTTTCCTAGTTATGCTCATAGATTTCCCTCCCCTGCCCCCTGACCTAGTGTTATGTAACTAATACTGCTTCCAAGGTCTTCTAGGGTATCTGGAGAGCTTGTGCATTTTGCAGTACTCCTTCAAGGAGAGAGAGCAGTCCTTTGCATGAATTCTTTTACAGTAATAATGTAATGCCAGTTTAAGATACTCTTGTAAATAATCAGCAGAATTTCACTAAAAAGAATCCTTCATTTTCAATTAAAATAAGAATTCTGACTACCTTATCAGTTTTTTTTATATTCAAGTCTCCTTTGGATAGGAACTCTATAATAAACTTCGGCTTCAAAGAGAAATTTTGATGAGAGGAAGGCATCTAAAATGAGGTTCATAACAGAGGCAGTTATATAATTTTCAGGCCCCATCCAGACAAGTTTGGTTGGGTTTACTTGTAATTGTGGAGGTGCAGCAGTACCTGACAAAAGAGTTCCATAACTCTTAAAGATCGTATTCTTGTAAAGGAGCTGGTAGTATATCCACAAATGGCAACATGTTGCAACGTGGGCTGCATTGTTAGATTACAAATGTCTTCCATTCACATTGTTTCTAACCGGCAAAATATTATTTTTACATCAGTGTTTGATGAAGTAGGTTCTTCCTTTTTTCTTAAAGTCAAACAAAAAACACAAACAAAAAAACCAAACCCCAAACCATCAAAAAACACCACACACACAAAACTGCACTATGTAACTATGTACTAGAACTAAACTGGCAGTCATTCTGAAAATGTAACAGCTAAGAAATGTATAATATTACTCTTCTATTTACAAAGTAATTATGTCCATGAAATTGTAATTAAGCACATTTCCTTTATTTATGAACTTATCTAGTTTTAGCATTGTGCTGGGTGGACTTAAAATAGCCTGTGAGAGCTCTGGGGCCAGGACTTTGTCTTCCCGCATTAGTGCAGTGACGAATGTAATAGTACTCAAGTAAGTAGTGCTTTCTTTGGTTGCAGTGAGAAGTAGATCACTATTTGACAGTCTAAGGATGAGATTTATCCCAGCTCACTTTAGATGTCTGCAGCAGGTTTAGTGTCTCCTCAGGAGAAAGAAACAGGTTTTTCTAGAAGTTCCTATATCTTACCCTGAAGTAGGTGTTCAAAATAAATCCTAAAAGTGCCAGCTTCTCTTCATAAAGGGCATCTAGGCATACATTGTAGAGACCCAGCTTTGGATGATGAATCCAGAACAAGGCTGCATCATTTTGATTGTCATTTACTAAATTCTGATACTGTTTTGAGGTTGCATATATGTTGACTTGACTTCGGTTTTGACCAGGTTCTTAATCTTTTAATGAAGATAATCCATCTTGCTTAAACATAGGAAATATTGTGAGACTCCACTATTTAAAAAAAAAGTTTCCATGTCAAGACTCTTACAACATAAACAGTGCCATACAGTTCTGAGGCCTGGTTTCAACTATGGAGTATCAGAATAAAAAAAAATTGCCAGTTTCTATAGTTTTCCCTACTGAAAGATTCCTTTATGGGCTCACTTCTTTGCTAAAAAAAAAAAAAACAACAAAACAACTCTTGAGTGTCTAGGGTGACATTTGAAATACTTATTTGAACATATAAAAAGAAACAAATAGTTTATTCAAAGTAATATGGTCTATTATACTTTAAAAGCAACAAAACAATAGTACTTTTCCCTAGGCACCAAGATATTTTAAACTATGACCATGTACAAAGAGCATACTGAATGGCCAAGTTTAATTTTTCTTCCTTTCATATGTTTATTAGGATTTTTTTGTTAGAGTGCCTTGTATCTAGGTAGCTAGTTAACTCAATAACAGTAAATAAATTACTAGACATAAAAAAACAAATCAACAATACTGGCTTTCAGAATTTCATTACCTGCTTTAATATCCTCATCAGGCTGTATTTCACGTTTACCAGTGAAACCATGTTTGTCATTAAAAGATCTGTGGTTATCTACTGCATCTGATAAATAAATTAAAAATCAGAGGAGTTAATTGACTTAACAACAACCCTTGCTATATTGCTGGCTTTTCATGGATTTCAAAGAAAAGATCATGATGGGCACTTTTGATGTACAAAATGACAACAAACAATGTGTCACTAAATAAAATAACCTTCTGAATTTGTGCTTATGATTTATATCATTTACAGACTGTATTATTACAGGCTGTTATTATCCTGTACTACATATTTGCTGAGGCTATTGCTGAATTAAGAGAAAGTTGTAAAGAAAATTAAGTTTGTACATTCGTGTGTAATTTGGGAAGCTGTTTTTACTACTCTTTCCTCTATTTTTAGAAAGTGTTGCCAATGAATTTGCTTAAAAGAAAACTGCAGATAGTTTTTGAAGGTTATTCATGTAAACTATCTTATATGCCCCTGGTGCCTCTTGTCTCCCCCTTGCAATGGGCATTTCCTTTATCGGTAAAAGCTGATCAATACGACCTGCGACAAAAGATGACTCCTATTATCCACTGTTAGATTAGTGGCACTTACAAATACGTTTCCCCACAGTATCTTTGCCAATTTGGTTAGATCTACTTCAGAGCAAATATACTTCCAGACATTTACAGTACCAGTTAATACATTTAAGATGTATTAATTTTTTTTTTAAGGTATCCTTAAATTTAGTTAAAAAGAATGAAGAGAGTCATAGTAAGTATCTATAGTATTTGTCATGTATCACTGAGACTGAAAATATTGGTATTATTACATTGGTAATGAGTGTTATTACATTAACAAGAAATAAGGGTAAAAGGACAGATATTTGAGACAGCTTAGCACTGGATTACCCTTTTTTTTTTTTTATAATCTACATTTGTGATTCTCCATCTTTGTAAACCAATGTGTTCTTGCATTTTAAACACCCTGTACATTAAATATTTTTTCATATAGTGAACTGTTAATATTTACAGTCATGAGTTTGCATGTTATTGTTTTAATTTGTTTTGCTTTAATTTAAAAAAAAATAGTATAATAAAGCCAGATAGCAAAGCCATTTTCAAATAGATTTAAAGGTGAAATTTGAAACATATTGAGAAGTGCCAAAATGTCACATTTTGCCATTCTTCCTTGAACTCTAAGGTCCTATAAGATTTTGTAACATTTCTGGGCAGTCAGGTGGGGGAAGTATTTGTCATATAAAAATTACAGTTCAGAAGCACAGAGTGACCAGAGGTGCTTCTGGATATAAAGCCTCACAGCACAACCCTGCTTTAGAAAAGAAGAGTTATTGTCTAAGACAACTCAACTCTATAATAGGCATGTAGCAAATATCTAAACCAGTATTGTCGCAAATGAGTTTCTTCAGTCTTGCAGGTTTAGACAAAATTACTGTATTCATCAGAAAATTCAGTAGCACACTACAGCAGACTGGTTTGCAAGAAAAAAAAAAAAACTTCTGCATTTTGAAATAATGCAAGAGAGTGCTTGACTTACGTGGCCCAAGTAGGTAACCAGCACTATTCAAAGTCCAGCCCCTTTTTTCTTTTGCCTTAAAGAAAAAAATGCAAGTATGTTATTGCATGAATTACAGTGCTTTCTGAAGACAAAGCAAACAGCACCCAAATGGACATTCTCTTAGCAGAAAGTATCTTCTGAAGGCTTGAAATCAAGAAATATTGTTAAAAATTAAAAGCCAATAACACTGAGGCAAATATTAATAATGAACTCTTGCCTGCCTCCCCATGTAAGTCAATAGTTTTGCTATTGACATCCATGTAGTGTGAAGATTTCACACCGTAAAAAGGAAACTGCAAATCACACTTTGGGGGCAGAAATTTTGACTTTATACTCCAAGTTTATATTACCACCTGATAATCATCTTAAACAGCAATGTTTTCTTTTAATTGTTTGGATTAACATGACAGCCTCTTTATAAAAAAAGTCCATATGTACACCACCTTTTCTGAGTCAGATGGGACATCCATTCAATTTTGGTCTATAAACTAGATGCTCTTTTTCCCTTTAGTCATATTATTTGTTACAAGGGAGCTAGTATTCAAAAGCCCCAAATTCTTAAGTAAAAAACCAACAGGTTACTGCCCAAAATGTTCAAGTGCTGCATCTCATCCAACCCCACTATCTAAATACACCGCAAGGTTTACTGTTGCTTGCCAGCTGAGACATGGATGCTGCCCAATGGATAGGGCCTCCAACAGTGAAATTAGTACTTACTGAGAAAACCAGTCCAAATGTTTCTGACAGCGTGGCACAAAGGATTAAAGACAGAAACAGGAAACTAGTGTACCTCTGCATCTGGAAAGAAACCGTACTAGGGTAAGTGCTCCGAGTTACCGCTTTGCCTTCCAGTTACGGATCCCCCAGGGCATGTGAGCATCCCGCCGCGAGTGGAAAGTGGGGGTGAACCTTCTTCCCGTGGGGCAGGGCGGCTGTAGCTACCGGTTCGGCACCCAAAATCCCTCCGGAAGAAAGGTCGAGAGGTGGGGAGGGGAGTACCTTGAGCTGGGGCACGACGACCTCTCCCTCGCAGCGTTTCACCCGGTGTTGGCGGCGGAGCGGCTTGTCCCACGGCTGCAGTCCTGCCGGCGGGCATTCACTGCATGGCCACAGTGCGCGGGTGCAGACCTGCACGCACGCCCACCCTCTGTTCCCTCCGCTCTTTATGGGCTGCAGCATGACCGCGCAGGAGGGGCGTCCTCCGGGAGGGGAAGAGGGACAGCCGAGAGCTGCCCATCCCCCTCTCCTCCGCCTCCCCTGGGTCATTTCCCCCTCGCCAGCCCACTGCATTAGGAAGGGGAAAAATTATAGCAATTCAATTAGAGGTATTTGGAAGCACGACGCAGGCTGCAGGGAGATAACAGCCCGGGCAATTACCTCTGATTACGGCGGCCTTGGGCAGGCTGGTGAGCAGCGAGAGGAGCTGTGGTCTGGGCAGCCTGGCTTGCGCCTGTCACCTGCTGCAACTTCACAGGGGCTTGGTTGGTGGTGGGGAATAAGAAGGTGTAAAGTGAATGCAGATCACTTTTCAGAGACTCAGGTACGGAAGCAGAGCTAAATACAAACGTCTGTGTGTGATGCTGGCTAAAAAGATTCACAGTGTATGGGCTTTGCGTTTGGGAATGCTGAGGACTTCACACACCTCTGTTCTGCTTGCGATCCCTGGAGCTCCCTGTGGTCCAGGCCACTCGCGGTCCCTTAAAATCCCTTTGACTCATGCCCTTTGCTCCAGCATCAGAGCAAAAGGAGCCGAGTCAAAACGCTGTTATTGTACTTCCTTGCTGCTTTGTATCTGAGATATCATCTGAGATATCACTTTTTTTTTTTTTTTGTTTAAGGTTATATGTGAAAGGCTAGGGATGTAGCTCTCCCCAGTGATTGATTAGACTAGCCCTGGCCTGTTAATTTACAACCAGTGAAGTTTCACCAGTTTGCTTAGCTTGTTGTGGTTACAGCTGGCACCGGGATGTGCAAAATTGAATTACAAGGCAGAGATTCCAATGTTAGTTCCCTTTTTTTCCCTGCCAAATTGTATTTTCTCTGCAACAGATGAGTTTATTCACTCCAAGTCCCTCAAATTCACTTTTCAGTAAGAAAAGCATCACAGATGTTGCACAGAGTAAGTTATACTTCCAGCTCCTTTTTCTGAAGCTGCTTAAGATTCTCTGCAAACTTTTACACAGTGTGTATGTGAACTTAACGTGGAACAGAGACAGCTATCAAACAATGCAATACACCTATCATTCACCAGTTTAAAAGCAAACAGTTTTTTTATGTCAATCTAGCATAATGTTCATAATCCAGGCTAGAAGAGAAGCTGTGTCTTGTGGTTCTGTTTCCTATCCTCTTTTGTCAGGAGCAGTAGGGTTTAGATCTCTCATCTAAAACTGCCTCAATAAAGTTTATTTTATACAATTCTTAAATGCTAATGTACATAAATGGGTAGCTCAACTTTCCAGATGTCATTTGATGCTTTTTATCATTTGCTCAGGATGTTCTGTAAGCCATTGCATGATCCTCACAATTCAAACTAGATAGATCTGGAAAACAGCAATATAATCTTTGCAAAGTGTTGTTTTCCTTTACCTTATCAAAAATCCACTTCTGGCTGAAATTTACTAGCTTTCAACTCTTAACTCCCCAAAAGTCATTTTTGAAACTTGAAGCTTCTCTGTGACAGAAAATGTTTTCTTTGTTTTATTCAAATAAAACCACAGAAGTTATATCAAGAGATGTCAAAATTTGCATTCAAGCAATATTACAAAAATGTGTTAATTCTGTTATCTTTGACTACAGTTTGTTCTTCAGCTTCCTGTAAAAAGTATTTGAAACAATGTATTTTAACCTGTAATTTTTATTGCAATTTTTCATCACAATACTTGCGTCTTCTTGTCAAATTACAGAGTAAAATGATCTCTTCATCTCTATTAGAGTCAGATGCAAAAGAAAGCCTCTTTGTATACTCAAAGGCTTAATCCATCACTTGCCCATCATACTTTTTGTCTAAATCTATCTTTAGGTTAGTGTCAATTAAATAATTTTGTCAGTCATTCCTACAATTGATGTTCTCATTCCCTCAATTTTCCTTGTCAAGAATGTTATTAGTCTTTTTTTATTCCATAGGAATTTTAAATCTCACTGCTCAGACAGAAGAATTAGAATTAGTCTGAAGCCTGCCTTTTCTAGCTTAGCTTGAAAAATGGCCATCTCTGTGACTACATGGTTTATTTTCTTATTGAGGTGACCCTTCAACGTACTAATTCCTCCATTGATTTATTTGTTGTTTGGTTAATTGTAAAGGCTTAATGCAATTTGCACTAGCTGTTACGTTATGCCTAGTCCTCACCAGAGGTTCACTATCAGACAAATTCACAATGAAGCTCATCTAAAATTTACTCAACTCAGTAGAACAATAAGCATTGATAACAAAACTGTCTCTAAATTGATACATGAGAGACAGGATTACCATTGGCTGTCTCACACAACAACATGTACTCTGTTCTATAACTGCAACTGCATTTCATAATAATTAAATGAAAATACAGGGGAGAATACTGTTTTCAGCCAGAGTACAAAGCTTCAAATTTTTGAGGAAATTATAATATGGATTAAACAACTGAGTATTGAAACATTGGTCTTGGGAAAAAAATTAATTACATTTTTGTCACTGGAGATTTAATTTTGAGAACAAGTGGTAAATCCTAAGGATTCTGCTATGTTTTTAATGGTAAAAATTTCCCTTATATACAATTGATGAGGTAGGATGACCTATTTTATTTTTAATTAACAGAAAACATAAAACATCAAGAATGGCGACTTTGTATATTATTCAGGAAAAACATTGAATAAAAGTGGATTTTGCAGTACATTTTGGAAGGGTCTGGAGTTGCAATGGCTCCCTTCACTGTCAAACTTACTGAGAGAAAATGAATGAAGGAGGAAAAAGTGTGTCTGCTATTTCTGTGTAAAGCCAGGTCTGGTTTCAGCAACTCACCAATGAATATTCAAATCAAATATTAAAACTCACTGCATTCACAGAGTGATGTCCATCTGCATGAAAAATGAGTGAGGTTTTTTTCCTACTTTCCAGGTAACATCAAGCGTGAACATACTGTTTAAGACCATCCTCAAGTATGTACACAAAATCTCTAATATTGTATGAGCAATGGCAATGAATTCTAGGCTTGGGAGATAAGCTATCAGAAAAATTTGTCTCCCATACACTGGAGTAATTCCAGTGAAACACTGACATGGCAGAAAGTAAATGCTTTATTGGGGGAGTGTCATCACCCAGCTAACTAGAAATTATTCTTTGCAGAAGTTTCAAGATGTCTATCTTTGAATCTAATTCAATATTTACCAGGGGACCACTAACATGCAGTGACACCAGTAACTTGTGTTACTGGTTTTTTTCTGCGTTGGAAACAATTTTAGATTTTTGAGATCAGTGTTTTAACCCTGAATACAGAGATTTACCATAACTGAGCATGGAGATCAAAAATGCAAGGCTTTCTGTGGCTAAATCTAATTCTGAGTAGGAAAGGTACAAATTTCTTTCCAGCAGAGTATGGACACTGACAGATCTGAGTATCCAGAAGCAATGAGGCATTCCAGTTGCCAACAAGGCTGTGAATTGCTTCACTGATCTAAAGATTTAATGCTATTTTGGTGGTAAATGAGGACACTGTCACAGAGCTGAAAAGTTATTTAGAGGGTGGGGTTTTTTTTCTGTTCAACACCATTACCCCACCCTCCAATATTTGTATCTCAGCTGCTCATTGTTAATCTAAGCAGAGATAAGTTGAAGATGACACTGTTTGCATTTATCTGAAGATGACATAGAATAGGTCATCAATATGCAACTATCATTTTGAAAGTAGTTTGCTCTTTAAAAGTCTTCAAGAAACGTCTTTATTTTTTCCCTCACATGTATAGAACTTGTTTCTTCTTTAATGGATGTAGAACAGAGAGCAAATTTTCTAAAAAAAAAAAAAAAATTAGTACTAAGAGAAGGGTCATTTGCTTCATCCTTCCAAAACCTTTGCTATTGTTTTCTTCCCATTTTCCCATTTTGTAATTTCTGTAAAATGTAGGCAATTTTTACTGAGTGAATCTTTTGCCCATTTTACCACCTGCAGCTCAGTATCAAATAGAACTAAATATTACAGATACCTTCTGAATGAAGAGCTATTTTCTGTTCTGAATTACACTGATATCAACTAATAATTTCCTGTTATTACATCAATCAGTGTGCCACCAGAGATATTATTCACACAACGTGTATCATTGCAACAAAACTGTGACTACCATATGTTAGATCATCTTATGTCTTTTAAAAATGATTTTTGATTCAAGAAGCACATTGATCTTAGACTAATTGTGTATAAAAAAAAAAGAGTAAAAACAGAGAAAAATTCTGAAATTTAATTACTATACGCATCAATAATACTGTGAGAAATGATAAAAAAACACTTAGTCTTGATTCCTGCTTCATAAAACTTACAGGATAATAATCTATCTGTCCCATTTGGTTAAAATCAGCCAATAGGTTCAAATCTATCAAGGACAGTTTGCTAGCCAGCAGAATCACATAAGCTTCATATCCTAAAGAAGTCAGACTAAACCAGCTCTCTTGATGACAGTTTATCTGAGAAAAGCACTGAGAATTTGATATATTTTAAGAAATACCATTTGCAAGGGTTTTCAGTTCTGATAGTAGTGGATCAATACAGATTGCACACCCTACTGCCATTTCTAGGCTTATGCATCCTCAGACCATTGCTATTTGGGCAAAGTGGCTATATGCAGAAGCCTCATTGAAATTCCAGGAGACCCACTGCTCCAGCAATTTTCTGGAGGAGGAGGATGGCTTCAGAGCCACCGCCTCTGTCAGAAGCAAATACAGTATCTCAGCTCTGTACGAGGCAACAGAGCTTGGCTCTCAGGTCCTGCTAAGGTTACAGCTCAACTTTTTCAGGAAGCAGCAGCTATGGTTGAGTCCTGCAACAGCTGGGAACCTCTGACTCAGAGGGCAGGTTCAGGACTTCTAGATGCAGAGGGTCCTTTCCCAAGTTCTGAATTCTGATGCTTGCCTGAAGGAAGTCGAGTCTTGGCTTAAGTTTCCACTCAATTCCTAATTCATCAATGACTTCCTCCTCCTTTGAACAGTAAATTCAGTGGAAGATCACATCTGCCAAACACAAGGGAGCTGTTTCTGCTCCTGCAAGATCTCAGGAGGAATTACTGCCTACCCACTGATGAGAAATGATGTGAGGAGCAGCTGATGACAGCTACCTGTCTCCTGGTGAGCACCTTCTAAGGTCACCAGAAGTTGAGAAACTTTTCTTATTTAGAGGCAACAGAGATCTGAAGTATTTTGTCTCAACCTCCTGCTCAGTGTGAAATCATACACCTATTTATATTGTTTCTCATTTTAATTACTGAGGGTACATATGTGAATAGCTCTATACAGATGCATCATGCCATATGATATCTTTTTTTTTTTACATCACATGAAATAATCTTCGTATATTTTGTGCATTTTAATGTTAAACAATCTGAAGATTCACTGCTTTTAAAAAATCTTGCCTATGTTAAAAATAATATTAGTTCCTTATTTGAAAACATCATCATAACTCAATTAGAATTTCTGTAGTGGCTTTGAAAGCTCTTAAAATGTGCTTATGAGGCATGATGCAAAAGGTTCCTATTATCAAATTATACCTTTGCATTTAAATCAGAATGAAACCAACATTCTGCAAATATTGTAATTTTTGCATGGGACTTCATTTCAGCATCACTGGATGAATGAAGTCTGCAAAATATAAATAATTACCACACATTTCTTAAACTGTATTTTAGAATGGAGATTAAAATGGATTAATCTAAACATTAGATTAGAGTGTGGCGGTTCCTGTGGAAAAGCATGCAGGAAGGGCTGCGCACTCTGCCTGTTATTGGGCTGCTGCCTGCTGTGCTCACCTGCAGGCTTAGGCTGCAGCCCTGATGGTCACCCCAGCTAGCTGGTGGCTGTGCAAGCCTACCCAGCAGCTTGAGGTCTCCAGGGAATTAGAAGGGCTTATTAGGTAGTGCTTTGAAGTTGTCAGAAGCATGGTGGTCGAGACCAGGCAAGGACTGCACTCAGCAGCAGACAGGAATCAACTGCCTAGCCAGGCTAGCCTGGGATGAGTGGAGGCAGCCACCCAGACAGAACTTCCTATCAGGGAAGCTGCTGTCCATGTGAAGGGCTGCAAAGACTGCACTCCCCTCCTGGGTGGAGGAGGGTGGAAGCGCAAGCGCAAGCTGTGCTCTGGTGGAATCACTCAGGCAGCGAGTGGAGGAGCTGCAGGAGGAAGTTAACAGGCTATGCTGTATTATGGAGGGTAAACAAGAAGTAGATCGAGTATTATTCGAGACTTTGCAAGAAGAAATACTAGTGCTCCATGGCACTGACATCTAAGGACTACCAGGCAAAGAGTTTCGACAGTGAACAGACAGTACCTTGGAGAATGAGGCACCATGGTCTTTGGTGACCTGTAGGAACAGGCTACTCTCCTTCCTTGTATGTACCAACCAGCAACAGATATGAAACCTTGGCAGTGGACAAAGCCAATGAGCAAGATTCACAGGGAGAAATGGCACCAGCAGCACACACTAAAAGCTGCAAAAGGAAGCAGCGAGTGCTGTTGAGAGGCACCCATCTGCCAGCCTGCTATATAATGAAGGGAAGTTTGCTGCTTGCCAGGAGCCAAGATACGGAATGCCACAGGGAGACTGCCACAACTGGTTAAAAGCATAGATTACTCTCCCCTACTTCTTTTCCATGTGGGCACCAGTGACACAGTAAAGCAAAACCTGGGAAAGATTAATCAGAACTTCAGAGCCCTGGGGGCACAAGTGAAGGGGACAGGTGCCCAAGTGATCTTCGCCTCTGTTCTGCTTGTCAGAGGCAGGTGTGCAGGCAGAGGTCTACACATCATGCAGATCAGTACCCAGCTTCAACACCAGGGCTTTGGTTTCTGTGATCACAAGACATTCTTTGATGAATAAA
The DNA here is from genome assembly GCF_000699105.1 of Pygoscelis adeliae. NCBI lineage: Eukaryota > Metazoa > Chordata > Aves > Sphenisciformes > Spheniscidae > Pygoscelis > Pygoscelis adeliae. Next base: position 139,678 of record NW_008824030.1, read on the forward strand.
GCCTATTGGGGAGAGATGGGATCCGCCTATCTAGAAAAGGCAGATGAATCTTTGCTAGCAGATTGGCTGATTAAGTCAGTCATGCTTTAAACTAATGAACTTGGGGGACTGTGTCCAAAGCTCACAAACTGAGAAGTCTTACTTGACAGCATAGTTACTAATGGTAGCCTTGGATACAGTGATCATAACATTGTGGAGTTTAAGATCCTGTTGAGCACACTAAAGACCGATAGTAGGACAAAGACCCTGGATTTTAGGAGAGCCAACTTCAATACGCTCAGAGCCTAGCTGCGAGGGATTCCATGGGAAGCATCCATGGAGGGTAAAGGAGCTTAAAAAACTCCCAGGGAGTGCTGGGAGTTATTGAAGAACAACATCCTGGAAGCACAAGAACAGTCCATCCCCTACAAAGGGAAAGGAAGAAAGCAGAACAAGAGACAACCCTGGCTTAATGGTGAGATTTTGGGTGTGCTTAAAAGCAAAAAAGAAGCATACCAGCTATGGAAAGGTGGCCAAATACCCACTGAAGATGACAAGAAGCTCGTTAGGACACAGAGATGCAGTCAGGAAGGCTAAGGCTCAGTTGGAACTGAAATTGGCCAAAGATGAACAAGAAAGGGTTATTCAGATATGTGAGCAGTAAACAGAAACACAGGGAAGACATAAGCCCATTACTAAACGTGGCAGGGAAACTAGTCACTAATAATGCTGACAAGGCAGAGGTTCTCAATACCTTCTTTGCCTCTGTCTTTACTGGTGTAGCTGGACCCCAGATCATAGGATCAAATAGCTATGACCACACGTATGTTGAACCACCAGTGGTGGAGGAAGGGCTGATCTGAGGCCTCTTGCAAGGGCTCAACCCACATAAACTCTATGGGCCTGGACAGAATCCACCCCAGTGTGTTAAGACAAGTGGCTGACATTGTTGCAAGGCCACTGTTTATAATCTTTGAAAAGTCATGGAGATCAGGGAATGTCCCTGACAACTGGAAGAGAGCAAATGTGACACTCATCTACAAGAAGGGCCCAAAAGAGGAACTAGGAAACTACAGGCCCATTAGTCTTACTTCAATCCCTGGGAAAATAATGAAATGAGTCCTCTTGGAAACTATTACAAGCCAAATAAAGCAGACAACTGGGAAAAGCAAATACAGATTTACTGAGGGCAAATCATGCCTGACTAACCTGATCTCCTTCTACAACAAAATAACAATGTTGACATGGGGAGACCTGGACTTCAGCAAAGAGTTCAGCAGTGTTCCCCATAGCTTCCTCCTTGACAAAATGGCACAATACAGATTGGATGCGTAGTCTGCAAGATGGGTAGGAAATTGACTGACAGGTCTCACTCACAGCTTGGTGATCAATGTTTTTTACTCAGGCTTGCAGTCTGTCACAAGTGGAGTCCCCCAGGGATCGATATTGAGCCTCACACTGTTTAACGTCTTCATCAATGGTCTGGACAATGGGATTGAAAGTACCTTCACCAAGTTTGGTGCTGACTGGGTGGTGAGGTGAACATGTCAGAAGGGTGAGCCATCTTAAAGACAGACTTGGACAGGCTGGAAGAGTGGGTTAGCAAGAACTGTATGAAGTTTAACAAATACAAGTGCAAGGTCCTGTACCTGGGATGACATAACCAAAGAGCACAGTACAGGCTAGGATCTGTGTGGCTGGGGAGCAGCCTTGTTGAAAGGGACCTGGAAGTCCTGGTGGGCAACAAACTAAACATGGGTCAGCAGTGCACTGCCTGCAGCAAGGAAGGCAAACTGGATCCTGGGCTGCATCCACAAGGGCATTACTAACAGAGATAGAGTTGTGATCATCTTGGTCTAGTCAGTGCTTGTCAGGACACATCTGGAGTACAATGCAAAAAAGACACAGACAGACTGGAGGGGGTCCAAACGAGGGCCACGAAGATGCTCAAAGGGCTGAAGAACCTGCCTTATGAGGAAAGACTGAAGGAGTTAGGTCTTTTCACACTGGAGAAGAGAAGACTTGGGGTGATCTCATCACAGTTTTCCAGTACCTAAAAGGCAGCTACAAAGAGGATAGAGGCTCTCTCTTCACAAGGAGCCACATGGAGAGGACAAGGGGCAAAGGGTACAAGCTGCACTGGGAGAGGTTTCATCTTGATATAAGAAAGAAATTTCTTACAGTGAAAACAATCAGTTTCCCAGGGACTTAATGGAGTCCCCATCACTGAGATTTTAAAGACTCAAGTGGACAGGGTGCTAGACAATAAGTTGAACCAGATGATCTTTTGAGGTCCTTTCCAACCTGGGCTGTTCCATGTTCTATTATCCCCTTAAAATATTATTTCTAAATTACAATAAGTGAATTATCAAATTATTTGTACTAAAATAAGGACCCATAGGAAAACAGGTCAGTGCTTTCATGGCTTTTATTTTTTAACAGGACACAATGCCAATTGCTTCATTAACAAGTATGTTGCAATATTATAATACAAAAAGCCTCACAAGTAGGCATTTCAGACATAAAGTACATTCACAATAATGCAAAAAGGACTTACAGAATAATAATTACATCAAATACTTTCCAAAAATATTTTTATATTAAGTTCATTTAAGTATAAGAAAATTAGGCAGAATGTTAAAAGATAGATATTCAGTTACAAAATACAATTTTGTACCTTTGTTGTTACTGGTTTTTATTTTGTTAAAGCACAAAATGGAATTAGCAGGATGATATTGCACAGCCTTCATTATCCTATTGTAAATGCACCCAATTAGTCTTTTTCTGCTTTGAGAAGAAATAACCCATTCCATCTTACAGGCCCACTCTGTAATTTGAAAAGAGGTTAGGGAAAATTTGGTGTTTTGCATTGTATTCCAGAAGTGGAAAGGCTTGAACACATTTGATCTCTTGCAAGGAAGACGGAAAGTGATAGCTGAACAGACTATCCATATGATCAAGAGTGACTCCACTTAAGCTAACTTAAGTACCTACATGTTGTTAGTTGACTAGCGCTCTAGATGCCAGTGACTCTTTTGGCTAACTATCTGTTGACTGTTATGGAAGCTTTGACATGTAGCTCACCAGTAGGGACCTAAATTAATGGCAAATAATTCCAGCCATGATGACAATCTTTCAAACAACTAAAAAAGTTAGAAAACAATGATCAGTTTTTATCCATGCCTAATGGGGGGGTAGAAGAAGGTAGAGCTGGATTAATCTGCAAGAAAAAATGTTGAGGTTAGTTATTAGGAAAACTTTCTAACTATATGGTTAGACAAAGAATGTCATGAGAAATATAATGGTAGAGGATTTATGTGGAGGCTTCTCTAGAGAACAGGTTCAGTGAATGTGTCAGGAATAATGCAGGTACACTTAATACTCCAGAAGAGTAGCACTTCAACTACATGATCTCTCCGTTCTACCTATATGTCTCTGTCGTATCAACAAAACCCAGGGACAGTGTGTTTCTTAGAATTATTACAGATCTATTTACGCTATGACATAATCTAGATTTTTAGTGTTGTGATTGATTGCGCATTTTAACTTTGGGTACTCTCCCAGCACATTAATTGTCGTTACTACCTAGCTTCTCTCACGTGTTGTCATCTTACATTTTGTTATCTCCCTTATTACTTCCTCTATCATGCTTTTGCTTCGCTGTAGGATCATCACTCCTTTTCATATTCTCTCTCTCTCTGTCTCATTTTATTTCCACTCTTTTTAGTCTGTTTTCCTAAAGAAATAGAGCTTATACTATTACTATTACTCTGCTGTCTTCTTTTTTATCCTTTTCCCACACATGATTTTGCAAAAAAAAAAAAGCTTAAAATGAAGCATGCCATCTATCATAAAGCATAATCTGTAGCAAACCAGGTTTCATTCATGATGGCTAAATTACTGAATTTCTTTTTTTTTTTCATAGACTCATACAGTAATTAAATTGGAGAAAATCCTCTAGGGGTTACCTAGTTCAGCCTCCTGCTGGTAACAAACCCAATGAGATCTGGTTCCTCAGGGCCTTAGCCAGTTGAGGTCTGAATATCTCCAAAGGTGGACGTATTCCCCCAACTCTGTGGGCCCCTGCTCCAGTGTTTGACTATCTTCAAGGTGATTTTTATTCTTTCTTTTATCTAGTTGGAATTTCCTGTGTTGCAACTTGTGTCTGTTGCCTTTCATCCTACCGTTGTGCATATCCTAAACTGTGTGCAGCTGTAACACAGAGGAAAGTTTAATTGCTGCTAGTACTTTGTGTGACCCAGAGTTTGTATGAAACAGAGCACCTAGCCTCTATTAAACTCCTCTTTTCCTCAGATAAATATAAAGAAAAAATTATCACAATTTTTGTATAATCAAGATGTTGCAAAACCAATAACCACTGGGTTGGTTTTTTTTTTTGTCTTGACTGGAACCTGAATCTGGATGATAAGAGAAGTCCTTTGATTTAACTCTTGAGCACTTTGGCTTATGCCATTTGAATGTTAGCAATTATCTTTATCCCTTGCCTTTCTAACAACCATGACTATGCTATATATGCCTGTAAATTAGCAGCCCTTTAGTGAAAACAGCAACTGTAGTTTTCATTTTGGGATAGTGATACTTGAATCAAAATTTATTCCAAACTATTTTTCAGAATTTCACAATATGGTCTGTCATCATGTCCATCATTTTGCCTTATACCTTATCATCATAAATTGAAAAATAGACCCTGTTAGCTGCAGAATAAGATCTACATATTTAGTTGAAAATATTTTGGAAGAGTTTTTTCCCAGTGTAATACAAGGTGAAAATTTAAAAGATCACCAAAAGCAAGAGACTATTTAAGAGCTATCTGATTAAGGAAGCTAGTCATGGTTTACCAGAAGTCTCACTGCTTCATGTGAGAATATGAAAAGGAGTGATGATCCTACATATATATAGCAGATCAGTTATCTGTATTAGCATCTTAGATTCTATAATTTTTTTTAGTTTGCTTATCATTACTAATAAAATTGCAAAAGGTATAGTTTAAACCTCTGCTAATGATATATTTAATGGGAAGAAATTATGTTTTTAGCTCTTCCTTAATCTCTTTTCTAAACTTTTCCTCACTGGAGTCCATCTATCCTTCTCTTTAAGGCAGAATATTTACAATTTCTTGTACTTACAACACTAATCCACCTAATTGTTTAAGACAAAAAGATTTCCTGTGTAGTATTTTCTTCTGAGAAGTATTGTTTGCTTACCAATCAATCCTTGCTTCAGTATGAGAAGATTCTACAAAGAAAAATCCAAACAGATTCAAGTTGTTTTAAGTGATGTTTTTAATGAAAGCAATCCCATTTCTTTCTCTGGGAAGGGTGGTCATTGCTGTCACTTACAAGAAGCAGCTAAGTCCTACTGATCCAGTCATATATACAGTGTATATTCACTCAGCCCTTAACATTATCAGCCAAGTTATCAAACCAACTAACAGTATGGATAATTCAGAGGCACACAAGAAACAGAGAAATCCTTATTATGTCCTTTCTTGAAAGTTTTTAATAGCCATATGTTGCAAGTGAATATACATGTTTCCTGGGTCTAAATTTTTAAGATCTATTATGATGCACTTAAGTATGTATATTTTCTCATGTGTGGTTGAAAACTATAGGTATCATTTACAATGCAGTTGCTAATGTTATCTTTTTTCTAATCTATTTGCAAAATTTTTTATAGTAAAGTTCTATAATACTTGCATTAAGTCTATAGATCAGTCCTGAATTAATTTCATATGTTTATCTGAGCCTAAGTATGTTCTCTTATTTTCCTTTGACTTCCACTTATACTTTTTAACTAGTATCTCATTGTTCTGAGGGTTACACAGTATCCGTTTTTCTATTAGCAGTGCAGGCAGGCAGATATGATAGTCCACTTTCTGTTACGCAATCCAGGAAAAATCATACTCAATTCTTCGGCTTACAGGTTCTCACAGATTTGTTCAGTTTACTTTATCATTCCAAGAAATAGAGGTGAAAGAGGCCTTCTAGCTGCTTCTAGACATCAAATCTGAGTATTAGGTGTCAACTCTTTAGTATCAAATAAGAAAGGATTTCCAGGAGTCTACTTGTTCCTGCTTTCTAGTGTGAAAGAGATGAGAGATTTAAATCTAGTCTTAGATCTGCCATGACTCTTCTTTCATCAAAAAGAAATTAGAGAAAGAAGCAACCCAGTTTGATAATCATAGAACCTTGGGAGTTCATTGTACCTGGGGGATTAAAGGCCTCCTATGGGGATAAAAGACTCAAACTACATGTATATATTATACAGAAAGTACTTATGCCCTGATTTGGATCAGGGACATTTACAATGGTTAAACTTCATGTTTTGGGAAAATCCCAAGAGCTTTCATAAAGACCATGTCAGTAATGGATTTATGTCAGTACATTTCCTACATTTTCCTATTGAAGTTGCATGAAAATAAAGAAAAGCTTCCTTTGCAGGTCATGGAAAAGTGCTGATATTACATGTATTATGAAAAACCTTGCAGTGTCCTTTTATCTTCTGAATTTAACGGCTTATTCTGTTCAAGATCACATAGTTTGTAGGTTGACACATTGTGCACCTTTTGCCATACAGCCTCTATTCCTCTAGACTCTTTTTCACTCCACTTTGCTAACTTTTCTTCTGATCGTTTTGGTCAGATAGGTTATAGAGGTGACCTGTAAATATCTGAGTTTCATGAAGGAGAAAAAAAGCAGAGATAATGTCTTCTCACGTTAAGATTTTCTTGATATATTGCTCAAAAAATTATCCCTGTCAGGGTTCTTTTTGCCTTCTTTTAAATTCTCCAAAAGAAGTTTAGAAAAGCATTGACTATGATTAAAGAGCTGATTTCTTTTTTTATATACAGGAAATCAATAAAATCAAACATTTTGTTAACTGTAATAGCCTCAAAAGTTTATAAAGGTAGCTAAATGGATTAAGTTCCATAGACTTTCTGCATATAAAACTGCTAGATTTTCTCTCCTGGCTCTCCTCTTACTAGGCAATGAAAAAAGGCCTTTGAAAAAAGGACATTCAGTCAAAGAGTTATGAAGGACCATTACTCTAGCAAATCCTGTATATTATTTATTAGAAGGCATGACTTCTTTGACCTTTAAGCCTCAGTAAATGTCTTTAAGGTGGTACAGTTCACTGTCACTTGTAAGTTCACCTTAAAGGTTGTTTTCTCCCCAGATATATAACCCTCTATGGCCCAGTCTTTAAAGGATACTTGTTGAAATTGTTTAAATAATAAGAACAGAAGAAATACTGCTTTGTAGAGGAAGGTAAACAATTTGTGGAATTTATCACAACTTGCGAGCTAGGATATCAGAAGAAAGCCTATTAGTCCAGGTTGTTGAATACATTATTGTGTATATACAAGGGAATGTCTTCTGATTTTATGATTATTTCAATTCCCAAATATAAAGGGATTTCTGTAAAAGTGCTGTAGGAGTACAATGCACTCTGTCTGATTTTAATAGAAGCGCCACAATTTAATTCCTTCACCACAAGTGAGTCTGACTTCTTTATTCTATCTTCACACCTCTTTCAATCTTTATTTCTGCTTTTTAAATTGATTTTTTTTGTATATTTCAAAATTTATTTTGTCAGGTAAAAGGTAATTTTTAAAAATTAATTTATAATTCAGTGTGCAAAAAAAAAAAAAGAGATCAGTGTGTCATGTTTATCTTCATAAAGTATGGATGAAATGTTTTGACAGAACTTGTGAACTTTCAGAACGAGAATAATTTCTTGGCAGAGTAAATTATCTCTTACTAGGCTAATTGTATTACAACTAAACTGTTACTGATTCCTGAGTCAGCTTAATCTCTCTACACATAAACTGTAAAAGCTAGCTCTCCATCTCAGCAATTATTCTCTCTATAGAGATTGTAATCATCTTCTGATATGCAATTTAATTTTCTTCAGGTTCACCTGAGAAATGCTTCCAGGAGCTTAATGAATAATGATTTCAAGGAACACCTCAACACAGAGCAAAATTTAAAAAAAAATAACAAACCTTGGTGAGATATGAATTTGCAGATCTGGAAAGACTGATCGTGCTGGACGTGATATTCCTTTGTCTCGGCTCCTGTTCTCAAATGGCATACACGTACAGTTGCTAAAATTTGGGCTGATATAACTTGGACTGTAAACATAATGAAAGATGTCTTCTGGAGACATTTCTACAGGAGATGTTCCTTCACATCATTTTCTGTTCATGAAGAATGAAGGTGATGTTTCATATGGATTCTACTTCTGATTTATGAAGTGATTTATTTACCTGTTTGATCTGATTCCTTGTGGCTGCACTTCTGCCCATTGTTAGTCCATGTTTCTTTCTACTAAAGACAAAAAAATTCATCGGGGATTGTTCCATCTCACCACCAAGGCCTGTGAGACTGAACACTTCTACTGTCCATCTGCTACTGCGATTGGTTTTGATGATAATATGTGGCTAGTGTAGCTGATACCATACCCTGACCTTTAGCTAGAATTCTGTGTTTGGAGTAGTTGGGTGGAATTGAGCATTTTTATCTAGGCCAGCTGTTGGAAGCAAAGCAGTGCTTGCCAGACATACTGTCCAAAAATTCATAAATGCAGCAGAAACCTTTGCTGTTATTGAAGGGAAGTAAGCGCATAATTTATTGATTTTTTTTTTTTAATTTAAATCTATCAGATATGGGTAAACAGCTTAGATATGAATGTGAAAGGTAAATATGTAGTAACCTCACAATTCACCCATAATACGTGTTGCAAATAAAGTTTGTAAGAGCTAATTCTAATATAGATAAATGGGCCAAATTACAATAGGAGTCTACTAAAATATTCTTCCAAACTCACATATCACTATAAAAATTGTAAAAAAGGGTGTGTGTTTTGCCTCAAAATAAAATAATGGATAATTTCAACAAAAATATTTTGAAATATTTGGCACAACTCTTGTCAGACGTGGTAAATATATTCTATCATTCATGAAATACAAATGGTTTGGGTACCAGTACTGCACCCTTGATGACTGCGGAGAAGGAAGGAAAAACATAAATACATTTCTGTGACTAGAAATAAGCAGAGATAAGAATGGTGCTGAGGACTTGGTTTCCATTGGCATTTTGAGCCCAGTTTCTCAACTCCTCTCTCATTACTACAAAATCACAATTAATTCACCAGATAAGAAAGAGGGAAATGGCCTATAAAGGAATTGTTACTAACAATCGTTTGGAAGACATGGGAATCACCTGTTGCATTTAAAATTCAGTAAGACAAGCTTTGTTTCTAGTAAAAAATTCAACCTGCTGGGTTATCACCAAGGCTATTCCTTAGAGGCCAGATTCAAGAAATTGCTTAGATACTTGAAGCTTGATGTAGAGAGAGGTTGGAATGTACTGCTCCCAATTTCAAATTTTGAAATCCCTTCCCCAGCTATCACCTAACTCTGGAGATGCCTGACTTCTCTTTAAGTTCCCTTGCCTTGTTGAGTTTGATGGCTTACCAGTAGCACCTTGTTCTTCACAGCCTGTGAGAACAGAACCTTTGGAAAACTAGCCTCGTACCAGGGATTGGGATCCCCGTGGAGCTGTGTTTTGCTCAGGAAAGCACAACACTGTGGGCGCCACCAGTTTCATTAGCAAGTTAAGATAGCAATTCCCTTTCAACACATTCCACTAATTATTGATCATTCAGTCCCTATTCCTATAATTAACAAATTTTTTTGTAGATTGAGATCACTTTTGGTGAGCCTTTGTTTATTAACAATTTCAATTTGCTTATGATTATTTATTGTGGCTTTTCTGTTCTCAAAATAGTGTCCTTAAACAGTCTTGTTTCTGCCAAGCATATGGCTGAAATCCAGTTCTTCTTCCAGGAGCACTTTCTCTCTTTTTTCCACAAAACCTTTTGTTCTTACTTGTCTTCACAGATTTATCCAGATTTTCAGAGCATCTCATGCCTAATATCTTTTTGCTGGATTTTTGTATAACTTGATTTTTTTTGCAAATATAGTCTTGCTCTGATGAGACAATTAGCAACCTCTGAAGCAGAAGAAAGGTGGTTGCTGTTGCTTTAAGCTGGACATGACCGATCTACCTATATTACAAAAGAGATGGCTACTCAGTCTGTCTTCATGTCACATGCCTTGCTCTCAGAATGGACCCTACAAATAGTTTTCAGTCTCTTCATAGATCTAAGAGTAGATCAGTATCTTTCCCAGCACGAGGTTTCCCCAGACATGGCAGAGTGCCTTCAAAGTTTGTCAGGATGTCTTAAAAAGAGCAATTCCCTTTCAACACATTCCACTAGACTAAACAGAAAATCTCTCACAATCCTTAGAGCACATATTATAGCCACCTAATAATAATGAGTGGACTTTAAAGAAGCTATTCTGAAATTTATTCTGAGCTGTTTCCTCAGCTGTTGCAAGCACTAATCATGGCAGCTCTCATCTGGAAAGATAACTGAAAATGATACCATAATAATACCCGAACTTCGGTATCTTTGGTAGTTCTGGAGCTGTAGAGAAGCCAGGCAGCAGAGCTTCTTGGTTTATGAAAGGGACAATGAAAGGATAGATACTTAGGGCAAGCAGCCATATTTTTAAGGTGGTAAACTCAAAACATTTTCTTATTTTATGTTTATTGCACTGCTATTATCCTGATACTGTTACTGATGAGGAAACCAAACTGTGCTAAACAGTCACAAAAATTCTTAAAGTACTCAAATCAGGAGGAATTGTTGCCAGAAAACAGATGATGATAAAAGAATTTAGAAAATGCTTGTGTACATTAGCTGTTTAAGCTACCTATTTCCATCATGCTACTTTGGAAAGCACATTGTAGAAAACCTGAAACTTAGGTATCCAAGTCAATGTCATTGTTGCATAGGATGTAGAAATTTTTATTATTTTCTAGCAGGAATCCTGAACAGGACTTTTAGTATGAAGCTGACATTAAAAGATTTCTTTTTATAGAGAAGCAATCACTGAGATTTCAGGTTTTGATTCCCATGTTTCTAGGCCTGAAGTCTTAAGTTTGTAGAGAACTTTAAGTCTAATGTCAATGGAAATTGGATGGAATTGAATCAGTAGTCCCTGCTGTTATGACATGGCCTGTCATAACAGGCTCTGTAAATATACACCAAATGCTGTATGATGGATCAACCAGCAGGCTTACACATTTGGAGACCATGAAGGGGAGCAGACAGAGAAGGCTGCAACTTCATGGAGAATGACGTAGGTACTCCACAGGGTAAGGGAGCACTGTGGTCACTAGCTTTGTGCTAACTAATTTGCTGCCCGCTAATAATCAGTATAGTGTCCTAGCAAAGAGAAAGAACAGAGTCCAATATTCACAGAAAATCTCAAGAAGAAACACAAAAATGAACTGGTTGTCAAATTCTTCCTATGGAGATGCATCCATATAATGATCTGACCTCCTGTTCAGAAAGTTGTGCTATTTACCAGGAGTTGCAATCTGAGACACTACAGAAAGGTTGCCAGGGCTCATTCAGACCTCAGACTAGATACTTATTCTTATGGGCATTAATGGCATTGCTAGCAAGATGACTAAAGTTAGTAATAATATTATCACACACAGAGAGAATAAGTGAGGGTTGGTTTTCACACAGATATTTATCTTCTGGGTTTTCTGTTAACCCTCTTTTGAATGGGAGCAAAAACTGAAGACTCCTTACATTCTTTTTCAATAAGCATAAAAAGGAGAGGAGCTGATGAAAGCATTCAGTATATTGAGCAATCTTACCTCTACCAGTAGCCTCTCAGAAACTAAATAGAAAAAAAAGACTGAGTTTCTTATTTTATGATAGCACTAAGACACATCAGTCAAATAGAATGAGTGCACTGTTTGGTAGGGGTTAAAATATCCGTATGTAAAAGGCAAAACCAAAAAAATCCAGTATATCTGGAGAACTGCTGCCAAAACACTCCCATAAAAAAAGTTTGGAGCCTCCTCAGTACCCAAAAAAAGAATGTAGGCTAAAAAACAAATCAGTTCTGTCTTCCCAGTAACAGGTCCCCACTCAAAGGCCTGGTTTGCAAGACAAATGAGGGAAGTGATTTTGTTCTACCTATTCTCCCAAAAGCCAAAGCACAGGACATCCTAGACTTATGCTGGGACCTGATGCAATATCTGATCAAGGAGAGGCTGAAGATGGCTGCTTCCAGAGTTATCTGGCCTTTCATGCACAGAAACTGTATGCTCTGTGTCTTGCAGTATATATAAAGAGGAAAATTTCTCAGATATTGGAGCAATATTAGAGCTTTATCCTAGTGAATCAACACTGTTATGTTATATGAGCGCCTTGATTCTATGCTATTTTGAAAACTATCTGTTATTGCTGGCAGCCAAACATGAATTTGCAGACTTCAAAATGATTGTTTCTTCCCATTTTATCTGAGAAAAAGTTATGTTGACTGTATACAATCTTATCAGATATTACTTCAAAGGACTTGATTTTACAGAAGAACAAGATGACTTATTTGCTTTGAAAGAAAGTTAGCTAACAGTTTTGATCAATTACCAGCAGATAGTTGCAATCTCTTTAAGAAAAAAATAAATACAATATCTCATGAGGTCTTTTGGATTGCCATCTTTGGAATTATCACACACTTTTATTAAGTAGCACCAAGCAAATCCAGACAGCTCAGCAAAGCAAACACCACATAGAAAATTCTCCAAACTGTGTTTCTGATTAGTTTCTTGTTTTGATATTGAATCTGCTACCGCTCCCAGCTTTGTACTTCTGAAAGAAGGAAAGACTAGGAATGCTTAAAAAGGGACATTCATGGGCAAATGAGTTTGTCATAGTTCCTTATCTTCTACCTTGCCTGCATTTTATTCCTTCTATTTTCCCCATCCATTATCCATTTAATTTTGTCTGTTCTTTGGGCAAACAGAAATAAATGTACAACATTTTCAAATCCATGTATACCAGGGTAATATGTTACCATATTTCTGTTTACTATCTTCATTCTGTGTTTCCTAGGAGTTACTTGGGGATTTTTTGTTTTTACATGGAGGAAAGAAACATTTATTCTATTTGTCAGGTAGGGAAAATCATTACTTTGTTGAACACTTCAACTGGATTGTAAATTTTAGAAGTACTGTTCTATGGGCATATTTTAATTAACTTTCACCTCCTTAGTATAAGAATGCCATCAGAAGGTTTGGCAATTCATTGGGTTTTTGCAGAGTTTGAACCAGCAGTTTCATTTTGAATTTATCTTGCTTAGACACGTAACAAGAAAAAAATATTGAATCTAGTACTTTCCAAGTCACCACTACTGGATCACTTTTTTGTATGTTGCAACTCAGCATAAAATGGGTACCTTCTTAGTCTATGATATTATATGCATTTAGCAATAAAACTAAAATAAGAATGATTCATACCTCTTTTGGAACTATTATTTCAAGCTACTTATAGGTTCAAGAAGACATCATTGCACGTGTCTTGATGTCTGTGTTCAGAACCATAACATTGCATTTTTCAGGAAGTGAGTTTCACACCATCCAACTTCAGGTATATAAGTACCTAAATTAGGAATCGGTGAGGTCTCAAGAAAGTGATTCTGAATATTTGTTAGTAATTTATCTCTCTCTGCTGAAAATATGAGCAGCTAAGATCCTGTCTTAAGAGTCTTAGTTAGATGCTAAAGGTAGACAGTGTGAATGCTTCTTTATTAAAAAAAAAAAATAAATTACACCTGCCTTCATTATCTAGAAGCCTTTAAAAAATATTTAAATGTTTTACAAAAGTATAGGTTTGCTCTTCAGAACTTCAGCCAGAAATACCTGACTTTATAAGCCAGTCTTCACTGTAAGAGTGTACTTTTTTTTCTTTTTACATAGAATATAAAAACTTCATTCTTAATCTGAAATTTTAATTCTCTAAATGTACAAATGCTGAGGTAAAACAAATGGGTAGTTTTTCTTCAGATTAGTTAAATGGTTAGATACTTCTCTGTCTGTTTATTCTTTCTTCCTTTCTTCCTTTCTTCCTTTCTTCCTTTCTTCCTTTCTTCACAGCACATCAGTTCAATTATTACTGAAAATTTACAGGCTCCATTTTCTCTAAATAATCAAATAAAGCAAATTAAATAAACCAGAAAAAAGCAGAAATATGCCTGGCAGACAGCTAGCTTACTAGTTTTTTTGTATAATTTAATAATATTTATCAAATAAGCTTTGTATATGCTGAAAAAACAAGAAACACTATAGACTATTAAAATACTTATGCCTGTTTTTCATTAGGTATATACTGTCTTGAAAAGGTAAATGATGTGCATTAGCACTTCAAGAATAAAACAAACAATTTCATAAACATTTCTGTAATAAACACTTGTATCAAGGTAGATTTTGCTAGCGTGATAAAAATAGGAATAATTTTGCTTATTCTGTTTCCATTTTATTTTTTTCTATATGTCCTGGGTATCATTAATACATCTTTGTGAAAAGAATTTATATCAGTAGCTGCAGAATCTGGCATGACCCACATGTTACAATTTAACAAATAAATGAAATAGCATGGGTGGCCAAAAGGACTGCCTCCACCACTGGCTAAAGATATGCACACATGCATAAAAATAGACCCTTGCTTTCCCATCTGTCATTTGCTAATCAAAATGGTTTACTTTAGTCCTTGAAAGTTAGTAAATACAGACTCTGGTGAAGGTTAAAAGGAATTGTTTCATAATCAAAGCCCTTATACAATACTGAAAAACTACACATTTTGACAGATGTCTCAGTTACAAGATTATATTCTGTGGGAAGTAGAGTGTTTTCCCAATAGGAGGTTTTAAATTACTGAGGATTTTGAAGATTGTATTCTGAATTGGTATTTTGAATTAGGAACAACAGATAGCTGAGCAAAGGTGCATTGGGGGGGGGAGGCAGGAAGGGAAAAAAGTTGTCTTTTTATTTGTAGACATCTCTCTAGGCTTAAGAAAAATACATTTAAAAATTTCCTTCATCAAAATATGTGGAAAAAATGGGGGTAGGATTTATTTCACCTACCTACTTTTAGGCAGCTGCATATGAGCTAGTCAGTTATCTTAGCTCCATTAGAGTTAAGAGACCTCTTCAGTATGGCCATTGGAACTTAGAGTGCAAATACATCTAACTGTAGATAACTGTGTACTTTAAGATGAGATAGGTCACTTTCTGGTCTCCATTGACTAGCTGTCTTTCAACTATAATGGCAGCTTGAACAACTAGTTCTTATGTAAACACCTACACTGTGGACATGGAAAGTTAGCTACCTATCAAGTGGTCAAACTTATATCTTGCAACATGCCAAATCTAGTTACTTTATGGAAAATAAGAATACAGTGCTTGTTTACAAGGGGAGGACTTTTGTGGTCCATCAGCTTTCAGTTGTCTACTCTGACTTGTTTTCACCTTTGTAAGTGCACTGGTTTTGGCTGGGATAAGATTTCATTTTCCTCATAGCAGCTCATATGGTTGATAACACACCAATGTTTCAGCTATCGCTGAACAGCGCTTGCACAGCATCAAGGTTTTCTCTATTTCCCATGTTGCCCCATGGGGGTGTACAAGAAGTCAGGAGGGGACACAGCTGGGACAGTTGTCCCCAACTTCAATATATGTTCAATGTGTTTCAATATTCTTAATATCTGACTGGTGTGGCAGACTGTCTGCACCATTTCCTGAATTATTTTGTTAGAAAGTTTGTTTACTTCATGTAAATGTAGCCTCCTTTCAAAAATTTATGCTGGGAACTGATATTCTGGTCCTGTATATTACCCTATTGGTAATATACTTACCCTTGTAAGTAGAATTAGTACAGCAGTCAACTGCTATAGGAAGTACACTCTATATTGTAAGTAGGCATTTATTCTCACTGCTGAATTCAAGACTGAGGTGAAATTGGACTTCAGCTGAATGTGGAGAAAGATGATGGATGAAAGATGATGAAATAAGAAATCTGAAAAGGATAGTTTCACAATTTAGCTTATCATCTTTCAAGTTTTGTGTATTAACATTAAAACAGTATCTAGAGTCCTACTGGCAAACAGCTAGTAAGGACTTGCTGAAATCCTTGGTATTTTAAGTGCTAAACTTGGAGCATAAGTGGTTGGAAGATTTCATTGTATAGTGCAGGGAAACAATGCAAATGCTTTTGCTGCCTTATTTAGCAGCAGACATCTTCTGAATGTATTGGAGAACTTCTTTGACCTTGCTGCAAGGTAAAAATGAGACGTGCTTTGCATTTGCTCCCCTTCAGATAAACTGAGATGCCTCAGTTTTGAATTAGGTCATGCCAGGTTTTCACTGGGAAAAATAAACACTTCAAGAAGAGGAACAGAATGGAAGAATGATCACTGTCCCATCTGTCAAATGGCATGTATGTCTTTGATTTGATCCTATGAGTGATCATTTTTTCCTTATTTTATTCATTTACCATGCAAGTTAACTGAAACTGCAACAATAAGTAATAACTTTGCAAAGTAATTCTGAAGAATGTTACCATTGATTAAATCCTATTTCTGTTACAGACATCAACCTGAAGAAAACTGGCTTGTTAACAAAACAAACCTAACCATGAAGTTGAAAAACCTCATTTTGTGTTGTCCTAAGGTTTCATTGAATTGTTTCAATTCATGAATGTGGTTTCAAATTTAAAACTGTGCTGGTTAAAATGTGATGTTTTCCTTTTTCATTTGTAACCAAGGTATGAAAAAGTCAGCTCATAAAAAAAAAATGCTGGAAGATTCATTGACTGCATAAACCAGCAGTATTATAAAACTTGCCACATATTATAGCTAGTTTCCTTTATTACAAAGGTCCAATAGATACTGTGTGCATAATACTAGTAATTAACTGCAGTTTTTGAAGACTAAGAAAAAAACTTACCCTTTGAAGTAGCAGATCTGCTTTTTTCTGATCTGAACTTCAGATGTTAGAAATAGCTAGAACGTTTTCTTTTCCATGATTTCTGTCACCACAGAGATCTTGCTCTTGGTTTCAGAATTTGTTACCATATCTTTAAAGAGCATCGCATTTTTTCTGTCAGTTATCACTGTATGGCCTACAGTTAGAAAATTACATTCATAGTTTATATAAATGAAATTTACTCATTTTGTGTATATTTATGGTTAGCTTGCTTATTTTATTTGCATTTTATTCCTGCATTAACTCCTATTTGAAGAATGTATGTGATATTTAGGGAAATTTTAATGCTTTGAAAGCCATTTCAATATTTAGAGGTGTCTAAAATTTTTTTTATTAGACTTCTGTAAATGAAGACCTTTAAAATGCAATCGGTGTCAACCATGAAGCCTGTGAGTCATTCTGAGCTATTAAGAAGCAGACTCATCTTTTCTCAAGACAGCATTTTTAAGACAAAGTACTAATTCATAGACTATTCAGAAAACATTAAATAGCAAAATAGTCCTCTCATCAGCAAAATAATTCCACTGTAAGCAATGTGAATTACATTCATTTGTGTGCACTTCCATGTATCCTTATCATTCTGTTTTCTAGATACTGTTTTATTGCTTGGTCTGGTTCCTTGGATATTCTCCATATTGAATTTTGCTGAAATAGTTCTCACCCTTTGCCTTTTTCTTTCTCTTTTGTTTGTTCTGAACTTTTCCCTCTCCACTCCCCAACCCCACCCTGCAATGAAACTGTTCATAAAGCTTGAGGGAATTGAGCAGGACTTGGCTTAAGACTGTATTAACACTGGTTAGGGGTGGAGGGTGTGGAACTATTGTCCCAGTCATACACCAGTTCTTTTTAAATAAGCATTACCCTTATACCAAATGCAGTACGTGGAGGTGTTAACCACCAAGCTTCCTTATTAAGCAGTGTTCAAATATTTTTTAAATTTAAAAAAAAATACACCCCTAAATTCTAACTCTGTATCTGGATACCTTAATATATTATGTGATTACCTGTAAATTCTAATTAGCCTGTTCTGCATCCATTTGCCTGCAGAACTGGGTCCATTGCATCCAAGTCTTCATAAATTTGTGATGCCTATTGTTTGTAGTTCTAAATTTAGTTGGGATCAGACTAAAAAAAATCCAAACCTTCAACATATATACAACCTTATTTAGGAAACTTCTCCAAGCAGTTTTACCTTGTAACACTGATCAAGCATTTATAATTCATGTAATTTAAAACTGTCACAGTCAGATCTAAGCAAAAACATATGATTGCTGTTCATTCCCTAAATATGGCTTTGGAAGGAAAGCCATCAAAAGAATCTCCCGTTCTTCCTCACTTTCCCCTCCTGCAGAGATTTTTAAGAAGGCAAATCTGTGGGGATTCAGTTCCCCATGTAGTTATATGTTATAAATTGCATTCACTGGTGGTGTTTTTTCAACCATGACATTCACTTTGATGCAGCACAAGCATAAAGGCACATAATTTCATAATATATCTTTGTTAGCCTATCGACAACCATATCTGAGTAGAAACTGCACAGGAAAATTGGGATAAACTATAATTATTCAGACTGGCCTTTGAACATGACACAGCAATCTGTGGTGTATTCATGTGATAAGTACTATGAGATGCTGATGAGTGCAGGCACACAGAACAGCTCATTCAGGAACACAGCCACATGAGCTACTCTTCTTTAAGTGTCTGCTGTGTGCTTAGCCACCCTCTAGCAGGCAGTCAAGCTGTAGTTTTTTTACACTAGCAGTGGATGTTAGGTATGAAGCTATGCCTCTCCATGTACCCTGAATACAGCCATTGTGCAGGCTATATGGTCCTGAGTTCCCTCCGGTCATTCAGCTGTACTGCAGACTTTCCCTTAAAACTGTCTTTACCATACACCTTTTATTTTTACCATCTTTTCTCCTACAAAATTGACAATGAGCCTCTAGCTCTTGTCTTCCATGCCAATTTTCTCCTACTCTATCATTTTTTGCTAGATATATTTCCTTTTCCAGTTTTCCTTTTCTTTAATTTTTCATTTCGTCTTTTGCTTGGTGGCTTTTCCTTTCCCTATATATGTCTTCAAACTTTGCCTGTTCTGTTATGGGCATATTCCTATCATAGAGGTTCATTTTTACTCTGTGTATTGTATAAGTGAGGATTTAGATTCAGATCCCCTTTAGGTGCTGTAAATCCCAGAAAATTAAAATGTCTTTGGTACACATCCAGAAATACCTTTTTGAGAAATGTCTTGGGATGTAAAAGTCAACAATCCTTGGCACCAGTACTGAACCCTCCTTAATTTTTATCTGAGTGACTTCCTGCAACTGTAACCCAAAACGGGCTGATATTCCTCACTGCTATGAGTTGTGAGAGGCAATATTGTCCATCCACATTAGCCTGTAACAGATGCCTACTGACCAAGGTGATGGCTTATGACAAGATCTTGATCTCCATTTTCCATGAGCAAACCTCATCAGAGAGAAAAATCTACAACCTTGGTACTGTTCCATGATGTATGCCTGCCATTCAGGTACATAAAAAGTAACAGATGATAGCTTTAAGGCTTAGCTTTGTTATCTCCAGTCCCCAACACTGTAGTGCTTATTCCCAAATCTGTTCACACAGAAATCTGGAACTGCAATTATTCCATCCTCAGTATCCTCCATTTCATGGCATGCCTGTTGGACAGCTTATGCAATTAGAGAAAATGTTTGTGGCTCTTACCGTGAGTTACGTCTTATATCTCACGATGAGTGGTTGCCCAGTGAAGTATCAGCTGTGATAATTTCCTTTCTATTGATGGCTAGTTGGTGTTTATTCCCCCTTCAACTCTGATTTTTTTTTAGAAGTCTGGTGAGACTCTTTCCTCCAGTTGAAGACCCTATGTGATGTACATCTGATTTTCTGTACCACCCCCACCCCCCAGGACAGTTCGTAAATGCTTAGCAACCTAATTGCTGCTACAGCTTTTCACTAGCATTTACACTTAACCTCTTCTAGCAGAACTGGGTCCATAGAACCAGGCAATGATTCCTCTGCCTTTGTGTGTGATGACTGCTTTGAGACCAAAGGGCCTGGCTACCTCTATTCAGGTTCTGTAAAACTGGTAAACAGGCTGTGTCCATTGCCTTTCAGTAAATACTAAATATGCAGTTCTTGAAATAGTTTATAAAATAAGTGTACTTCCATCACCTGGCTTAAGGAGGAAATTACAGTATCTTGGGCTCACATAATTCTTCAGAAAAAAAAATGTGGATGCTAGTGGTAGTCTTTTTTTTTTTTTTTTTTTTTTTTAAAGAGATCGCCAGAATCTGGCAGATTACCATCCTTGACTTCAAGATGATACAAGTGGCTTCCTCCATTCCTCTCTTCCTTCCCTCTTTCCTTCCTTCCTTCTTTCCTTCCTTCCTGCCTTCCTTTTCCTCAGCAGATTCCAGCCCTTTCCAGACTGCAGGTCAGATCCTGACCTATTCTGCCTTTTTGTTTAGCTATCATCTGTTATTATACCTGCTCTTGATAGCATATTTCCTTCTCAGCCACAGCTGTAAATTTTCCTTTTATTCTGTAGTTATGTCTTAAAGAACTACAGACATTTTAATGAATGATGCCAAGTTTCCTAGAAACATTTTTTATTTATGATTACACTTTCACTCACTCAAAGTTATATAGTATGTATAAATGCAATACAAAAAAAGAGGGCCAATAATTTAATTAACAGGAATGTTAATTTTTTTTGATGTGCTGAATGCAGGACGGATATCAAAGAACTAGGCCTACTGCCTAGTCCTTAACCCTCAAAAATACTTCCTACTCCCCAGAAACATAGCTTCTAGAAAAAGGGATAGAATACTTAAATAAAACTTCTGGAAATTCTTTCCACTACTCTGTGGGTTCATCTTCATAAACCAGAGCTATTCCTCTGACCTAGGTAAATATTAATTATAGCAGAATATCAGGGCAGTCTCTGTAACAATGTTTGGCAATTTAGTGTATCAGAATAATAAAGAAATATTTTTTGTCAATTGAACATCAATATATAATACTTCTATAGTGGTTGCATCACATAGATGGAAATGTAAAAAGTATTTTTAATAGGAAAATTTTTGCACATTTTGCATAGATATTTGCATGTTAAAGAGAATATGCATAGAGAAAAGCAGAAAAATTATTGTGTAAAGATCAGCTTTGTGTAAGTCTTGTTCTAATACAGAATTTGTCAATAGGAAAAAAAAAAGTTCTTGCTGTGTGGTTTGCTATAAAGTCAGACTGTTTTATAAAAAAGTATATTGTAATATCTATTCCAAATTCTAACCAGTATTTAGATTCTCAGAAGGATATAAAGCATGGGGAAACTTTCTTAAGGGTAAGAAACAGTGTTTTAAAAATAGCTTTTATATCAATTTATCCAAATTTTGGCACAGTTAACTTACTATCACAATGGTATGATTTAGTCTAAGTAGCTATTAAACTCGAGTGTAAGGAAAGGGTATGAAGTGTTAGCAAGCTCTAATTTTCAAACTAAAATATTTCTTCAGCTGTAGTTGACAAAATCAACCAACTGATAAAAAAGGACTGTATCTCAGTGATGAATTTGGTGAGTCTAAAGTGAACCTCCACTTTCGAGACACTTTTTATCCCTGTAGATGTACTATATGAAAACACAATAATGATTAGGCAGATTGCTTTGGGACTCATTCCCCTTAGCTGGAGGTGCTGCTGGAGTGCTATCAATATCTCATCTAATAAATCTGAAACTTGCTGATAGAAAATTTCCATTTGTACTTTAAAATGTCTGCTTATGCCAGTATTTCCACAGTTAATACACAAGTCTGTTTACATAAATGAGAAAGAAAACTTGAATACCTCCTTTTAATAAAAATTTGGTTCAGAGTTTAGTCTTTCAAGAAGGCATCTACTGCTACTCTGACTCAGACAGACAGTAATAGATGGCGGGGGAAAGAAAAAAGAAAGGACAAAAGCAGTGGTACCATTCCTGATATCCCCCAATTAGCATAGTCTGCGGCATGTGGACTTCCTGAGTAGAGGAGTGCATCTATATATGGAATACTCCTGATTTTTTTATTCTCTGTCATTAATTTGTCTAATCACTTTTGAACCTGTCCAAGCTTTTTGTTCCACACTAACTTGTATCAGTGAGTTCCACATTTAGTTATGTAGTTCCTTTTCTTAAATCTGTGGTTTAATAATTTAGCTCAAAGACCTTCTTGTGGTATATAAAACTGATCATTTTCTATTCATGATTTATATATCTTTATTATGTTCTCAGTAGTTTTTTTCAGTGCAGAAGACTCTAATTCCACATATGCTGTTTCTGACTTCTGATCTTTTCTGCTGTTGCCCTCAGTACCTTTTATTGTTATCCTATGGTGTCTATGTGTTTGTGGGGGAAGCAGTATTCTAGATGGAAGTGCGAATTGGATTTATAAAGAGTTAAATTCCTTGTTTTGTTTCTAGTAATTCCTAAAATTCTTCTAGCTTTTTAAACTATCCCCTCAGCATAAAGTTGATATTTTTAAAAAAATTGAAGAGTAATCCCAAGACTTTTTCCCCAGTGCACTAGCTAGATTAGAGCCTATTATAAGATATTCTCTATAACTTGTCAGTTTTAATCCCAAGCATATCACTTTGAAGTTATCAACATAGAATTTTATCTGCCATTTTATTGCCTGTTTTTATTCAGTATTTAAAATCATTTTCATAGAATCATAGAATCATAGAATCATTAAAGGTTGGAAGAGACCTCCAAGATCATCGAGTCCAACCATCAACCCAACAACACCATACCCACTAAACCATGTCCCTAAGCGCCTCATCTACCCGTCTTTTAAATACTTCCAGGGATGGTG